>NC_143579.1:116704582-117017565 GCF_048544385.1 Mastigoproctus giganteus
TAGACAAATGCAAGACACACGGATTGCACCAGGGAAAATTAGTCAACCGAAACTACCAGCTGTTCCCCCTGATAAAGAGATTGAAGCTATTGCAGAGGCCTACAAATACTTGGGGATGATGCAGGCTCAGCAGTTACAGCACAAGGAAATTAAGGCTGCCTGACCGAAAAATACCATCAAAGACTCAGAAGCTGTGAAAGCAAAGCTGAACATACATATGTCAAGCTATTCCTAACTGGCCACCTGGGCAATTTGCCCATCTGCCAATATTTCATAACTGTTTTATTTGTTACAAATCCTTGGTCAAACAACCTTAACAAAACAACAATTACAAAGTCTAACTTGACTTATGACTATAAATTTAAAGAAAGCACAACCTTTAGCCTCGCGGCGGAGATGGCGTATCCGCCCCCACCACGAGGAGGTAGGTTGCCCTATCTAGTAAAACATTGTCTGGCACCTCTCAGACTAAATAATAATACAATTGATCTTTCAAAATACAAAATTGATCATACATTGATCATACACAAAATTGATCATACATTCAGTACATACTCACACCAGTCCGGTCCCTGCGAACCCCAACACAGACGTTACTGTGACCGACGACCCCCAGTCACCACCGGGAGAAGTCTTTTACAATTACTGGAAGAGGGGATACCCTCACATGATACCAAATAATCCTGTTCTGTGCGTCTCTTTAAGGTATCGACCGCCCTTAGATATTCTGGACACATTCGATTATTAGCATCATGATCAGAAGGCCTCCTCCTCCTCCAGCAATTTACACATTTTGGAGCCTCTGCTCTTTGTGTACAAGACTTGAATGTATGTCCACTCCCAGCACAGTGACTGCAGAACTCGCCCGCGTCACAGTACCGGGCCACATGGCCATACGCCATACATTTATAACATTGTGTCGGGGTCCACAACTCCCGAACACGGTGCGAACTCCAATTTAAAAATACTCTAGAATATTTCAACAAGTATCTTCGTATGCAACATTATATCTTCGGGATATAATGTAGTGGTGGAGGTTTCCCCACCACTACATTATATCCCGAGGAATTCCTTGCTTTATTCTTTGCTAGTATTTTTATTTCGGAAAGAACTTGGTCTTTATTGACAAATCCGTCCACCAAGTTCCTTTCCCACAATTCATTATTAAAGGACTCACGATCTACATCTGAACTAACGTCGAAAATGACTAGCCTTGGCAGCCGACGAAGGGGCCTTTCTACCTCCATCCCAAGCTTTTGCACCTCTGTGCACTCTTCAATTTTCTTAACATCAAGTTCAGAAGCAGTTTCGATCATAACCCTTTTATTTCTAATAGGGCGAACTGATACTACCTTGACATTGGTTAAAACCGGTGCAACTCGTGCCATTAACACGGTCTTTACTTGGTCACTAGTACTATATTTGTCCGCCTTAGCCTTCACTATAACCATTTTATTCTTGGACTTAATCTCGCTCGAACTAACTGCCTCTGCATATGATCTCTGTTCAGCAAAGCTGAACAGAGGGAACACAGTTAAAGCCATAAACAACTATGCAGTCCCAGTGCTAACATACTCCTTTTGGGTAATAGATTGAACTCACACCAAGCTGAAGGATATCATGAGAAGAACAAGGACAACGATGACCAAGAGCTGCCAACACCATGCGAAATCTGCTGTGGAGAGATTGACAATTGCCTGGAAAGAAGGAGCCTAATAGACCTCATTGAGCAAGAGAAGACAGCGGGAATTTGGTATAGACAAATGCAATATTGCACCAGGGAAAATAGTCAACCGAAACTACCAGCTGCTCACTGGTAAAGAGATTGAAGCCATTGTAGAGGCCTACAAATACTTGGGGATGATGCAGGCTCAGCAGTTACAGCACAAGAAAATTAAGGCCTGCATGACCGAAAAATACCATCAGAGACTCAGAAGCCTGTGAAAGCAAAGCTGAACAGAGGGAACACAGTTAAAGCCATAAACAACTATGCAGTCCCAGTGCTAACACTCCTTTTGGGTCATAGATTGAACTAACACCAAGCTGAAGGATTTCATGAGAAGAACAAGGACAACGATGACCAAGAGCTGCCAACACCATGCGAAATCTGCTGTGGAGAGATTGACAATTGCCTGGAAAGAAGGAGCCTAATAGACTTCATTGAGCAACAGAAGACAGCGATTGCTAACCTGAAGGATTACTTCCAGAAACACACGGCAGCACTCCACCAGGCCATAAGGAAAATAGACAAGCAGTATACCCCACTCAACCTAAGCAAGGCGTCCACTCCCCACCAAGAGGCACAAATGAAGCTAGAAAGATGAGCAGAGAAGACACTCCATGATGGACACTACAATTATTTCCATCAAGATCACATAGATAAAATTGCTTCCAATGCATGGCTCACGAGCAGGACACTCATCCCTGAGACTGAACGATTCGTGCTCACCATCCCACACCAGGTAATTAACACCAAGAACTATAGAAAATAAATCGTCAAGGGGCCTGGAGTGCCCGATGACACATGTCGACAATGCCACCTGGCCTCAGAAACAATCCAACAAGTCATTGCGGGATGCAAAGTGATCACCCAGACTGAGTACACTCATAGACACAATCAAGTAGCCAGGATAATAAAACAGAAGCTAGCAAGGAAATACCAGTTGATCGAAGAAAGTATACCATACTACAAGTATGAACCCCAGGCAGTACTAGAGACTCCAATCCACAAGGTGTACTGGTACTGCGCCATAATAATGGATAGGACAATCCCGTACAACAGGCCGAACATAACCTTTGTGGAGAAGAAGGAAAAGGCTACCTATCTGATTGACATAGCGGTACCCAAAACTGGCAACCTGCAGAAAACCCATGGGGAAAAAATCAGGAAGTACATAAACTTAAGACAGGAGATCAAAGAGATTAGCATTAGTAGAGGCATATGATGCAAGAAAAAAGCTTATGCAGCATCAGCCAAAAAAAAAAAAAACTTCCACTTCACCCCACCGTTCATTCGAAATACTTGTCCAACTGAGCCTTAAATTTATTTAGGCTATCAACTTCCACAACAAGGGATGGAAGTCTGTTCCACCAACCAACTACCCACTGGCTAAAGGCAAATTTCTGCACATCTATCCTACATCTGTCTATCCTCAATTTGAATATATGTCCTCTCAGGTGATTATTCTGAGCAAGAGGCAGAATCCCATCAGCATTGAGCATGCTCAAACCATTCAAGGCTTTATACACCTCTATCAGATCACCTCGCTGGTGCCTAGTCTCCAGACACTGTAATTTGCAAAACTTTCTTCGTAAGTGCAACCCTTTGTTCCATTCACTAATCTTCTTGCCCTTCTCTGTACTCGTTCCAACAGCTCTACATCCTTCTTGAAATGAGGCCTCCAGACCTGTATACAGTACTCAAGGTGTGGCCTGACCATTGCCTTATACAAGGGAATAATCATCTCCTTATCCCTGCTAGAAAATTATATTTGTCAATGTTAAACTTCATTTGCCACCTCTCAGCCCATCTGCTCAACCTTTACAGATCCTGTTGCAGCACCATAGCGTCAGTAGTGTAATTAACAACCCTGCCAACCTTTGTATTGTCTGCAAACTTGGACATTAAGCTTGATATACCATCATCAATATTATTTATAAATACAGAAAACAATAATGGACCCAACACTGAACCCTGAGGGACTCCACTAATAACATTAGTCCACGATTAGCAGTGTCCATTGATTACCACTCTCTGTCTTCTCGCCCTCAACCACCCCTTATCCATAGCAGCAATTTGCCTCCAATGCCCTACTGCTCCAATTTGTGCAGCAGTCTTCCATGTGCAACGGTATCAAAAGCCTTTCTAAGATCCAAGTATATAATATCCCAGGGGCTCACATCTGGTGAGTATGGGCTTGGCACACCCAGGGTCCTGAGCTTCCTTGCACCATATGGCTAATAATAAAAATAATAATAATATCAAAGTTATTCCCTGCCTCCAGTTCTTTTGTGACTGCATCATAGTTTCCAATCAAATTGGTCAGGCAAGACTTTCCTTAACAAAACCATGCTGTGTCCGGGCTATAACTGAAGTCTTGTCTCGATGATGATGCTGTAGTGCTTCTTTAACCAGTGCCTCCATTAATTTTCCTGGAACAGAAGTTAAACTCACAGGTCTATAATTACTTGTGTCAGCCTTTGATCCTCCTTTGTGAATTGGGGGTCACATTTGCACATTTCCAGTCTATGGGCACCTCCCCAGAGTCCAAGGTAGCTTTCATAATTATGGCTAAGGGTTTGCTTACTTCCTTTGCTGCCTCCTTTAATATAACTGGATAGATCCCATAGAGATGTGGCATATGCAACAAGTAACGACCATCCCGATCATCGTGTCAACCACGGGTATGGTGCCAAAGATCCTACATAACAGCCTAGTAGCAAACCCCAGAAATTTGCAATTCTGAACACTGTAGGATAGTCAGAGAGTTACTCAACCGACAGTAACACCAGACATAACAACAACCACCCTGTGTACTATGTATAAATATAGTGCAAGCGCATCAGATATCAGAAATACATAACTATATCTGAATAAATCAGAATATTAGTAAAACGGCATCATTTTAAGTTATCTCATATAACTCTCAATGTGAAATATCATGGCAAGTCTCACAACTAAGTGCAATATCATGGCAATTTTCACAACGAGCCATGATATTGCACTACTTCGAATAAGTAACGCCTCACCTAAGGAGAAGACTAATGTTACTTATTCTCAGATGGATACAACCACCACCCAGATGGCACGGTTTCAGGGCTATTTGGCACTTCTTCTATGGGTGGGTAGGTACCCGAGTGATGCAATGATGGCTGTTTGGTTTTTTTTAGGAGCATTAGCAACCGAGGCCATATTGCTCCAGGATATGCGGTGGTCATTTCCTGACCTTTCTGCATCCTTCGTATTTGGTGGTCACGGGCTCGAACCCTGGTCTAATCAAGAAGCATGTGCCACGCACTGCTGCTCCTGCTCACCTGGCTACGGAGGCGCTGCAATGATAGCAAAACAGTTATGAAGTATACCGTATTTCCCCATGTATAAGATGCACCTTAATTTTGGTGCCCGAAATTTGAAAAAAAATGTATTACATAAAGTTACTGAACTCAAGTTTTATTCATCATAAAATTCATACAACTTCTCATCACTGTCAAAACTCCCATCCATTAGCTTGTCCTCATCTGTGTCTGATGACAAATCACTGTCTTCATATATTGCCTCGTCCTCAGTTCCATCTATGGCATTTGAAATGCCACACTTCTTAAATGACTTGACAATGATCTCAATCTTGATATATCCCAGGATCTTTTCACCCAGGTACAAACTTCTCCTATAGTTGGTTTCTTCACTCTTCCTGCTGGTGTCAAATTGTCCCCAGAAGACTTCATCCATTGGTTTCATTCATCTTTCATGGCAGCTTTGAAGAGTTTGTTAATGCTGACATCAAGTAGTTGGAGCTGGAATGTCAAGCCTCCAGGTATTCCAATTGCCCTTTGCTCTTCAATCCCCTCTCTAAATCAGGCCATTTTGCTGACTTGCCTCTCATGGCCTTCTTCTGCCATGGCATTTTCAGTAGGATTTCTTCTTCCCATAGCCAGTCTTGGATTGTTTTCTCAGTTGGAGGAGGAGGAGGCCCAAATTTACGTTGAGCAGCACGATTTCCATTCACTTTTGCAAACTGGATCACTTTTACTTGAATTCAGCACTGTACGAAAATCTTTTCTGAGCCATTTCTGGGCAGAATGTGGCAAAATGTAACCTAATATACCGGTAACAAGTGCGAAACAGTGGCAAATGCAAGAAAAAAAATCTACAACCACTGTATAAGACGCACCCAATTTTTAGACCCTAAATTTTATCGAAAAAGGATGCATCTTATACATGGGGAAATATGGTAACTCCACAATATGAGAGATGCCTGACGGTGTATCATGTATTTAGACTCTAAAGCATTTAGGGCATAAGCCTCAAGCTATGGGAGAGTCTAGACTATGTATAAATATAGTGCAAGCGCATCAGAAATACATAGCTATATCTGAATAAATCAGAATATTAGTAAAGCAGCATCATTTTAAGTTATATCTCATATTGTGAATATGCTTACACTATATTTATACAGTCTAGACTCTCCCATGGCTTGAGGCTTATGCCTTAAACGCTTTAGAGCCCGCCCTGTGTACTTGGTAGCAATACCTGTCACGAGGTGGAACCCCCAATTAGGGAGAAATTATATAAGAGCAATAATAATAATAATAATAATGTCAAACACAGGTATTCAATGCCTCCTTCCCCTTTTGTTTTCTCCCCAAAGAAAAATAGATAAAGAAGAATCCTGAATAATCTTGATTTGAAGAAATCTTTTGATTTTGCAATGATATTTCTCCACCTTGTTCTTTAAAGCTGTGCCCTAGTTTTTACTTTTTCATCTCTCCTTTTTTACAGTCTTATTCCACTAACCTTTTTCCTGTGGGAAATTTGTTCATAAACTGCAGCCATTATCAACCCACAGCAGGATGGAAGCCTCCTCAACAATTCATGCTGAGGGAAATGGACCATAATCTGCCATGCTGGTCCAGGTAGGATCAACCATATTTAATAGTCAGGGGCTTGAACCCTGGTCTACTCAAAAAGCATGTGCTACTGCACTCCCGCTAATGACCACTCGGCTACGGAGGCCTAATTTGTTCATATCCATCCAATTCCTAAAAAGGCAGACAAATCCCTTCCTTCCATAAATCATCCCATTGTATACTCACCTCCTGAGAAAGTAATGGATAAATCAAACAACTGTCAACTCTCACACTATTATGAAGCTTTCCTTCTCATTAACAACAGTGATGGTGCCAATGGCTGTAATAAACCTAGTGGCATCCTGTCTGAAGGAATACAAGTCTTCTTTTTAATTTCTGAAAAAAATTTGTGAGTTAGGTTTAAATTAGGTCTGCATTTTCTACCTAGACATGACAGGAGAGAACCTTGTCAATCAATTCAGAGCTGGAGAAGTTGTGCAAGTCTCATGGTTACAATTTTTTATCAGTGTGGATTGTGCTTGTTAACAGAAGAGACTGCCTCCACAGGGATGGGATAAACTTAAATAGAAAAGGTGCAAAAATATTTGTTGATGCTATCAAGGCAGTTAGGTGGGTAGGAAAACAGACAGCTTGGAGGAGGATACATACACTAACATTAACAATGCATTACATTAACAATAATGCATTAACAAAAGCCGCAGGCAGAGGTAAAAGTGATTCTTGCACTGCTTCTATTGTAACGAGCAGCAAGCTGGAATGCAAATTGCAGGAGATTTGAAGGACTGCTGGGAGCTACCATGGAATAAGTGAATACATGGGCTGTGTTACAGTAACTAAGAGTAAGAACAGGTGCATGTATATTTGCAAGTACACCAATAATACAAGCATAACAAATAAATTTGATGAATTTGAAGTGCTGGTAAAAACATAAAATGCAGATATTGTGATATCAGAAACATGGTGTCACTCAGACATAAGGGGTGCAGAATTTAAATATGGGGAGTACAATGTGTACAGAAAGGACATAGTGTATAGTGTTGATTGTCTAGCAGCCATGGGATGCCCCCAACTCTGTGTTTGTATACATTTAGATTTTTTTATATTATTTTTAATATTTTTTTAATATACAGGGTGTTTCAAAAATGATGGTCAATAATTTAAAGGTGAGAAGTACAAACTAAGATAAGAAAAAAAAGTCCCAGTGAACTTCTGGCTGCAAATGAACCGTTTTCAAGATAATGCACATTTTCTGTTATGATCCACCACTGACTATGGGAGCACTATAGTTTAGCAAAAAACTACGAATCCTTTGCTAAGGGTGGTTTTATTAAACATAAGATAATACATTTTTAATTTTTGGTTTCAACACCACAGAATTTTACACATGTTACAGGATGTTCTTTCTAACACCCTTTCCCAGTGGTGGGATTCAAATAATTTAACAACCGGTTCGCTGCCCTAATGACCGTGCTAAGTATAAAAAAACTATATACCGAAAGCTAGTTCATTATTTCATGCAGTTAATACTTAAATAAGAACAATAAAAGAGGTCCACAAAACTAGATTATGTTATAAGAAAGAGTTTTAAAATATTAATGAAAAAATAATAAATAATACCTGAAAAAAAAAAAAACAATAAAACTGTTATTTAAGATATTTCCATATTGCTTCTTGATTGGCGTCCTCACTTGCAATTTTCTTCGCTTTTATCCGAGCATCATCGGCTGAGTGAGTTATCCTTAACCATCTTTTCACTGTAGGAGTAGGATCCCATTCGGCGCCTCCGTAGCCAGGTCGGAAGGAGCAGCAGTGTGTAGCACACGCTTCTTGATTAGATCGGGGTTTGAGCCCGTCACCACCAAATACGGAGGATGCGGAAAGGTCAGGGAATGACCACCACATATCCTGGAGCAATATGGCCTTAGTTGCTAATGCTCCTAAAAAACCAAACAAACAAACAGGATCCCATTCCTTTAGAGGTAGGCCAATTAGACTAATAGTCATTGTGTTTGATATATTAGAAACAGTTAGGCGACTTCTCTTCTCTGAACATATTATGTTCATCTTTGAAAAAACCCCTTTCCGCTTCTGCTGAACTTACAGCAATTGTTCTGAACTTACAGCCAATTTTAAGATAGGAATTACATAATTCTGGAAATTTTTTAAAACGTTTTCCACAAAATCTCGATAATCATTAATATCAATTTGGTAATTAAAAATGTCATTAAATACGAGCAATTGTTCTTCAGCTGCTTTCCATGGAACTAGTACTTCAATATTCCAGTAATCTGGCTCCAAAAAATTGAGAAATTGTAATTTATTCCTATCTTAAAATTGGCTACAACTTGCTTTTAAATGTTCACGATCCATTAGTCTTGTTTTCAAATTCGTTACGATGTTTTCTAAGTCTTTCTCGAGGAAGCCCGACAAATCGATGATTTTCTACAAATTTTATATTTTTGAAGATTTCTGAAGTAATTAATTGATCAACTTTTTTTTCATATGGACCCTTTTCCTTTCCAAGAATTTGAAATGCTTTAATAGATCTTATCACGAGTTTTTCAGTCTTTATTATGTCTATATTTCTTGCTTGCAGTGCATTTGAAAGAAGAGAAATTTCGTTTAAAATATCAATCGTCAATGCCAAATCAGTTATAAAATATATATTTTCAAGACGGGCAGCCATACCTAAGTACTTTTTATTTGAATAAAAATAGTGATGTAGTGCTGGATAAGCGCACCACACAGCTAGGGTTGATCTTAAACTACAGGCAGCCCATCTTGGTCCCAAAACTCTACCAATCTTTATAATTTCAATTCCAAGTTGTTCGGATATTTTGGAAAGTTCAATTTGGTTCTTATTGGATTGATGAAATAATAGTATATATCTTATCAATAAATATTTTAAAATGATTTACTTGCTTTATTTCCTTTATTGAATCATCCAAAAGAAGATGGAGGTGTTGATTTAAACAGTGCCATATTATCATGTTTGGAAACTCTCTTGCAATCCTAGTGCTCACTCCAGATTTTCTCCCAAGCATAACGCTGGCACCATCGGAGCAAAATCCTATTAAATTTTTTTCTAGGTAGTTCTTAGTAAGCCCAACATTATTTAAACTTTCTATAACTGAAGAACCTATTGTCTCTGCATCTTGTTTTTCCAATTCAACTAGTTCAACGAAAACTGTTGGTGATGTAACTGAATCCTCAACTTTTAAGAAAAGTATAATAACTGGTTTGCAGGATATCCTTGAAACTTCGTCAATAATCAAACATATTTTCAGATTATTTTCAATAATTTTATTAAATATTTCTTTTTTAATTTCCTTTGCAATGAAATCAACTACTTTCACAGCAGTTTTACGAGAATGTAATCCTATTCCCATATCTAATCCATTTTTAATTTGCACTTCTATCTCATCTTCTATGTCTGAAAACAGTTTACATCTTTTTGCCAGGCTGTAAACTGTATTAAATACTCTACAAGTAGCACTTAAATATTTTTCATTCATTGTATCTATTACTTTTGTAATTGAATCCTGCTCACATTGTTTTAAGTTCTCTTTACAAATGTTTTGAGCTTTTGATGAAAAATGTTCTTTCATTTTTTTCCTTAGAGAAGCTTGTTGTACCTCTTTATTTTTCCCTGATGCCTCAAATCTGAAAACATTTCCATTCTTTTGACACATGAACACTTTTCTCTTTTATAAAGTCATATTTTGCACAATATTCACAACCTAACTTTTTGTTAAAAATTACCAGTCCGTCATATTTTTCTTTAAAATTGTTATATTATTGCACTGTCCAGCATTCAGGAAGATTATTTTCAATTTTGGAGTTGTTATCGTTTTTTATTTCAATAATTGACGTGCTGCTTTCTTCAAGTTGGAGTTGTTGTGCTTGTGTCTGTTTTGTACCATCCAAGGCCAATTCTGATACAACAAATTCTGATTTTGGTTTCTTATTGAAAAAATCTGTCAAACTCTGTTGCCTTTTCATTCTTTTAAGGGCTAATGCAAAAAATTTAAAAAATGTTTTATTTTAATATATTATAGAGCAGGAGCGGATATGTGCCTATATATATATTTTTTTTCTTCATTTTATCGATACTGAATGAAAATTTCTTGCTGAATTAATAAATGGCATAGGCTATGCAGATTAAATATGATAGAATAATGTGTACGACAAACCTGTTTATCACGGGAAAGTTGTGATAAAAACGTCTTAGTTACCACGTGCACACTGGCATAAGGATTCCAACATGGAACATTCTTCCATGTTGGAATCCGAAACGGGCGATAAGATAACCCTTGAAATCTATATTTCTATTGGATCATTGTGTCCTAGTTTCCAATTGTTTTTATTGATCGGGGAACACCAACGCACTCATAATATCTCATGTGAATTTAGGGCGTAACACAAAGCTGAAACAAATGACAGTGTGTCACCCCCCCTGGTTGTTTGGCACCTTTTCTCTTTACGTTATATGTTTGTTTACTTAAGTAACAAACGCGAGGGAATAAAAATGTAGTATTTCATCAAATGTATAATGAGTTTTATGAAATGAATAAATAAATATTACAAGCATAATTCAGTCTAATGTTTTTCACCTATGGATGGAATGAACATTACTACGGTCACTTGGAATATGCTGTTGCATAGATGAACCTTAAAAAAGAGTAAGGAATGTATTTTGTGATTTCCACATTGGGTGGCTGCCCAGGCACCCACCTTAGAGAGAACCCTCATCACAAGTACCATTTTAACAACCGGTTCGCCGAACTCAACAAAAAATTAGGTATCGGTTCTGCCGAACCGGTGCGAACCGGCTGAATCCTACAACTACCCTTTCCTCAACATCAGGTGTTATGCTTCTGAGCCAACCTGCTTATACTCCATGTGCGAATCACCCATGTTCTCTAAGGTGTTAATGTACCCTGATGAATGTGTGCACTTGTTGAGCTGCCCTCGGTGGGGAAATGCTTCTTGGTACAAACGTGCAGCCTCGAGTGCACTACCCTTGGCTTTACCATACATGAAGTGTATGTCCACATACTTTTCGTTGCTGTAACCTCTTTCCATGTTGATTATCCTTTGACGTATACCAGTATACCTGCTATGTCTCAGAGCATTGAGAGAGAGGGGAAAGGGAGATGACGAGCATAACCTAACCTAAACAAACAAGTCAGTGGTGGATTCCAACTAGAAATGTGCAATATCTTGAAAACGATTCATTTAAGGCCCCATGTTTATTAGGCTTTTTTTGCATATTGTAGTCTGTACAGTTCACCTTTAAATTACTGTCCATCACTTTTGAAACACCCTGTATATATTCAGGGTTCAACAGATGACACTTATAGGATACAGTATCTTGAATAGCAGCACAGCATGTAATTTTTTTTCTCTGCAGGATTAAGTGAAATCCTGCAGAGAAACTGCAGGATTTTGAAACACACACACACAATAGCAGGGGGGTGTTACTCTTAGTTAAGTAGCCCATAAAATCTCTAAAGCAGTTTTTTTTTTGTTAGCTGTTGGCGCATCGACTTCTGTGGTCATAATGCACCTCCCAAAGTTTTTGCATTTATTCTGATCCAAGCCCGAGGTGGGATTCGAACCCGTGACTTTTAGGTTGCCAGGCAAGCAATTTACCCACCCAGCTAGCCCGGTCGGCAATCTAAGGTAGTGCATCCAGTGACATGGGTGGCCAGTACAATGCTGAGTCAGTTAGAGTGACATAAGCACTGGGAAAACAAAAATAAAAGTAGGAGTGTGATATAGGCACAGTAACTCTGATGAGTGCAATGAAAAACTGTACAGAGAAATAGAGCAGGTAGGTAAATCAGAATGTCTTATAATGGGTGATTTTAACTTTTGAAATATTGACTGGAAATTGTGGAATGGTCAACCCACACACTAGGAAGAGTTTTGTAGATTTATTGGATGCCTGTTTTCTAAAACAGCATGTTACAGAGGCAACAAGAGGGAGTAATACTCTTGATCTGATTATCAGCACTGACTATTAATGCATTAAGAATTTACAGATATAGGAATCACTAGGTGGCAGTGATCAGTGTATTGATGTGGGATTTACTTAACAATGTAACTACTATCAATGGTAAAGGAAAGGGGTTTTTGATTTCATAAAGGTGAATACAGTCATCCCAAACAGTTTTAAATTCTATACAGTGGAGCCAACTGAGAATGGTACCATCAGCAAATTCTAAATGGAGGAATTAATCATAGAAGCTACTAGGCTGTTCATACAAAAATTAGAAATGCTGTTCGAGGTTTAAGCCTAAAAGTTATGTCATGTGAACTAATGGCACAGAAAAAACATGTATGAGATACATATAAATTATTAGGTAATACAAATACTAGAAAGGAATAGCGAAAGCTTAAAAAGCGGTACTCACCTTGAAATTAATCTGCGATGGTTTACTTAGGAAGCGTGGTTAAACATTAACCACGCTTCCTAAGTAAACCATCGCAGATTAATTTCAAGGTGAGTACCGCTTTTTAAGCTTTCGCTATTCCTTTCTAGTCCATTAACACGGTACTTGAAGATTTCTAAAAATTTCGTATTGTAATACAAATACCTATGGTATATATAAACTAGTCTAGGATTTTGTAACTGAGTCACAAACGAGGTTAGTCAAGCTAAGGCAGATTATGAGAAATCTTTGGCAAAGGATGCAAAGAAAAACAGCAAAGATTTCTTTACTTTGTAATCACTAGAAGAGGAAGAGGAAGAATCACATTTGTCCACTTGATATCAATGATTTGACTCTTACTGATCCTGCTCAGAATGCTGACAAACTGAATGAATATTTTGCATCTACATTCACAGATGAGGAATTCTTTAGGGGAGTGGATGCCAGAAGTTTATAAAACTCTAACAGGGAGCTAAATGATTTTTTAATAACTATTAGGAAAGTCAAAGAGAAACTGTTGAAGTTAAATATAAGAAAGGCACCTGGGATGGATGGGATCTATCCAATGATATTAAGGGAGACTAGAAAGGAAGTAAGCAAACCCTTAGATATAATTATGAGAGCATCTTTGCATTCAGGGGAGAGCATCTTTAAATAAATTCCACATCAATACACTGTGATCACTGTTATCTAGTAGTTATTTTATCTGCAGATTCTTAATGCATGAATAATCACTGCTGATAATCAGATAGAGAGTACTACTCTCTATCTTGTTGCCTCTCTAACATGCTGCTGTAGAAATGCAAATGTATCCTCAATTCAAAAAAGGGGAACAAAGAGTGACACGAGAAATTACAGACCTGTCAGCTTAACTTCTGTTCCAGGAAAATGGAGTCACTGGTTAAAGAAGTAATCAGGGCCATCTCGACAAAACTGTGGTTAACTTTAGACACAGCATGAGTTTGTTAAGGGGAAATCTTGTTTAACTAATTTGGTTGCATACTATTGATGCGGTCACAAAGGAACTGGATGCAAAAAATAATTTTGATATCATATACTTGAATTCCAGGAAAACGTTGATACTGTTGCACATAAAAGAATGCTATACAGTGTGGCATTAACAGCAAGTTGCTGCTATGGATAAAGGGATAGCTGAGTGGGAGAAGACAAAGTGGTAGCAATGGACACTGCTCTATGTGGATTAATGTTATTAGTTTCATCTCCCAGGGTTCAGTGTTGGGCCCATTGTTGTTTTCTGTATTTATCAATGATATTGATGAAGGCATATCAGGCTTAATGTCCAAATTTGTAGATGACACAAAGTGGTTAATGACAGGAACGAGGGTATGCTATTGCAACAGGATTTGGAAAAGTTAGGCAGATGGCTGAGAAATCGCAATTTCAGTTTAACATTGACAAATGCAAAGTACTTCATCTGGGTAGTAGTAACCCCAGAGGAATGTACCAACTGCCTGGTACTACAGACAAGATACTGAAAAATAAAAAAGCCCTTGGGGAAATTGAACATTCTGATATGATGTTCTCTGAGCAATCCAGACAGGCTGCCAGGACAGCTCATGGGGTTTTGTCAATGATATACAGAAATTTTTCTAGCAGGGATAAGGTTTGTTATGTTTGTTAGTTATTTGGTTTTTAGGAGCATTGCGGTGGTCATTCCCTGACCTTTCCGCATCCTCCGTATTTGGTGGTCACGGGCTCAAACCCCGGTCTAATCAAGAAGCATGTGCAATGCACTGCTGCTCCTGCCCACCTGGCTACGGAGGTGCCACAGGGATAAGGAGGTGATTATCTCTTTGTATAAGGTAATGGTCAGGTCGTACCTTGAGTACTACATACAGGTCTGGAGGATGCATTTTAGGAAGGATGTAGAGTTTCTGGAGTAGGTACAGAGAAGAGCAACAATATTGGTGGAGAGAACAAAGGCCTGCTCTTATCCAGAAAGGCTTTAATTCTGAAAATTGCAGCTTCAGTAGACTAGATACCTGCAAGGTGAGCAGATTGAGGTGTTTAAGGCTTTGAATGGATTGAGCAAGTGCAATGCTGATGGGATTCTTCCTCTTTCTCCGACTATACACGAGGGGGGCACAAATTCAAACTGAGGTTGCAGAATAGATGAGTGGAAGAGTGCCTTTAGCCAGCAGGCAGTTGATTGCTGGAAGAAACTTCTGTTTGTTGTTGTGGAAGTAGATAACTTAAATAAATTCCAAGAAAGAACCAGACAAACTATTGGAGGAAATGAACAGGTGAAATGGTGTCGTTTTTTTTTTTTTTTTTTTTGGCTGATGCTGTATAAGCTTTGTTTGCACTACTAATGCTAATGAAATATTAACTTTTAATATTTCATTTTCAATAGTTTCATAATAATTGTTGGTCAAAAATTATATATGTTCATGCCACATGGTTCTCTTATGTGAAATAATGATGCAAAATTTGCAAGGAAGCAAACTTATACAGGATCAGCCACAAAAAAAAATTATTCCTCCCATCACTTGTTCATCCCCTCTAATAATCTGTGTAACCCTTAAATTTATTCAAACTACCCACATAACACTAGATGGAAGTTTGTTCCAACAATCACTCTTTGGCTGAAGGCAAATTTTTGCAGATCTATCCTGCAACCATCCTTTTTCATTTTAAATTCGTCCCCTTGGTTGTATCATCTTAGACAGAGTAAGTAAAACACTAAGTATTTAGTTTACTCAGTCTATTTAAAGCCTTAAATACTTCAATCAGGTGCTATTTCCCAGATGTTGCAATTTAAGTACACCAATGCTTCATGGTAAGAGTACCCTTTTGTCCCACTCACTAATATTGTTGCTTTTCTCTGCACCTGTTCCAACAAATGCAGAGGAGAGCAACAATTGTAAATATTCTCTAAGAATTTTTTGTTCCTCAACTCATTTTATTTTGTTTTTTACAATAAATCTGCTGTACTGTTTTGTTATAACGTCAATATAGGAAAAAATTAATATTTAAAAGCATTACATATATAGTTTTTCAATTTTTACTTACTTCCAAATTCCTCAAAAAAATTACTCTGAGTGGCATGCATCTGGTTCAGGAACCCCTCACAAAAGACATTTCACAAAATCATTGTCAGACACCCAACAACTACCAAGTTAACAATAACCAATATGGAATTTATTGATTCTGATCCACTGGTGATATCCAATGTTACTTTTATTTGGAAAAAAGTTTGACAAGTCAAGCAGTTGACTTGTCAAACCTGACCATTCACTGAATCTGATGGTAGGTGATTCTTTGTCTTTTTAACTAGTGTTCCACAAGTTGCTGTTAATCACACACACACACACACACACACACACACACACACACACACACACACACACACACACACTTCACTTCCTATATATTAATGACCTACCAATAACTAGAAACCCTGTACTTAGTTAAACTGGTGATAACACTGGTCAACAAGTAAAATATTATGAAAATGAAAATACCCAATCTTGACTAATCTTATGCTGCTGAACATGAAAATCACATTAAAATTTGTCGAATGGCTCTTGTTTTCAAATTACAGTTGGGATCTCATATTAGCAAGTTACTCGACATTATCAACTAGGGCTCTCAGCAAAACACATGGCAACACCACAGTTTCAGCAACACCACGGTCTTATCATGTGTTCGGCAACTGTCACCTCAAATGCATCTTAAACTCTGTTGCAGTAATCCCTGAATATGGCTAGGTACTGGGTGATTTGTTCTCTGTGAGATTCCTACTTTTTTTACAGTATTTGTGTTGTGTAAGATTAGCGTGCCCCATAATCATGTGAATATAATCAGTCCGGGAAACTTCTGTTATGTATGTGGAGAAGTCACATTAGCTTCCAGAAGATGTCCCTTAATTCGAGCCTTAAATAAGGCAAACCTCTTGTATGTTGGGTGTAAAGTAAGGACCAGCACAAGAACTGGGGTCCACACATATGCTGCACTACATGTTCATTAAAACTGGATGCTTGGGTGAATCAAAAGGGGCATTTTGTGCCCATGATATCGAGGAAGGCAACAAATCATGTCACAGACTGTTATTTCTGTATGGTGCCTCCTTTTAGAAAAGGGATGACAATGAAAAAAAGGGAAAATGACATACCCAAATATACCATCTGCAATTTTTCCCGTGGCTCACGGCGAAGCACTACCTATTTCTGAACCACCCAAAAAGTTTTTCTGTACACTCTGATAACGACGAAGACACTGATGAACATCAACTTGATACACACAAAGAAGTACAGCAGTGGTTTACGTCAAGGGATCCATCAATTTGTCCAAGCCTTTATCCTTCTAAACCACATAAGATCACAGAAAGTGAGCTTAATAACCTCACCAGGGAATCTCGAACTGCCAAAGGTAATCGCCATTTTATTAGGACTACAAAAGGGTTACACTAAGTATCGTTGCTTTCTCTGTGAGTGGGATAGTCGTGTCAAGGATATGCACTATGAGAAGAGGAGTTGGCCTCGATTAAAATCATTAACACCTGAAATGAAGAATGTAGCATTTGAACCTCTGGTAGAAATTAATATACAGTTTTGCTTCCACCACTGCATATCAAACTGGGGCTCATGAAAAATTCCATGACGGCTTTGGAAGTGTATGGTCCTGCATTCACATACTTGCAAGAGAAATTCCCAAGACTTAGTACAGAGAAGATTAAGGTAGGCATTTTCATTGGTCCACAAATAAGGCAATTTTTCAAAGACAAATGGTTCAAATGTGTCCTTAGTCATAGCAAGAAGTCAGAGTGGAAAGTCTTTTGAAATGTTTCAATTGGTTTTCTAGGAAATGTTAAAGCCGGCAACTACAGGCAGCTTGTGGAAGATCTCATTACTTCTTATGAAGGAGAGCCAATATGGCTGCCATTGTGATTGCACGTGTGTTACATCGCTCCTGATTTTTGGATTTAAAAATGTATATTTATTGCAGATTTAAGTGCACACAGCAAGATTTCAACTTGAGGAACACTGTGGTGAGAAAACGTTTGTGATTCTACTGGGATATTTACCAGATTTCAGTGTTATTCTCTGTTTCCTTTATTCTGTGAGACCATATGATCACCATGCAGCTCACGGGGGGGGTAGGGAAGCGCACTGATATAACACAGTTACTGCTCTGAAGTCTGGACATTGACTGGGTGGTTCAGTACTGTCTGTTATCTTGGACTGAGATGGAGTCCCAAATTTCAGCAACTCATGTTCCTAAATTGCCAAGAAATGACATCAACTGTGTTTTTCCCCACCATAAACTTTTCATGGTGGTATGATACTTTCCTTCCCGTGTGATTATCAACATTTTAGATGTCACCATCAACTTCAATGACCTCAAAAACCCCCATAGGGAAGTAATCACAACCTTCTAGGGGTGATTTGATATTTGGCTGTTCTTCCCCCCCACAAGTGACTGAGGGGGGAATAGCCCAAACTTTCAGAGCTCACTGAGAGCCTACAAATCAAGCCACGAACTTGTGGTGGGTGCCATTCCCCACTGTTTTAAACGTATTACCAGATCATAGGGGGGAAACCCCCGATAATCTGACCTGTCCCGATAATTCGGAAAAACTAAAAATGGAAGAGAAACCTGATAAAACTAAGGACGCCCAGATCCAAACACAAAATGATGACTTAGCCATTATAGACCTGCCAGAGGAAATGGAGGGCACCCACCCTGGGGCCATCCAAACCAAAAGGAAAAAGTGCAAACAAGTGGTACCTAAATCTGAGAGGGAAACCCACTCACAGAGTGACACAAGGAAAAATCCTGAACTCACTGCATCGCAAAAAGATTCAAATAGCAGGACCTACCCCTGGACCATGCCTTGCCGAAGGGCTCAGTCTGAGAAGACACTCATACTGAAAATGGCCATCGAAAATATATTCAGAGATCATCCCAACAGAATATCCACAGGCCTGAGGTCACAAATTGTGACCATATTTCACAAAATGGAAACAATACTCCATGATACATATATAGAGAATGAAAGAACTGTTGCACGGCTGCAAGCCTATATAGAATGTGGGGCAAACCAAATGCCACAGCATGCCCTGACATACTCAGAAGCACTAAGGATACCAAAATAAACCAAAACACAACTAACTACAGAGATGTGCCAGAAGAAGAAAGCGCTGTTACCGACAACATTTTGTGATATTTCAACCAAAGGAGTCAGGTAAGATCCCTACAAGCAAGGAACTAAAAACAAAAATAATCAGTAATATGAGGGAGGACCTCGGGAGTACAAGAATAAAAGGCATATGAAAAATGAGAGAGACGTAGGATTAGCGATCAAGACAGAGACCAGACAAGAAATGCAGAGTATCGTGGATAACCCAAAGATTGATGCCCTCGGCTTAACAGCACAACCGCCCAAAAGGAAGGGGCCGACAATTTTAATTTATGACATCAACCCAGAAGTCACAGTTGAACAACTGGCCGAAGAAATATACCACAGAAATCTACAAAGAGAAATGCTGGGCAAGGAAACACACGACATAATAACCCCAAAGTTTCATATCAAAACAAGAGGTGGAATAAATAACAACTGGAGCATGGACCTCATTCCGGAGGCCTGGCAAGTCCTGAAGGATAGGTCAAGGTTGTACATTGAGTGAGGCAGTTTCTGTTTTCAGGAACGAGTGGCAGTTCCAAAATGCTTTAGATGCTGCAAGTTCAGCCACACCACACATGTCTGTACCCAAATGGTCCCAACCTGTGGACACTGTGCAGAGAAGGGACACAACTTTAAGGACTGCCTGCATAAAGACAGAGAAGCCACCTGCACTAACTGTAAGACAATGAAAATGGAACATGCACATTCAATCAGAGACCCCATGGGCCCAATGTACCTAAAAGCAAAGAGCATATACTAAAACAGAATCGATTATGTGGACAAAGATTAAAAAAATACAACACAACAATGATGATTCAGACAAATGCCCAATGAGTAAAAACAGTTGCAGACCAAATCAAGATCAAGACCGGCGAAGAAAACACCGACATAATAATACTGCAGGAGCCATACGTTCACACAAGGTGAGTAGTGGGGTACCGACTGCAATATAAAACTATCCACACACAGGCAGCGATCATGGTCAGAAACACTAACATCACTGCAACAAAAATAAGCAAAATGTGTACAATGTGGGCTGCATGTGCCCAACTTATAACGGCACTGGGCTCATTCTATGTAGTGGCCCTTTACAGCAGGCCAGAACAGGATATAGAAATCACAATAAACTACCTACATCGCCTCCAGAACACTGCCAAATGAAATAATAATAATAGGAGCAGATGTAAACTGCCGCTCTCAGCTATGGCATAGCACCACTGCTGATAGAAGAGCTGAAACTGCAAACGGAAAACTACCTGATAGGATCCCACTTTACTATACTGAATCAACCGCACCACCTGCCAACATTCTGCAATACCCTCTGGGAGGCCACCATCGATATCACCCTAGTAACTAGGAACCTGGCAAACCATGTGGCTGACTGGAGGGTGGAGGAAGCATGGACCACCTCGGACCATCGAGTCATTACCTGTAAGATAACAAAAAAGCTGACTAGGGCGACAACAACAGTCAAGCAAATACACCACAGATATGCAGTTGCCAAGGCAGACTGGCTCCAATACAAAGAGCTACTAGTGACAGCGATTAAGAACAAACCTCCGTCTCTGGACGCACGGAACAATCCGAATGAATTGCAGAAGGCAACTACTGAACTAATGACCAGCATTTGCAACCAAACCATCAGGAAAAAACACCCCCGACTGGGTGCAGTCCCCTGGTGGACCCGGGACATTGCCATCCTCCAGAGGCAAATGAACAAAGCAAGGAAAGATTTCCAGAGAGCTCGAAGAACATGGCCACCAAGTAAGGTCGAAGACCCAAGACATATAGGCAAATTCGAAACAGATACACTGACGCCATAAAAATAAGTAAAAGACGCTCTTGGGAGCTTTTGGTATCCACTGCAGGCAACACTACCCCTGTGGCATCGTCTATAGGGTAACCACCAATAAGCTACCCAGGGGAGAAGTGATCACCACCAGGACCAGGCAGGGTGACCTCACCACGACCTGGGAGCAGTCGATGAACAACATACTCGACACAATCTTTCAAAAACCAACCGAACCGGCCTCGCCAGCACAGCAGCAGATATGCGAGAGCAAGACAACTACAGCAACCAGTCAACTGAGCCCCCCTTTACACTGGAAGAACTCAGCAAGGCCGCCAGACACATAAGAAATAGGAAATGCCCTGGCCTTGACTATGTTGAGCCTGAAATACTCAAGAAAACTATTGAATATGAGCCACACATTCTGCTCACACCATACAATAGATGCCTGGAAACAGAACTTTTTCCAACAGCAGGGAAAACAGCTAATCTAAAATTAATTCTTGAAAACCCTACTAAAAACCCGGAGGCCTACCGACCCATCGCACTGCTCCCAGTGGCAAGTAAACTGTTTGAAAGGCTATTTCATGCAAGAATTATAAAACACTATGAAGCAGCAGGTCTCCACGTAGGTAACCAGTACCAGGGTCCCCAACTGTCAACGCACTAGGTAATCTGCTCAGAATTGTGCAGGACTGCATTCAAAAGTATTTACTGCTCATCTCTGTTGACTTTGCCGGGTGTTTGACTCACTTTGGTGGCCAAGCGTCCTGGCGAGGTTGCGGGAGGCTGGGGTGCCACTCAACCTGTACAAAGTCATACAAACCTACCTAACACAAGTCATACAAAACTACCTAAGAAGAATGGAAATCAATGAACACTACCAAAGAATCACAAGAGAAGTACACAGAGGATGTCTGCAGGGGTCAGTGTTGGGGCTGCTCCTGTGGAACATGGTCCTCGACAAGTTCCTGAAGATGGACCTGGAACCTGTGAGCGTTCGCCTTTGCTGACAGTGGAGGACTCCAGGGCCCAATTGGAAGTGCTGGCAAATCAAGCACTGCAGCAGTTACAGCAATGGGCATCAAAGAACTAGCTGAGAATATCACTGGACAAAACCTCATCAATCCTCCTCAAAGGGACCTTAAATCTGCGACGGCCCCCGAAAATCAAAATCAGTAATATAACTATCAAGTATGTCAATCAGTTGAAGTACTTGGGCGTTATCAACAACCTAACATTCAAGCCACACTTGAAATACATAAGGAAAAAAATCAGAGGATACTCCGGGCTGGTAGCTAGAATCACAAGGAAAGCCTGGGGACTAAAGAAAAAACCTTCACACTCTATTACAAAACAACCTTCTTACTAGCAATCACCTACGCAGCTGCGGTGTGGTTTCCAAAAACGGCAATGGCAATCAACAAAAGAATATTAAACATGACCCACAGGACTATACTTCTAATAAAAACACGTGCCTGCAGCACAGTTAGTACCCCTGCTCTACGGTATTAGCTGGTGTGCTCCCTCTGGATTTGGAGGCTGTTCGGGACTGCTGTTCCTGTTGGCTAGGGGAG
Organism: Mastigoproctus giganteus; assembly: GCF_048544385.1. NCBI lineage: Eukaryota > Metazoa > Arthropoda > Arachnida > Uropygi > Thelyphonidae > Mastigoproctus > Mastigoproctus giganteus. The sequence goes on from NC_143579.1 coordinate 116,727,122, forward strand.
TGGCTGCCACTCATCAGGGCTATACGACTGACCCGACAGGAAACCTGAAAGACAAGAAAGTAAGACTACAGAACCACCTTTTAAACCTTTGGCAGTCGAGATGAATGGAGACCACCAAGGGCGAAATAGACAAGAAATTGATACTGGATCTCGGAAAAATATATCCAAACAAACCAACCTGGTACTTCCTAGGGTACCATTTGACATCCCTGATAACAGGACACAGACTCTACAATGAAAAGCTGCACGGATTCTGACTCACCAACAATGCCAACTATATATGTGGTGAAACGGAGACTCACATAGTCTACAAATGCCCACAATACGAGGATCTCAGAGGGGTACTTATAACTAAAATAAGATACCTACCAAAAGGACTGGAGTCCCATTTTATAGACACGGAGGATGAATATAGAGCAATATCCCAATTTGCACAGAGCCTCTTTGTCAAGAGAAGGACCTTGATCACCAACGTTTGATTGAGATAGAAACCGGATCCCATCCTGAGCACCAGAAAGGACAATGCAAGGACCTAAATCAAAGATGAGGAATACAAGAACAGGGCTTGCCCCATGTGTGACAAACCTGGAATTATAAATGCAGCAGCTGCTGCCAACAGTCATATGGCGAACCGAAGAGGGCACACTTGCCCTCTTCATCCTTTAGTCCAAACTCCCTGGGGGGAAGATTCTTTCGTCCCCTCCCCTCTTACTTCCCTCCTGGTGGGGCATGGGTATGTCCCACTGAAAGCTGGGGCCACCTACCCTGTCGGCCCCATACTTCTGTCTTTATCCCCAGTCTTCTGCCTCCCTTTCTTCTCTATCTACATACCAGCAAAAGCCCACACACCAAAAGTTAAATATGACTAAATATTTTACGTCCATAACTCTGCCTAGCAACTCAAGCAACACTACCCCTATGCCAATGCAAAATAAAGGCATATATATATATTCTTACATTTATATAAAAATATTTTTTTTTTTAGGTCCTAGCCACTGAAATCTCAGGAAATTAAGCGGCAGGACCTGCCAGAGTGAAACTAAGACTACTGGGTTCCTGGTCTGCCACCACGGGGCATAAGTGGGGTAATGTCTTGGGCCTCAGCAGGGGCCCAGCGGCTAAATGACCAGATGAACAATGGTACATGACACTACACATGAACAGTTCCCACACACTTTTAAATCTCTGGCATTTCTCAACAAACTGGTCTGGTTCACCTACAATGTAAGCAACACAGAGATGGAGAAACCCCTGGTGCCATATGACAACAACACACTTTACTTCTTAAGAATAACTGGGGTGTAACATGTCATTGAAGATGCATTTCTTGCACTCACACTTCAACTTCTTCCAGCCAAACTGTGGTGCCGTCAGTGATGAACATGGTGAGCGCTTCCATCAAGACATCACAGCAATTGAACAAAGATACAAAAGCAAATGGAGTGCTGCCATGTTAGCATATGACTGCTAGATAGTGAAAAGGGATGTTCCCTAAGCTGAATACAAGCAAAAGGCGAAAAGGTCCTGTGTTTGATACAGGTATGTTCATAGCTACAATCTTACTGCCATATAAATAAAAAATATCTTGTATAAATATAAAAAAACTACTTTTTTTGACAAGAGCCAATCTGCCATTTTAAGCACTATTTCCATGTTTAGCACCACAAAATCTATAAAGTAATCGTACTTTCATGAAAGTAATAAGCTATGATCCAAAATTTGTTGTTCAGCGTAATACAATACATTTTGCCTTCTAGTTTAACAAATCCTGCACGAACAGCTACAACTCCTCAAATATCCAACATCAGTTCTTTAAATTTTAACCACTGGTTATTTCTCCAGAATGGAGAAATGGAAAACTTCGTTAATTTTAATCCTTCTAAAACCCAGTCCTCCTGTCTTATTTCTCGGAACAACTCTAATTTCCAGAAACCATCATGTATCATTACTGTGTTAGAAAGAAAAATTAACCCTCAATTCTTACTTTTCTTAGTATAATCATATCATAAATAATGCTTCCTCTCCATTGAAAAACCAGGTTTTCTCATTTACTTTTACATTACATATCTTCCTAACAGTTACTGACTGTGTGCAAATCACCCTTCCATGGAATACTGCTTCCTCATCTGGCGTTACACCCAAAACTTCTCTTTAAATCCTAAACTGTATCCAAAAGAGGGCAGCCAGATTAATTAACAATTCCTCACTTAAAAACTTGCTCCACTATCACACAGGCATTCAGTTTCTGCTATGTGCCTTTTCTTCAGATACTTCCAGAGACACTGTTCTTTTAAATTTAGTAATGGCAATTTCATTTTACAGGTTCAAATTCATTGAATTAACTTTTCCTCTTTTATAGTTTTATTTTATAGTGTTATTTATCCTTTATAGTTTTGTTCCTTGGAACAACCTTTCTTTATTTTATTTTATTTTATTTCTTAAAAATTACAGATTCAACAAGTATTTTCAGTCTTCCAACTTTTAATCCATATATAGCTATAATCTAATATCTAATATTTAATCCATATATAAGTACTATATACTATATAGGTTCTAATACCTTTTGTGTTTGGGATTTTCATAAAAAAAAAAAATAAATAAATAAATAATAATCATCTACTTTATTTAAAAAAATTTTTCCCCATGGCAAGTTCCCTCCCACTTATTCCAATCAATCTGCAGCAGATTAAATCGCCCATAATAAGACATTCACGCTTGCTCTCCCATTCCATCTGCACATAGAGATACTCGTCATACTCTTCATAATCTTCTCTGTAGATTATTCTCATATTAAATCGCCCATAATAAGACATTCACGCTTGCTCTCCCGTTCCATCTGCACATAGAGATACTCGTCATACTCTTCACAATCTTCTCTGTAGATTATTCTCATTACATCTTTTTTTCAAACTAACTTACACCACACAGATTCTATGCTGGCAGATGTGCCTTTAGACTCAGCAAGAGCTCTTTTCGCACTCGGGCTGCTTTTGATAAGAAGCACGACCCTTCCACCCCTTCTATCTTCCCTAAATACATTATACATACCACAGTATAACTCATCATACCCAATTTCTGGATGGCACCACATTATAATCAGCCCTATTATATCAGCATTAGTTGTCTATCGTTGTCATTGTATATCAACATTAGTTAATCCTAACCAGGAATTCAAATTCAGCCATTTTATTGACAACACTCCTGACATTACTGTAGACATGGTTAAAACAAAGTAATCTTCTATAGTTTACTACCGTGACACACCCCTTGAAGTTATTTAAATTTGTAACCCAAGCTTAACCTTCCCCCTCATTGAAATGCAACTATCTTATCAACATTGGCTGATGCAGCAACAAACAAGAATTTTTGAGGTGAGTGCAAGCATTACTTTGACCCATATCATCACACAAATTCAGATCTAAATTACCCTTCTTTCCACTAACTACCAGTTTCCCTGAACCCTTAATGTATTTTTAATGATATTGGTCAAAATCCTTGCACCACCTCTGATAAAATGAATACCACGTCTCCACAATCACCAAAGGTTCTGCTAAGAGGAAGGAGGGAGGTTGGGTAACTGTAGACCAATGAGTTTGACAATTGTTGTGGAAAAGATCATGAGGTCTATAGTTAAGAATGCAGGATCATATGAACAAGAATGGTATCTTGAATAGTTCTCAGCATGATTTCATCAAGGAGAGGTCAAGCCTGACTAATCTGCTAAATTACCATTATGTAGTCATTAAACAGTTAAATACAGAACCATTGGATATTTCATATTTAGACTCCTTTTGATACTGCTGCTCATGAAAGGCTGTTATATAAACTGGAAGAAACCGAAATTACTGTTAAAATCCTTAAATCCTAATTTAAGCCTGGCTAAAAGATGGAGATAGAGTTTCCATGAATTGTCATCATATTTCTCATTTTCATAAATGATACTGAAGAAAGTATACAAGGGATTTTTGTCAAAGTTGGCTGATGACGTTAAGGATGAAAGGTGGTTAACAATTTGAGCAATTTGGATCAGTTGCATATATGGTCAAAAATTGACAATATTTCAAGACCATATAAAATTTAATACTTTTAAACATAGCGTTATGCATTTGGGGAACAAAAATACTGAAGTCACATATGAGCTAGGAGGAGAGGAGCTAAAAGTAGTTCAAGACAAAAAGGAGGACACAGGTGTTATGATTCAATTTGATATGAAATTTTCTGTGCAGTGCAAATAGGCAGCTAGGAAGACACATGGTGTCCCTTACAGGTTATAGGACTTTTTCTAAGAGAGAGAGAGAGAGAGAGAGAGAGAGAAGGTTATTATCCCTGTATACTGGATGATGGTTAGATGCAATATTATATTCAGGTTTGGAATGTTGTATTCAAGTATAGAGGCTGCAATTAAAAAAGGACTTCTGAAGAGGGTTCAAGAATGGTGACAAGATTAGTGAGGTGTGAAAATTGATGTATATATGAAGAATGACTTCAAGCGTTGACTACAAATTTTGACAACAAGACTTCTTAGAGGTCTTGATCTGATTGAGATATATAAGATGCTGAAAGAATTGAATGAAATGAATGAGGAAGGTCTGTTTGTCTTGTAGGTGAGACAAGAACCAGGGGACACAAATGTAAAATCTCTAGGTATAATAGAAGATTATATCTCAAAGTGGCAGAGACAGCAAATCTGGCTATGTTATATCAGTATGTGATGGTCAAGGTATAGGAATGGGAATAGTAATGAATATTGTTTTATTTTAGTGTTATTGTCATTATTTTATTTTTATATTTTTGATTGATGCAGAAAGAAATTTCATTTTCTTGCATCATTAGGCCTTACTTAAACTAATAATAATAAAATAGCAAATACTTATAAAAGTGGTACTCACCTTGAATAAATCTGCATGGTTTAATTAGAAAGGGTTGGTAAATAAAGGTTGAGCAGATGGGCTGAGAGGTGGCAAATGAAGTTTAAAATTGACAAATTAACAAAAAAGTACTACATATGGGAAACAGCAACCCCAGAGCAATGTATCAACTCTGTGGTACTACACTGACAGTGGTAGAGAATGAAAGGACATGGGGATGGTTGTGCAGGCAGATATGAAGTTTTCTGAGCAGTGCAGACGGGCTGCAAGAGTAGCTCATGGTGTATTGTCGATGATATATAGGAATTTTTCTAGCAAGGATAAGGAGATGATTATTCCCTTGTATAAGGCAATGGTCAGGCCACACCTAGAGTACTGTATACAGGTCTGGAGGCCTCATTTCAAGAAGGATGTAGAGATGCTGGAACGAGTACAGAGAAGGGCAACAAGATTAGTGAATGGAACAAAGGGGTGCTCTTACGAAGAAAGGCTTAAGTTTTGCAAATTACAGTGTCTGGGGACTAGGCACCAGCGAGGTGATCTGATAGAGGTGTATAAAGCCTTGAATGGTTTGAGCATGCTCAATGCTGATGGGATTCTTCCTCTTGCTCAGAATAATCACCTGAGAGGGCATAAATTCAAATTGAGAAAAGACAGATGTAGGATAGACGCGAGGAAATTTGCCTTTAGCCAGCTGGTGGTTGGTTGGTGGAATAGACTTCCATCCCTTGTCGTGGAAGTTGATAGCCTAAATAAGTTTAAGGCTCAGCTGGACAGGTATTTGAACAGAGGGGTGAAGTGGAAGTGGTTATCTTTTATTTATTTATTTATTTTTATTTTTATATTTTTTTTTGGCTGATGGTGCATAAGCTTGCTTTCTTGCATCAAATGCCTCTACTAATGCTAATGCTAATGATAATATTTAGATTGAATAGTTGAATTAAAAAGACTAAGGAAGGGGCAAAAATAAAGTGTTATTTCGGAAATTAGAATAGGCGCAAGGAAGCAGGTGTGTACAAATCTAATCCTTGTTTGTCATTAAAGTAGGGAAAAATAGTTGAAATTAAATAAATAATATAGTGGGCCAATAGTCATTATGGAGACTTTCGTTGGACAAGGTCTTCAGTTGGCAATTGAGTGGGTAGAGAATGCGTGCGATATTTAAGAAAATTTTTATACTCTTGTGATGCACTTTTTGACATGCAGTAATCTCAACCACGAGAGGTTCCAAATCAGTGAAAGGTTGAAGGGAAGTTTAGTGTTTAAGACTTTAAGATTGGAATGGTGTCGATACCACTCAATGGCTAGTGCTTCATATTGTAGAATCCTATAGCTGGATTTGAGTTTAATAATAGAAATGGCAGAATTGATAAGAGGGGTGTGGTTGTGGGTTTGAGGTGAGTTGTGAGTTCTGTAACGGTTTGGTTAGTCGTAAGACTGTAATGGTGGTAATATGCGGGGGTGTTAGAGGTTTTTGATGAGCCATATTTTGTAGTAGTACTTCCAATGTAACAGGTGTCGCAGTTTGGCTGGCAATTAATAAGGTATATTATGTTATTAAGATTGCTGGTAGGATATTTATGTGTGTCTTTGTAAGAGTTGAAGAAAGATCCAAGTTTATTGTAAGCGGAAAAGACAAGAGAGATATCAATATTGTTGAATATACGCTGGAACTGTCCTACTAGTTCACTGTGATAGGGGGAGGACTATGCAGGTGTTTGTATTATTGTTATGTCTGATCGGGTTATTACTACCCACTCAATTGCCAACTGAAGATGTAATCCAACGAAAGTCCCCGTAATGACTATTGGCCCACTATATTATTTATTTAATTTCAACTATTTTTCCCTACTTTAATGACAAACAAGGATTAGATGTGTACACACCTGCTTCCTTGCACCTATTCTAATTTCTGAAATAACACTTTATTTTTGTCCCACCCTTAGTCTTTTTAATTCAACTATTCAATCTAAATATTAACCAACCCTTTCTAATTAAACCGTGCAGATTTATTCGGAAGGTGAGTACCGCTTTTTTAAGCATTTGCTATTTTATTATTAGTCCATCTACACGGTATTTTAAGATACAAAGGGTACTAGGAAAGTTTTGCAATATGACGCAACAATGAATCACAGGAAGCTGCTTGTTGCTGCATGTTGAGACATGTTCATACGTGCATAGTAGCCTTCGCACCAAGTCGATGGGCTCAGTTATTCATTAGTAGTGAGAATGTAAAGTGCTTGCGATGGCATCGTGGTCACGAAATGAGATAAGGACAGTTTTGCGGTATAATTTCGTGCGTGGTTTAACCATAGACCAGTGCTTAGAAGAAATGACTCTTGCACTAGATGATGATTGTCCACATCGTACAACGATATTCAGGTGGTATAGAGAATTCCAAAGGGGAAATTTCACTCTGGAGGATTCTGAGAGGCCGGGAAGGCCACGAACGTCAGTTACGGAGGAAAACGTTACTGCTGTGAGGAAAATGCTTGACGAAAACAGGCGAGTGACCTACCAACAGATAGAGGATACTTTGGGCCTAAATGCACCAGCAATTCGTTCGATTCTGCAAGATCATTTGCACGTGAAGAAACTTTGTTCTCTCTGGGTGCCGCATCAACTGACTGAAGAGCAGATGACACGACGTGTGACTTGGTGCCGGGAGATGTTAAAAAGTTTGATAAGGGACAATCTCGGTGTGTGAACAACATCGTGACGGGTGACGAGACTTGGCTGTACTATTACGATCTGCCGACCAAGGCTCAAAACAAAGTTTGGGTCTTTGATGATGACGACACACCCGTAATTGTCAGAAAATCCCGATCTGTAAAGAAGAAAATGATAGCTGTATTTTTCAAATCGAGTGGAATTGTGGAACGTGTCGTTTTGGACACGCAGAAGACAGTCACAGCTAAGTGGTATACTGAACAATGCCTGCCTAAAGTCATTGGATCTATGAAGAACCTGCGGCCAAAGTCAAGAATGTACACCTGGTACCTCCATCACGATAATGCTGCAGCTCACCGCGCCAAAGCCTGCACCGAATATTTGACCACGACAGGACTGAAACTTCTCGAGCACCCTCCCTACAGTCCAGACCTTGCTCCCTGCGACTTTGCACTGTTCCCACATGTGAAAATGAAGCTAAAAGGGAGGCGGTTTTCCAGTGATGAGGACCTTCTACGGGCTTGGGACAACGAGTGTGCTTTACTCCCTAGTGAAACTTGGCAGAACTGGTTTAAAGATTGGTTTCGGAGGATGGAGAGGTGTATTGAATGTAGAGGAAATTACTTTGAAAAAATTAAATAAACAAAGCTGTATTGCAAAACTTTCCTAGTACCCTTTGTATCTATAGCTTCATTAGAATTGTATAATGAAATATCTATATACAATACGGAAGTTTACACATTTCCCAGGAAGAAAAAAATTCAGATTGACAGGTTTAAAGTAAAGTTATGCTAGAATTATTTTTTGATTATAAAGATATAATTATGAATTAACAGTATGACCAGTAAGCCACAGTGTTAATAAGAATGTGCAATCAGAAATCATTATGCACTTGATATAATCGGGTCAGGCAATTTTAGAGTACATCAGCATCTTAGGTCCTATTTCAGAAGTGTATTATGTCTGTATGAAACAACAAAGAAAGAGATGTGATCTGTGGAGAAGGAAAACTTTGAAATTACTCCATGACAATGTTCGTGCTCATCATCCGACAAATTCTGAATATCGTTTTAACTAACTATTCTGTAACTGGCTACAACATTCTCCTTATTCACCTGACCTTGTGCAATGTAATTATTTTTTCTCAAACTCAAGAAGTCCAGGGTTTTTCAAGAAAAGAGATTTCAGAGAAATGTTTTTGGAAAAATATATGTAAATATTCACGGTCATAATTTGTTTGTTCAACAAATATTATTTTTGTTTAAATACAAATTCAGTCCTGAAAATTTTTGATCCAATCTTCTATCATAATATTTAATTTTTAAAATAAACACCATTATATGTATAATTAAACAACTGACATAACAGAACTACAAATGACTTACCATTTCCAAGTTCCCAGTCAACAGAAAAGTTATAATAATCATTATATCTGAACAATTCTTTTGCATTTGCACTGTCCCATGTGCCATTAGGCTTACGGAGGAGGGCATTAAGATCAAAGAGCAATTTCCATTTAACAAGTGATGCAAAGTTATTTAATTTTATCCAATCATCCCCTAGAATTTTAGAAACAGTGATAAATATTCTGCATCTACAGGATAACACTTACAATAATATAATTTGAGGCTATCTTTTGATTCTTCAATTTTATCAAATTCAGTTATTCATAGTAACAATTTTATCAAACTCAGTTAATCATACTTAACGTACTGCATTCACATATACTATAACAGATTTCTCCTGTAATCTATTATACTGTAATTTCATATGTACAACATAGGATAAAGTATAGAGGCTGTTTCAGTTTCCCCTATGCTGCTGGTTTTTTTTTTTTTTTTTACTTTTAATTCATCCAAGCAACCTTATCTTATTTCATCTTCTTACAAAGTAAGCACTGTAATGGACACCAAGAGAGGGCCACCACATGTTGGTAACCTTGTTTCATCAAACATCATTTCTCATCTTAAAATATTACGTATGGTGTTATGTTGTTGTTGTTATTTGGTTTTTAGGAGCATTAGCAACTAAGGCCATATTGCTCCGGGAATATACGGTGGTCATTCTCTGACCTTCCTGCATCCTCCGTATTTGGTGGTGACGGGCTCGAACCCCGGTCTAAATCGTGTTATGTGAATGAGCCAATACATGAAAACATAACATATTTCTTTTGTGCTGTGTATCTTATGAGCCTCTGAGTTACTTGTATGACTACAAGCACTTCTGAGTTTTTATCTCCCCCATGTATATGTTTACACTTGTCTGTTCATTCACCCAGGATTATATGTATTATTTTTTATTTTAAATATCACTAATAGAGTAAACAATTTAAATACTAAAACAGAGGTAAGAACCCAAGATTTCCTAAAGAATTCAGTTATAATGATATGATATGGTATTAAGTCTTTTTTGTAAAATTTGCTACCTATTTTAAATTTATACAAAGTATATGAAGTTTGGTAAAATACAAGATTAAATAATAAAATTTCATTTAAAAAATAAATAGGGAAAGTACTAAAACCATTAGTCTAATATGCGAACACATTAGTTGCCATAGTTTAAAAGGGTGAGTAAAATGGACACTAAAACCTTTGGACCATTTGCCCTCATCTTCCAGAAAAGTGGATTGTTTATATAAACATATTGCTTAGGGATGGGCAACCTAAGTTATGCATGCCACAAGTGACATGCTCAGTTCTTCTCAGTGGACAGGCCTCCAAACTATGAAAAAATAGTGCAAAAAAATTATACAACTTATTTGAAAAATCAGAAATGAAATTAAACGCATACAGTTTAAATTCCACTCCTTGATTAAAATTATAGGAACCTATAGTTCATATTTACCACCTGTTAACATTAGTCTAGTGCATACCATTAACTGTAGGTAAAGCAATAGTGATCTCCACTGCATCAATTCTGTGCAGATAAATAGAGTGGGACAGTAAATCAGAATGTCTTCTAATGGGGGATTTTAACTTCCCAGATATTGACTAGAACTTGTGGTTGGTCACTTGCACACTAGCAAGACTTTTGTGGAGTTACTGGATAATTGTTTTCTACGGTAGCACGTTCAGAGGCAACCAAAGGGAGTAATACTCTTGATCTGATTATGAGCAGTAATTATTCATGCATTAAGAATCTGCAGATAAAGGCATTACTAGGTGGCAGTGATCACAGTGTACTAGTTTGGAATTTACTAAAAGATTTAACTAACATCAGGGGTAAAGAGAAAAGTTTTTAAATTCTATACAGTTTGACCAACTGATGTTACCAACAGCAAATTCTAAATGGAAAGCATTCCAGGAATTAATCTTGGAAGCTACTAGGCTTTTCATACTGATTAAGAAATATTGTTCAAGGTTTGGGCCTAAATGGATGTCAGATGAACTAATGAGAGTCGGGGCAGAGAATAAAAATGCATGGGAGGCATATAAATTATCAGGTGACACAGAAACCTATGGTAGATATAAGCTCGTATGTAATCAAATCACAAAGGATGTTAGGCCAGCGAAGGCATATTACAAGAAATCTTTGGCAAAAGATGCAAAGAAAAACAGCAGAGACTTCTTTACTTAAGAAAGAAAACTCAAGAAGGGAAGAGATGAATCAGATTTGTCCACTTGATTATCAATGGTTCAACTGTTGATGACCCTGATCAGATAGCTGACAAACTGAATGAGTATTTTGCATCTACATTCACATGAAGAATTCTGTATGGAAGTGGAGGCCAGAAGCTTATCAAACTCTCACAGGAAACTAAATGATTTTGTAATAACTGAGAGCAAAGTGGAGGAGAATTTGTTGAAGTTAAACTTAAGAAATGGACCTGGGGTGGATGGGATCTATCCTTTTATATTAAAGGAGGCAGCGGAGAAAGTAAACCAACCCTCAGCCATAATTATGACAGCATCCACTCGTGGGAAGTCCCCATGGACTGGAGATGTGCAAATGTATCTCCAATTCACAAAGGGGATCAAAGGATGACATGAGTAATTACAGAGCTGTTAGTTTATCTTATGTTCCAGGGAAAATAATAGCATCACTGGTTAAAGAAGCACTGCAGAATCATCTAGACAAGGCTGCAGTTATAATTGAGACATAGAATGGGTTTGTCTGACCAATTTGTCTGGATCCTATGATGTGGTCACAAAGGAATTGAACGCAAAAAATAATTTTGCTATCATATACTTGGATTTCAGGAAAGCTTTCGACACTGTTGCACACAGAAGACTATTATACAAACTGAAGCAGTATGGCATTACGGGCAAGTTGCTGCTATGGATAAAGGGATGGTTGAGTGGGAAAAGACAGAGTGGTAATCAATGGACACTACTATTCATGGACTAATGTTATTAGCAGAGTTGCCCAGGGTTTGGTGTTGGGTCCATTTTTGTTTTCTATATTTATCAATGATATTGATGAAGGTATATTAGGTTTAAAGTCCAAGTTTGCAGATGATACAAAGGTTAGCAGCAGTGGTGGAAATCAAAAATTTTAAAAACCTGTTCTCTATCACCTTACTCCCCCTTTTCAAGGTAAAAAAGAAAAACCAAACAAAGACCAAAAGTAGTATAGCTCGCATGGTGTTCAGTGTGAAACAGCCTTTAGAACCAGTTCACTGGACTCGGGAGATTGCAGGAAGAGGTACACACGAACCAGATGAATCCCACCACTGGTTAGCAGGGTGGTTAATGACAGTGATCACAGTATGCTACTGGAATAGGATCTAGAACAGTTAGGCAGATGAGCTGAGAAATGTCAATTGAAGTTTAACATTGACAAATGCATAGTACTGCATATGGGTAGCAGTAACCCAGAGCAAAGTACCAACTGTATGGTTCTACACTCAGGATAGTGAAGAATGGAAAAGACCTGGGGATAATTGTGCAGTAAGATATGAAGTTTTCTGAGCAGTGCAGCCACATTGTCAGAGCAGTTCATGGAGTTTTGTCAAAGATATACAGGAGTTTTGCTAGAAAGGATAAGGAGATGTTATCCCTTTGGATAAGGCAATGGTCATGCCACACCTTGAGTACTGTATTCAGGACTGGAGACCTTATTTTAGGAAAGATGTAAAGCTGCTGGAACAAGTAATCCCAGAGGCTCAATTCCACTTCTGACTCTCTCTCTCTCTCTCTCTCTCTCTCTCTCGGACCTGCCTCCGTAGCCAGGTGGGCGGGAGCCGTAGTGCGTAGCACACGCTTCTTGACTGGGGTTCGAGCCCACGACCACCAAATACGGAGGATGCAGAAAGGTCAGGGAATGACCACCGCACATCCCCGGAGCAATACGGCCTTAGTTGCTAATGTTCCTAAAATCCAAATAACAACAACAACTCTCTCTCAGGGTAACTCAGAAAATTTTTTTTGGCTGGTGCAGCAAAAGCCTCAGGCCTCCTTGCACCATATGGCTAATAATAATAATAATTACAGAGAAGGGCAACAAGATTTGTGAGAGGAACAAAGGGTTGCGCTTACCAAGAAAGGCTTAAGTTTTTCTTAAGTTTTTTAAAAACTATTTATATGTACAATAAGCATATATATGCACATGCATGTTCTAAATCCATTTTATTTTAACACATTATAGGCATAAAATCCATTTTATGCCTATAATGTGTTTTTTTTTTTTTTTAAACAGAATTAATTTTTTTTTTTTGAAAATAAGAGGTGTTAAAAGTTGAATTTTTCCAATATTTACTTTTTTTTATTAAAAACTAAAAAATGCACACAGTAAATATTGCAATCCATTAAGAAATATTGGCATACTCCATGCAGAATTCAAAATGCCCTAAAGTTTCTGCAGAAATAAAAAGAAAGTTTACACCTGTTAGATGTAGTTCCACCATTTTTGTTGAAATTACAGGCACTACAACTACACAGTTAAATAAATTTAATAATTTATAAACAAAATTAAACATAATTCAGGTTGCCTGGTAAACAGAAATAGGGTACAGACTAGTAGAACAAATTTACTCCCTAAATGCTGAAGAAATATGTAACTCAACATGTAAATTTCTATCAGGTTTATAAACAGCTTTAGAACTAAACTTGTTGACAAAGTCTGGGTTGCAGAGGCCATGTGAGGTTCACGTGGGAAAATGGAAAATTATCACTGACTGAAAACAGGTGGATAACTGCCTAGGGAAGGAGTGATGATGCCACTGGGGGAGGCAGTGGGTAGCATGCTGATGTATGCACTGCCACACCTGTTGCTGTTGGCTGGAGTGGGGAGGGGATAATACTTGCATGATGATATCAAACTGAACTTACATGATAATGATGTCAAACTGAACTGTAAGCCTTCTGACGTTACTGTCAGGCATCCACATCCACTGTCAACTCCTTTTATAAACTGTTTAAAGGCCACAGCCTTTAAACAGTTTATAAAAGGTTCAGATTATCTAAAACAGTTTACTACTCACGGCTGTATATTTTTAAAGAAATTATAGCAGCTATACAAGCTTCATTGTAACATAATGATAAAACCATAATTACTTCCATCATATGGCAGTTGCATACATACATAGTAAAAGGCTACATGAAATGTGGGGAAAAAAATAAAAATATATATATATACACACACATGTGTATATATGTACATACATATATACACATATGTATATACATACATACCAACCCTTCCACAACTCTGTCAGTAGCTAAAGCCAGGGACAGAGATGTGGAAGTATGGTGTAATTGCATGAACAGTAAGGAAGCAGAATTAAAGATATTCAAGATTGCCAGAACCCGGTTCAACAAACAGCAAGATATAATAGCGATAAGAGTAGCAAAAGATCAGACTGGTAAGGTTCTTATGAAAACAGAAGATGTAAAAAGGAGATGGAAAGAGTTTTTTGAAGGAATCATGAAGAGTGAAACATCGTTGGAGAAGAACAATAGCTAGACAGCCATGATGAGAACACTGAAGGTATAAAGGAGGAAGAAGTTTTGCTAACATTGCATAGTATGAAGTCAGCAGGGACTGACATGATACCCACTAAAATTTTCATAGGGTTAGGACAGAGAGGAGTCCCATTTATGACAAGGCTAAAGAATAAAGTAATGAGAACAGCCAAGATAGGCGATGCTTGGAGGGAGAGTCTTATAGTACCGATATATAAAAGGAAAGGAGACATACAAGACTGCAACAACTATAGATTTATCAAACTAATGAGCCAGACAATGAAGTGGTTGGAGAGGGTTGTCGAAAGAAGACAGAGTTAACCTGCAAGACCAGATTACCAAAAACCAGCTTGGCTTTATGAAGGGAGAAGCACTACCAATGGAATATTTATAGCAAGGTTCCTACAAGAGAAGTGTAGGGAGAAAGAACAAGCTCTCTGCTTAGCCTTCACAGACATAAAGGGCTTATGACAGAGTACGTAGGAGTCTCATGTGGAAGTGTCTTTTTTTTTTTTTTTTTTATGAAAACCCCAAACACGAAAGGTATCAAAACCTATGGTACTTAGTACCATGCATGGGTTGAAGGAGAAGTATGGGGGGAGGGGGGATGCAGGAAACTTTGCTCTAGAGACTAAACATGGGTTTCACCACTTCAAGCCTCCAATAAGCAAAGTGGTGGTATTTCACCAGAGTTGATGAAAGTCATCTACCACCTACAATTTTGTAGTATCAATGGCCTATCTGAAAGTCCATATAAGATAATAGCTTTAAAAGTTGAAATAACTCCTTGGTCCAGTGGCTGGATTAATGAAGTTGTGTTTGGTGGTAAAAGGCAAATTTTCACATTTTCATTCAAGTCCCCAACAGAATCAGGGTGACCTGGAGCATTATCCAAGAGTAGTAGTGCTTTAAAAGTTAAATTATTTTGTCTACAGTATCTCTCTACCGCTGGACAAAAATATGATTGAAACTAGTCCTGAAACAATGTTATTGTAACCCATGACCTTTTATTTCCATGCCAAATGACTGGTAGAGATGCTTTAGAATTTTTTTAATGCTGTGGGATTCTCAGACGGATAGTCTGAGGAAGAGGTGTGTTTCTGAGAACTATGTCAAGCTTATCCAGGATAGTAGAACTGGAGTATGTAGTGCAGCTGGAGTTAGTGATGCCTTCACTATTAATCTCGGCTTACACCAGGGCTGTGCACTTAGCCCATTTCTATTCATCATCATAATGGACCCACTAATCAGAGACATTCAGAGCAACGGCTTTGACAGATGACATCATGTTTAGTGGCAAATTGCGAGAGAGAGAGAGAGAGAGAGAGATGGGTAACAGTTCTAGAGCGGGAAGGTCTAAAATTCAACAGGAACAAGACAGAATACACGGAGTGCTTTAGCAATTGAGACAGTTCTCTCAGCATTAGCAATGTACAACTTAATAGGATTAACAACTACAAGTACCTTGGGTAAGTGCTAGACACAAATGGCAGCTGTGAACATGACTTCCCAAGTCGAATAAAATCTGGATGGGCCAAGTGGCGCTGGTGTTTTGAAAGACAAGAAGATGCCAACAAAACTTAAATCAAAAATTTACAAACAGGTCGTAAGGCCATGTATGTTATATGCATAAAGAATCTGCAGATAAAGGAACCACTAGGTGGCAGTGATCACAGTGTGCTGAAGTGGGATTTACTCAAAGAGGTAACTACCATCAGGGGTAAAGGGAAGGGTTTTTGCTTTCGTAAAGGCGACTACGATGGTCTGAGACAGTATTTAAATTCTATACAGTGGGACCAACTGATGATCTTACCAACAGCAAATTCAAAATGGGAAGCATTCAAAGAATTTATCTTGGAAGTTACTAGGCTTTACATACCAACTAAGAAATATTGGTCAAGGTTTAGGCCTAAATGGATGTCAGAAGAACTAATGAGACATATGGCAGAGAAGAAAAATTCATGGGATACATATAAATTAATGGGTGACATGGAAGCCTATGATAGATATAAACTGGTCTGTAACCAAGTCACAAAGGAGATTAGGCAGGCAAAGGCAGATTATGAGAAATCCTTGGCAAAGGATGCAAAGAAAAACAGAAAAGAGTCCTTTACCTATGTAAACTCTAGAAGGAAAGGGATGAATCAGATTGTTCCACTGGATATTGATGGTTCAACTGTTGATGATCCTGCTCAGGTGGCTAACAAACTAAACGAGTATTTTGCATCTACATTCACACATGAGGAGTTTATTCAGGAAGGGTAATGCCACAGGTGAAGTAAACACTGGCAGTGAGATAGATAATTTTGTAATAACTGAGAGGAAAGTGGAGGAGAAATTGTTGAGGATAAACATAAAAAAGGCACCCGTGGTGGATGGGATTTATCCAGTTATATTAAAGGAGGCAGCAAAGGAAGTAAGCAAACCCTTAGCCATAATTATGAGAGCTTCTTTGGACTCAGGGGAGGTACCTACAGACTGGAGACGTGCAAATGTGACCCCAATTCAGGATCAAAGGCTGACACAAGTAATTATAGACCTGTTAGTTTAACTTCTGTTCCAGGAAAATTAATGGAGGCACTGGTTAAAGAAGCACTGCAGCATCATCATCATCTAGACAAGACTTCAGTTATAGCTCGGACACAGCATGGTTTTGTTAAGAGAAAGTCTTGCCTGACCAATTTGATTGGATACTATGATGCAGTCACAAAAGAACGGGATGCAGTGAATAACTTTGATATTATATATTTGGATCTTAGAAAGGCTTTTGATACTGTTGCACATGGAAGATTTCTGCATAAATTGGAGCAGTGTAGCATTGGAGGCAAACTGCTGCTATGGATAAAGGGATGGTTGAGGGGGAGAAGACAGAGAGTGGTAATCAATGGACACTGCTCATCGTGGACTAATGTTATTAGTGTAGTCCCTCAGGGTTCAGTGTTGGGTCCATAGTTGTTTTCTGTATTTATAAATGATATTGATGATGATGATATATCAAGCTTAACGTCCAAGTTTGCAGACGACAAAGGTTGGCAGGGTTGTTAAGGACACTAAGGACAGGATCTAGAAAAGTTGAGCAGATGGGCTGAGAGGCGGCAAATGAAGTTTAACATTGACAAATGTAAAGTACTACATATGGGAAGCAGTAACCCCAGAGTAACGTATAAACTCTGTGCTACTACACTGACAGTGCTAGAGAATGAAAAGGACCTGGGGGTAATTGTGCAGGCAGATATGAAGTTTTCTGAGCAGTGCAAATGGTCTGCAAGAGTAGCTCATGGTGTCTTGTCAATGATAAACAGGAATTTTTCTAGCAGGGATAAGGAGGTGATTATTCCCTTGTATAAGGCAATGGTCAGGCCACATCTTGAGTACTGTATACAGCTCTGGAGGCCTCATTTTAAGAAGGATGTAGAGCTGCTGGAACGAGTACAGAGAAGGGCAACAAGATTAGTGAATGGAACAAAGGGCTGCTCTTATGAAGAAAGGCTTAAGTTTTGCAGTTTACAGTGTCTGGAGACTAGGCATCTGCGAGGTGATCTGATTGAGGTGTATAAAGCCTTGAATGGTTTGAGCATGCTCAATTCTGATGGGATTCTTCCTCTTGCTCAGAATAATCACCTGAGAGGGCATAAATTCAAATTGAGGAAAGACAGTTGTACGATAGATGTGCGGAAGCTTGCCTTTAGCCAGCGGGTAGTTGGTTGGTGGAACAGACTTCCATCTTTTGTTGTGGAAGTTGATAGCCTAAATAAATTTAAGGCTGAGATGGACAGGTATTTGGAACAAACGGAGGGGTGAAATGGGAGCGGGTTTTTTTTTTTTTTTTGGCTGATGCTGCATAAGCTTGGTTTCTTGCATCATATGCCTCTACTAATGTGAATGCTAATGCTAAAGTTAAATTTTTTCTGCTCTTTATGTCAGATATGGTTGCTCTACCAATGTTAAAAATCTTAGCAAGAGATACACCAGTTTCACCCTTTTCCAGTCTATTAATAATTGTAATCTTGTCTTTTCTATTGACAAAACATTGCAGTTTATTTTGACTGTAGATGCCATTATTAACACAAAGGGGCAGCAGTATTAAAATTAAAACGCAAAATGACAGTATTTCTCTTTGAAATAGCCACGAAAAAAACCCCGAACTTTGAGTGATTAGAAACAAAATTCCTGCAATAACTTCCTCACACTGCAGTAGCTCACAATTAGTGAAAGCTAACCGTTCCCCCCCCACCATACTCCCACACTCACAACAGACAACGGTACAGCAGATAATAAGGCAACAAGGTAATGGGAGACTTTCGTGGGTCCACACATTAGCTAAAGCCAACATGCAATGACAAATTAAGTCTATTTCTATGCTATATTGCATATATCTTTGAATAAATAATCAGAAATGAATGCATTAAGCAGCAGAAGTAATATTTCAACATAACAAACAGCAAACTAAAAGTAGATACTGTAATTTTTTTGCGGGAGGCGGTGGTTCAGATAATCGACATTCTACTGTAGTTTTTTTTTTTTTTTTTTTGCACTACCTTGCAAAATATCCTGCGGGTGCCCATGGCTCTGTGTATAACATATAGAGGAAATATAATAAAATATTACTTGCTTATTGTTGCCCACACAATGATGTTGTCTATGACAACAAAGTTGTAATATATAGAGGATTTTTATTAGTTTATTATTTCTTGAAGATTAAGTTTACTTTCTTTTTTTTTGTTTTTTTTTAAAGATTTGTATGATGTTCAGATCAGTTTTTTTTTTTGCTTGCAAAAATTTTTTTGTAAATACCATAATTTATCTTTTACCCTTGAACAGATATATCTAAATCAAGCACTGGATCAACAGGACTGACAAATACAGGATTTTTTTATCAATGGGTTCTGTCGACCCATTGATAAGAAATCCGACCTGCCCTTTTGTCCCCCCCCCAAAAGCAACTCCTTCATCACAGTTGGAAGTTGAGCCTTCTGGTCTTTGGCCAAAGGAAATGGTCAATGGTCAAAACTTCTGTTGATCTATACTACCTGTTTCATCCTGATGGTTCTGTTGATGTTGTTATTTGGTTTTTGGGAGCATTAGCAACTAAGGCCATATTGCTCCGGGGATATGCGGTGGTCACTCCCTGACCTTTCTGCGTCCTCCATATTTGGTGGTCATGGACTTGAACCCCAGTCTAATCAAAAAGCGTGCTATGCACTGCTGCTCCTACCTACCTGGCTACGGAGGCACCCCGGTTCAGTTGAATCATCAGCAAAAGTTAAAACTAACTTATTAGCATCCTTTTCTTTGGACTTTTGTATCAATGATCTTTGTAAAGCATCTCCTACCATATCAAACACACAACAATCAATACCACCAATAGTTTTTCAACAAAAGGACATTATAAGAATTCTCAATAATCCTGATGACATGAAAGCCAACAGGTTCTGGTGGGTTTTCTTCACTTGTTCTCAAAACCTGTGCCCCTGCTCTATTCTATTCAGGCCTTTTCACACTTTTTTATTCCACTACTGCTTTTCCTTCTGCATGAAACTTCACTCACATTCAGACAGTTCCTAAAAAAAGGGGTTCGAACCCTTCTTTCAATTACATTGGCCAACATGATTCCACAGACATATCAGCTGTTTACAGTCAATTTTTATTTCAAAATTAATTCTTAATTTCACATCACATCTTAATTTCTAAATATATCCAGGTATTTTGTGTTTATTCATAATACATATATCTTACTACAATTTAGGGAAGTAGATTAAGCATTGATCTTTTGAATTATGTGAAAATAATAATGTGCTCACAGATGGCAGTAATGTTGATGGATGGTTAACACGTTAAACTTGGTCTGTCTGCCTAACACCTCTCTCTTTCAATAACAGAAAGTTTTAGTATAGTATATGTATAGTTTATCTGCATACCTATTACATATTGTTTGTTTCTTCTGTGTTTTGCTTAGTCTTGCATTGTTAAATGTTTAAGCAGAAGTAAAGGAAGTGTCAGAATCACCCTGATGACAATTTTTAATATGTGCATAGGCAGTTCACAACAAAAACTCAAGAAAGTCTCCACAATCCATCTCCACAATGGGGAGTCCAAGTTTTATTCTGATCACCAATCATAACAAATCTGAGGATGTGACTAACTGGGAAAATTAAAAGTATGTCTTTTGCTGACATATTAGCAAAAGCATCTCAACCACATCATAGTTCCTATGATGTGGAGAGAACCATGTAATCACATTCACAATTGCAATTTCTATATAATAAAAACATCAAAGTTGTCCAGAAAAAGCAGGTAGAGCATCACATATCCTAATATTTCATGTACAATAAGACCTGTTCCACATAATGAACATCTGTTGGTGCCAGATCCACAAAAAATTAAAATCACTACTTACTTTATCCCATGGAGGGATAAGGAAACAGCGATGAATATAGTGAGGATTCTTGTATTGCAAACTTTGTTGGACCATCCACTTCAACAGATTTCGATTACTAACCAGAAAATTACAATGCTTTGCACTTTAATTAAGCAATAAAAAAATTAAATTACTTAGTTTATGATTTAAACTTCTCTAAAAAACAGAGTTTCTTTGTACTAGTTAAAATAGTGGAAGTTACTTGAAACAGGAACTAAAATTATAGTATATTGAAAATATCACAAAATGTTTTTGAAATACTTCATTATGGAAGGGAGTATGTGTTACTGTAAAAATATTAGTGGTCTTCTGAATGAAATGAACAATCCTAATAAATGGTATGTATATTTAATGATGCCTCAAAAGTAAGTTTAAATGCAGTTTTGTGAATTGGAAATGAATTACCATTAGTTCCTTCACTTCATGCTGTTGGCTTGAAAGAAAAATACAGAAGCATGCTGAAGATCTTGAGGGTAATAAAGTACTGCGACTTCCCTTGGAATGCCTGTGGTGATATTAAGGTAATTGGATTACTAACTGGTCTACAGAGGAGTTCACAAAATACTGTCGTTTTTTGTGAAAAACTGATTACACAAATAAAGGTTCTTCTTCCACCCCTGCAAATAAAGCTTGGATTAATAAAGAATTTTGTTAAGGGTTTGGATAAAGGAGGTGGATCCTGATATCTAAGGGAAGTTTCCAGTTTAACAGCTGCAAAACAGAAAGCAGTTAATGGAAAGAAGATAATTATGAATGTCTGGTGTCAAATGTGTCTGATGGGTTTTTGACACAAAAGCTTCAAGATATAACTTTAATTACATATTCTGACAATTTAGCAATCTCAATCTATGTTAATTCTAGACTTGCCATTGAATTTTGTGCAGCAACAGTTTTGTAAATTTGAATTGGAGTAAGACTTATAAACTTTAAATTTCATTAACTAAGACTGTTCACATGTTATTGAAAGGAAAGCTCAGTATGAATAGAAATCCAGTAGTAAGAGAAAATGGGGTATCCCTGTGATATGTTAAGGCAACAAAATATTTGGGGTTGTACATTGCAAGAGTGATTATTCTTTACTGAACATATTAAGTATTTAAAGAATAAATTAGGTTATTGTATTCCAAGCTCAGAAGAGTTTAGGGCCAACTTGGGAATTAAAGTACAAGCACTAAATTTGATGTATGAATATCTCTTTTTGCCTATAGTCACCTATGTTTCTGGTGCTTTGGTACACAAAATTCTATTAAAAAGAAACATTTGTTTCAAGCTCAATGATCCATTCTTCTATGTATAACCTGTGCCAGTAGAACTGTTTTCTACAAAGTCTATGCAGGTTTTAGTGGAGGAGACTTAGTAGATTTGCTAAAATTATTGTCAGTAATGATGTACTTCACAAGGAAAATTATAACAACAACAATTCTAGGCATTTCCTCTTGTCCAGATAACAATCGGATACATTCAAGAAGGGATGGGAAGAGTAGAATATTGCTGCAATTGTTTAATATCTGGAAGTCAAGATGGGATAATTGTATTAAAGGTATACAAACATTACTGTTTCTACTGAGAGTTAAAATTATAAATATGCATTAAGAATCTGCAGATAAAGGAACCACTAGGTGGCAGTGATCATGGTGTACCAAAGTGAGATTTACCTAAAGATGTGATTACCATCAGGAATAAAGGGAAGGGTTTTTGTTTTTGTAAAGGCAACTGTGGTAGTCTCAGACAGCTCTTAAATTTTATACAGTGGGACCAACTGACGATATTACCATCAGCAAATTCTAAATGGGAAACACTCGAGGAATTAATCTTGGAAGCTGCTAGGAACTAAGAAATACTGTTCAAGGTTTAGGCCTAAATGGACATTAGATGAAGTAATGAGACTTGTGGCAGAGAATTGTGTTTTTTTTTTTGCGCATTAGAAACTATGGCTATAATGTGCGTGGCAGAGAATAAAAAATGCATGGGATGCATTAAAATTATCAGGCAACATAGAAGTCTATGGTAGATATGAGCTAGTCTGTAATCAAGTCACCAAAAAAAGGTTAGGCAAGGAAAGGCAGATTACGAGAAATCTTTGGCAAAGGATGCTAGGAAAAACAGGAAAGACTTCTTTACTTATGTAAACTCTAGAAGGAAGCAGATGAATCAGATTGGTCCACTTGATATTGATGGTCCAACTGTCAATCCTGCTCAGGTAGTTGACAAACTGAATGAGTATTTTGCATCTACATTCACACATGAGGAATTCTGTAGGGAAGAGGAGCCCAGAAGTTTATAAAAATCCACAGGGAGCCAAATGATTCTGTAATAAATAAGAACAAAGTGGAGAAGAAATTGTTAAAGTTTAAACATAAGAAAGGCACCTGGGATTGATGGGATCTATCCACTTATATTAAAGAAGGCAACAAAGGAAGTAAGAAAATCCTTAGCCATAATTATGAGGGCATTCTTGGAATCAGAGGCAGTCCCCATGGAATGAAGATCTGCAAATGTGTCATCAATTCACAAAAGGGATCAAAGGGTGACACGAGTAATTACAGACCTGTTGGTTTAACAGGTCTATAATGCAGTCACCGGTTAGTATAAGTATTAGCAATGGCCACATGGCACAATGAAGCCTATGGCTTATGCTGCACCAGCCAAAAAAAAATAAATAAATAAATATTAATAAAATAAAAAAACAATAATATGAAGAAAATTAAAAAAATAATAATTAATAAGAGAAAAGGAAATAGACAACCCATGCTTTTCCCTCCTCTGGTAGGTAATTATACAGCTGACCTTCGAATTTCCCCAAACTGTCAGCCTCTACCATCCATGTAGGTAACTTATTCCAGTAATTTACAACTTTCTGGCTAAAATAAAACTTTTTGCAATACAGTCTAAACGTCTCCCCCCAGAACTTTAAATTAAGGCCCCATAGTTCTAGAATAATTTATAACTGTGAAAATTTCATCCTTGTTCATTTTACTTATGCCTCTCAGAGCCTTACACACCTCTCACACCTCAATCGAGTCTCCTCTAAAGTGCCTAGATTCCTAGCTCTCCAACCCACATATTCAAAGTCTTTCCTCATATGGATGCACTTTTGCCGATCTCACCAAGTGAGTTACCTGTATTTGGACCCTTTCAAGAAGCACAATGTCTTTCTTTAGTCGTGGTCTCCATATTTGAACACAGTATTCCAAGTGTGGTCTACAAAAAAAAAACACTGCCTGCTGTTAACACAATTGAATCTAAACATAGATTTAGTTTTTCGGATTCTTTATATGAAGTATAAACAGACGCCAGTACAGCAGGAAGGCAAATTATGAAATTTTTCATAATCGGAAACACCAACATTATCACCAGCAGTACAATGTCTGACTGAAAGAGAACCAAAAAAAAAAAAACCAATGCCATCTGCACTTAATAACTAAATATAAATATCAATAAACATGGATTTAGCTTTTCAAATTGTTTATATGAAATGTAAATAGATGATAATACAATAATTGTGCCAGCACAGTTGGAAAACAAATTCATAACCGGAAATGCTGACAAGCAAGGTGGACATGACATCGAACTGGAAGTGGAGTTTTATAATGTCATGGTGAGTGCTGACCTTGGTCTGCAAAGGATTAAACACTTCAGTCAGATCTCAAGGTTCTCCAGATGTGGCAATTTACAGTATTCAAGTTATTCTTGGTAAAACAATTTCCAGCATTTCAAATGTCCTTTAATTTTATCTCTTTCCCTACATAATTGCATATACAATTGACCAGCTTAAGTCTACTGTTAAGCCAAATATTTGGAATTTTTGGTATGTTTATTTCAAACTTCGTCACAATTGCATTAAGCTTAAGAGACCTATGCTTCTTACCACTACTATTGGCACTTTCATTTTTCCTTTTTCCATTCATTTTTATAAAACAATAAGGGTTAAACACTGCTAAACAGAGCCAGGTAGCAATACTGCCAAAACTGTTGCCAGGCAGGTTGCATGACATAGAGCAATTCACAAAGTATATTAGTTGGTTCATCAATGTTTAAAGACTAAGAACTACAACCCAAAACTATATTTAAGGATGTCAGTCAGAATAAAAATGCCAGGAAGAATTAGCATTAGCAGAGACATATGATGCAAG
Organism: Mastigoproctus giganteus; assembly: GCF_048544385.1. Classification (NCBI taxonomy): domain Eukaryota; kingdom Metazoa; phylum Arthropoda; class Arachnida; order Uropygi; family Thelyphonidae; genus Mastigoproctus; species Mastigoproctus giganteus. The sequence goes on from NC_143579.1 coordinate 116,752,113, forward strand.
AGAGCAACCATATCTGACATAAAGAGCAGAAAAAATTTAACTTTAGCATTAGCATTCACATTAGTAGAGGCATATGATGCAAGAAACCAAGCTTATGCAGCATCAGCCAAAAAAAAAAAAAACCCGCTCCCATTTCACCCCTCCGTTTGTTCCAAATACCTGTCCAGCTCAGCCTTAAATTTATTTAGGCTATCAACTTCCACAACAAAAGATGGAAGTCTGTTCCACTAATCAACTACCAGCTGGCTAAAGGCAAACTTCTGCACATCTATCCTACAACTGTCTTTCCTCAATTTGAATTTATGCTTTCTCAGGAGGTGATTATTCTGAGCAAGAGGAAAAATCTCATCAGCATTGAGCATGCTCAAACCATTCAAGACTTTATACACCTCAATCAGACCACCTCACATATGCTTAGTCTCCAGACACTGTAAACTGCAAAACTTAAGCCTTTCTTCGTAAAAGCAACCCTTTGTTCCATTCACTAATCTTGTTGCCCTTCTCTGTACTTGTTCCAATAGTTCTACATCCTTCTTAAAATAAGGCCTCCAGACCTGTATACAGTACAGGTCTGGAGGTGTGGTCAAGGTGTGGTCAGGCAATGGTCAGGCCACACTCAAGGTGTGGCCTGACCATTGCCTTATACAAAGGGATAATCACCTCCTTATTCCTGCTAGAAAAATTCCTGTTTATCATTGACAAGACACCATGAGCTACTCTTGCAGACCATCTGCACTGCTCAGAAAACTTCATATCTGCCTGCACAATTACCCCCAGGTCCTTTTCATTTTCTATCACTGTCAGTGTAGTACCGCAAAGTTGATACATTACTCTGGGGTTACTGCTTCCCATATGCAGTACTTTACATTTGTCAATGTTAAACTTCATTTGCCACCTCTCAGCCCATCTGCTCAACTTTCCTAGATCCTATTGCAGCAGCGTACTGTCATTAGTGCCCTTAACAACCTTGCCAACTTTCGTATTGTCTAATCTTTGTATCTTCAAATTGTTAGACAAGTATCTGAAAAAGTCTAGTCTTGCTTGTATTGCATGTATTAGTATTACTATCAATAGCAGAAAATGATGCAAGAAAGCAAGCTTATAAAGCATCAGCAAAAAAAAACTACACACTTCACCCATCCATACTCTCCAAGAATTTGTCTAGTTCTTCCATGAATTTGTTCAAACTACACACTTCCATAAAAACTTATGGAAATTTGTTTCAGCAATCAACCATCTGCTGGCTGAAGGCAAACTTCTGCACATTTTTCCTTCAACCATCCATCTTCTACTTGAATATATGTCCCCTTATTATGCAATCCATTTAATACCTTAATCAGATCTCCTACAGGTGCCTGGTCTCCAGACGCTGCAATTTACAGACAAAAAGCCTTCCTTGGTAAGGGCTATGATGTGGAGCATTATGACCATAGTCATTTTTGCACCACAAAAAAAACTAAAAACCAAACCAAAGCCATCTTGGTAAGGGCATCATTTTGTTCTCTTCAATGTAAACACTTCTCTGAAACCATTCCAGCAGATCTGCATCCTTCCTAAACACTGTATACAGGCATCCAGACCTGTATACAGTATTCAAGAGCCAAAAAATGGCCATGTACAGAGGGATAATCACCTCCTTATCCCTGCTAGCCAAGTTTCTGCATATCATTGACAAAACTCCATGGCAGCCTGGCTGCACTGCAGAGAGAATATCATATCCCCAGTTAATGATCCAGTCATATATAAAGTTTATATATAACTTTTTCATTTTCCACTACCCTTAATGCAGTACCAACACCATTAAACAGTTGTATATTAATCTGGGATTACTGCTACCCATATACTGACCTTACATTTGTCAATGTTAAACTTCAACTGCCATTTCTCAGCCCATTGACCTAATTTTCCTAGATCTTGTTGCAGTAGCTCACCCTGATTGCTGTCATTAAACCAACCTGCCACCTTTGTATCATCTGCAAAATTAGACATTAAGCCTAACATACCTCATCAATTTCATTATAAATACTCAGAAAAACAATTGGTCCAGCAATGAACCCTGGGGAAAAGCACTAATAACATTAGTCCACGAAGAGCAATACCTCCATATCCCTGTCTTCTCCTACTTAATCATCTCTTTATCCATAGCAGTTACTTGCCCTTAATGCCACATTGCTCCAGTTTGTACAGCAGTCTTTCATGTACAACAGTATTAAAAAGCCTTCTTGAAATCCAAGTAGCATATCAAAATTATGTTTTGCATCTAGTTCCTTCATCATTGCATCATAGTATCCAATCAAATTGGTCAGAAAAGACTGTTCCTGAACCACTGTGACTGCAGTAAAATTGCATTAATGCCTAGATGGTCCTGCATCCATCCACTATTTTCCCAGGCACAGACATTAAGCTAATAGATCTGTAATTACTCATTTCACCTTTTGATACCCCTTAGTGAATTGGGTATACATTCACACATCTCCAGTCCATAGGTGATTGCCTGAATCCAAGGATGGTCTGATGATTATGGCTTACTTACCCCCTTTGCTGCTTCCATTAATATTATTTGATAGATTCCATCCACCCTGGGGTGGATGGAATTTGTCTGTTAATTTCCACTCTAGAGGAAAATAACAGAAATTATGAACCCGAGCATTAAATTTGTTTATTCTCAAGTGGGTTTACCAGATTAGTCAATTTTATGAAAAACAGCTGGAAAATATATTGCCAGATTTTGGAAGTTCAACACTATATATATAATAGTTAAAAGTTTAAAACTTTCTACCCAATCCCATAACCATTCATTATTTATTACTATTACCATTTGTGATAATTTTCTACCCATTAAAAATCTTAGTGATGTCCTTTGCATTAATACAGTGGTTTTTTGCCACTTGTCACTTGTTTGGAGAGAGGCCTGAACAGAAAAACTTGTTATTCCAAGTTTTTCAGCTTACATATGAAATAAACAACACAGCAATATAGTCTAAGTTGCTGACACTCCTAAAAACCAACAATAACAACAACAACAGTCTTACAAACAAATGTAAAGTCCTCACTTATTCCAAAACCTGTTAGAAATAACCTGTGTTTCAGACCATACCTTTAAATCTAATGAGTCATCTAGCAGGCACATAAAAAAACCATATCAATAGCAGATGCATGGTATCTACTGTGTGGATTGTCCAAAAAATTCCATAGGTGTTCAATTGGGTTGAGGTTAGGCAAATTTGGAGGCCATTCAAGATGGGTGATATCTTCACTGTGTTCCTCGAACCACTCATGCACAGTGCGTGACTGATGACAACGTATTATCATCCTAGAAGATCCTGTTTCTCTCCAGGAAAAAAAAAAAGGAATATGGCAGGATGCACATGGTCTCCCTAAGAATTGCTAGTAGTCCTCACTAGTGAAATGTTGGTCCATACATGCTAGGGTTCTTGCTAGCAAAAGATGTCACATATTAAGCAACCACTGTCACCTGCCTTGATAGTGGGAACTATGAACGATGGATCCATGGACTTGGTTTACTTGCACCACACATAAAGGCATCTGTCGGCACGTTGTACCAGGTATTTGGACTCATCCAACCAGCATACTTGTTTCCAGTCCTCCAGTATCCAACTAGCATGTTGTTGACATCACAGCATTTGCCCTCAACAACTCTTGGGATGTCTGCTATGGAACTCCATGTGTCTAAGTGTGTGGCACATCATCATTTGGGACATTGTTCTTGCATTCCCCATATCATATTATGATGTCAACTGTCACATGGTGACCTGCCATTGGGCCCGTACAATGTACTACACCTTTCACTCACCATGAATATCCATCTTGTGTAATCCTTTGCAGCTCTGCCAGTAGGAGGTGGTTTGACCTAATCTTTGTACACCTTAACCACAGTGGGCCATGAGCAACTGACAAGACATGCTGCTGCTGCTGATATGAAAGAACCTGACACATGAGCTCCCACAACCATACCCTTTTCAAACTCTGTGATATCTTTACTATATCTCATAACTGCTACTTTATCACTCTGACTTGCACAACTAGATGAAAATTATCACTGCTCCAGTGTGTGTGTGTGAAGCTGTTACACTGCGAGTTATGTGACATAGTCCATAGAATTCAGTGATAACTGAGTGTATTAATCGTACAACCAAATCTGGGGGTGAAAACAGAAGGAAACTGAAACTCTATGGATAGTTACCACAACAACAACAGTATTTCTGACATACATGGTGCCATAAAGAACTTTTTTTCTTTTTTTTTTGTGGCTAAACCTTTCCAATTAAAAGATAATTAATGATGGAGATCAAAAGTGAATATCAATGAGAGGAATACTAAAATTCACACTAATTTAATTCTAATAGATGTTTTAAATTTATAAGGTTCACTGTTTTTGTATATATCAAGTGCAACAGGGTTAACATTCAGAAATAATGCCAAAGTAAGGAAAATTTTAAATTCAAACCTGTTAAAGTTATATTATCAAAGACTGGTTTAGGTCCAAAATTCAATATAACATTTTCCATATCATCAGATACATTTTCCTGTATAAAAGAAATGTTTCTACGTCCAGTGAAAATTACATAGTCAGCACTAGTTCCTCCGAATCTCACATAAGCAGGAGCAAGACCACGTGACAAAGTTTGTAACAATGGTGAACTGCAAAAGAAAATGAAAGTTTGCCATTCTATTTAAACCATCTAAACACTGATTCATTCATTAACATTTAATATTAGAGAAAAAGCTAGTGCACTCCTTAACTTCCTCAAAATGATAATTTTAAAGGAATTTTTCATATCTTGAGTATATTATTCAAAAAGAATACTTTGTTTTGTAACTCAACACATACAAGATAACTGAAGATAACAAGGTACAAATTCAATCACAAATCAATCATTAAGAATTATTCAAAATTATACTATATTATTTACATTAATTAAATTTATTTATGGAGTAGAGTAAACAAGACTGACATGTTTTAAGGTAGATTTATTTTTGGTGCATAGTTGCCAACTTTTGACTTTCAAAGAGCTGGAGATTTAGTAATTGTAAGTAAGAAGAAAGAAAGAAACTTTTTAAAATCCAGACTTTGGACTTGAAATTAAGGTTTTCTGACAACATAAGGAATTTATATTAAAAGAGAATCACAGCTTACCCATGATTTTTCTGTCTGTAGATTTCTTGAATTGTTTGCTATATTGTTGTAGACTATGTCCTTTTCAAAAGTTCTGTTTATAGCAATGCTGTCAGGAATCGGCTATCAAGGGCATTTCTAAAGTATCACAAGAAAGTGTCTTCAGAAAGAGAAAATGTTTCACCAAAAAGTTCTCTTTATAACAGTGCTGTTTAGAATCAGGTGTCAAGAGCATTTCCAAAGTTTCACCAGAAGATCTTAACTCAGCTTTTTACCTGCCTAAATATCTATTCACACTCAGCATTTCTATAAGTGACAAGTATCCAAAATCATGCTTGGCAATTAAAATACCAAGCATGATTTTTGGATATGTTATTACATTTAAAGCTTCTTGTGCACTTATCAGTTCTTCCCTCCCCACAAAAGGACCACTATGCATCAACTTTTTCTTCTTTCATAATAGCATGTAATAGGTTTTTGTTGTTGTTGTTGTTATATGGATTAACAAGGGTTGCTAGGGGCAAATTGTATGTATCTAAAGGTTAGGTTTTGGTTTTTTGGTTTTTTTTTTTTTAGGAGCATTAGCAACTAAGGCCATATTGCTCCGGGAATATGCGGTGGTCATTCCCTGACCTTTCCGCATCCTCCGTATTTGGTGGTGACGGGCTCGAACCCCGGTCTAATCAAGAAGCGTGTGCTATGCACTGCTGCTCCTTCCCACCTGGCTACGGAGGCGCCCCTAAAGGTTAGGAAGAAACAGGAAACTTTATAACTAATGATCATACAATATAGCATATTCCAATATGAATGTGGAGTTGGCTTTCTGGTCCATAAAGATTTTAAAAACAACATTTTGGAATTCAAAAGTACATCACCAAGGGTGTCAAGACTAATACTCAAGATTTCTAAGAGGTACAAGCTAAAGATTATAATGATTTATGCACCAACATCGAGCCATGATGATGAAGAGGTTGAAGAAATGTACACCGAAATTGAGTCTTCTAGACGAGCAGAAAGCCCACTACACTATTATTATGGGGAACTTCAATGCTAAGGTTGGAAAAAGGCAAAACAGCACAGAAAGAGGAACTATAGGAAATTTCGGAATTGGTGAAAGAAATAAAAGAGGTGAAAGACTTGTGGAATTTGCAGAATCTCAAGGACTGTCAATAATGAACACTTTTTTCAAGAAAAGGGGTGAACAGAAAGTGGACATGGAAGAGTCAAAATGGATTAACAACTAATGAAATCGACTTCATCCTCACTAACAGAAGATATATTGTGAATGATGTTACCGTCCTGAATAAGGTAAATGTTGTAAGTGATCGTAGCATGGTAAGATGAACACTTGATATAGATGTAGGAAAGGAAAAAACTGACTCGAGTAAATAATACAAAGGTCTTTGAGATAATAGAGGAGGAGAAAAAGCAGTATGTACTGGAACTTCAGAACAAGTTTGAGCTTCTGCAGACTGCTCAGGACCAAGATATCGACGAGGAATATTACAACTTTCTGAAAGTGATAAAGCCCAAGAAACCTATAGGGAAAAAGAAATCCAAAGAAGAAAAAATTAGTCAAGAAACACTTGTCATGATGAACCGAAGACAACAAAAACACTGACAGGGAGAAAATTGAGTATACTGAGTTATGCAAAGCCATTAGAAAGAGACAGAGAGGACATAAGAAGATTTAACACAAGAAAAGTAGAACAAGCATTAAGGGAAAACAAAGGATTTAAATCAGCAGCCATGAGCAGTAATATAGAAAGACAAATGATACTGAAACTGAAGAATAGCGATGGTGTACTTATAAACAGCAAAGAAGGCATAATTCAAAAAGCAGAAGACTACTATAGAGAATTATACAAGGAGCGAGGGAATGATGCCAGCAGTGGAGAAGATGGATTGCAAAATAGCAACACATATGACATACCCGATATCCTTCCTGATGAGGTAGAACATGCATTGAAGAAAATGAAGAATCAGAAAGCCCCGGGGGAAGATGAAGTTACTGTAGAGTTGTTAAAATTGAGAGGAAGAGACATAACACAAAAACTGGAAAGACTCTTCACAAAGTGCATTAGAAAAGGTGTGACGCCTAAGGAGTGGAATAATGCAATCATAGTTTTGCTGCATAAGAAAGGAGATTTCAGGAAAGGCTTTGGATTTCAGGAAAGCTTCAAAAGCTTTCCTGAAATCCAAATATATGATATCAAAATTATTTTTTGCATCCAGTTCCTTTGTAACCACATCATAATATCCTATCATATTTGTCAGACAAGACTTTCCCTTAACAAACCCATGCTGTGTCTGAATTATTGCTGCAGTCTTGTCTAGATGATCCTGCAATGCATCTTTACCAAATGACTCCATTATTTTACCCGGAACAGAAGTTAAACTAACTGGTCTGTAATTACTTGTGTCACCCTTCGATCCCCCTTTGTGAATTGGGGATACATTTGCATATCTCCAGTCCGTGGGAACCTCCCATGAGTCCAAGGATGCTCTCATAATTATGGCTAAGGGCTTGCTTAGTTGCATTGCCGCCTCCTTTAATATAACTAGATAGATCCCATCCACCCCAGGTGCTTTTCTTATGTTCAACTTCAACAATTTCTCCTCAAATTTGCTTTCAGTTATTACAAAATCATTAAGTATCCTGCTACAATCTAATAACCTTTTGCCATTTTCAAACATTAATAATTCCTTGTGTGTGAATGTAGATGCAAAATACTCATTCAGTTTGTTTGCTATCTGAGCAGGATCATCAACAGTCAAACTATCGATGTCAAGTGGACCAATCAGATTCATCCCCTTCCTTTTAGAGTTTATATAAGTAAAGAAATCCTTGCTGTTTTTCTTAGCATCTTTTGCCAAGGATTTCTCGTAATCTGCCTTTGCCTGCCTAACCTCCTTTGTGACCTGATTACAGACTAGCTTATATCTGCCATAGGCTTCTGAGTCGCTTGATAATTTATATGCATCCCATGCATTTTTCTTCTCTGTTACAAGTCTCATTAGTTCATTAGAACTAATGAGACTCATTTAGGCCTAAACCTTGAACAATATTTCTTAATAGGTATGAAACTTTTAGTAGCATCCACGATTAATTCCTTGAATGCTTCCCACTTAGAATTTACTGTTGGTAACATCGTCAGTTGATCCCACTGTACAGAATTTAAAAACTGTCGGAGACCACTGTACTCACCTTTACGGAAGCAAAAACCCTTTCCTTTACCCCTGATGGTAATTAAATCTTTGAGTAAATCCCACATCAGTACACTGTGATCACTGCCACTTGTGGTTCCTTTATCTGCAAATTCTTAATACCCGAATGATCACTGCTGATAACCAGATCAAGAGTATTACTTTCTTTGGTTGCCTCTGGAACATGCTGCTGCTGCAGAAAACAATCATCCAATAAATCCACAAAAGTCTGACTAGTGTGTGAGTGACCAACCCACAAGTTCCAGTCAATATCTGGGAAGTTAAAATCCCCCATTATAAGACATTCCAATTTACTAGCCCACTATTTCTCTGTACAATTGTTCATTGTACTCATTCGAGTCTATAACACACTCCTACTGTTATTTTTGCTTTCGCAGTGCTTATGTCACAACAAACTGACTCAACAGTGCACTGTTCATCTATATCAACTGGATGCACTTCTTTTGATTTTATGTTTTTCTTAATTAACAGCATAACACCTCCTCCCTTTCTATCCTGTCTATCCTTTCTGTACACATTGTACTCCCCAAATTCCAGTTCAGCATTCCTTATATCTGTGTGACACCATGTCTCTGCTATCCCAACAATATCCACCTTTGATGTCTTGACCAACACTTCAAATTCATCAAATTTATTTACTATACTTCTAGCTTTGGTATACATGCAAGCATACATGCTCCTACTCCTATTCCTAGTTACCCTAACACATCCCATATACCCACCTATTTCAGGATGACTGCCATCCATCCCTGAAACCCCCAACACCCCACGCTCCAGTCGCTACTTATTTTAATAGAAGTTGTGAAAGAATCACCTTCACCTCTGCCTACGGCTACTGTTAAACTATTAGTCCTTGTATCCCCCCCAAGCTATCAGTTGTGTTTTCTTATCTAAGTGGTTGGTTTTTTTTTTTGCCAGTTCAGACCCACCTAACACTGCCTCGATAGCATCAGCAAATATTCTTGCACCCTTTCTATTTAAGTGCATCCCATCCCTATAGAAGCAGTCTCTCCTGTTAACAAGTACAGTCCAGGCTGAAAAAAATTCTACCCCTTGAGCCTTAGACATTCTTTCCAGGGCCGAATTGATCGACAAGGCTCTCATCATATACTCCCTTCTATTGTGTCTGGGCATAATTGCAGACACTTTCAAATTCAACCCTAATTCTCGGCTTTTGTTGAACAGTGACCTGTACTTGTTAAGTAATTCTGCCAGTCTCCTACTCCTAATATCATTAGTGCCAACGTGTACAACTATATCACCTTTTGTGCCCTTAAAAGATGATATCCGCTCTACAACGTCATCAACCTTTGCCCCTGGCAGACTCACCCTGGTCCTGTTCCACCTATCCTTTTTACAAAGGATGTGTCCCGTTTCCCTGATAATAGAGTCACCAACAACTACTAGTTTCTGTGGGACCAGTGCATTCTGCTTTGGGGGTTGCGGCTGTGTTGCATGATGACCAAGTGCAAGCTCCGGCATTGATGTGGGCGGCTGAGAGCTTGATGGGCCCCTCAATTTAGATCTTTCAAGGGCATCCACCCTGTCCTTCAAACTCTCATATAGGCCCATAACAATGCTGAGTTGTTGCCTCATTTTCTTACACTCCTTACATCGGGCACACACAAAGACATCCCCCCATGGCAATATCATGTTCCGTTCCAGAGTGTTCGGCAAACATTTCACAAGTCGCACATTTTTTTAGGCTCTGATGCGTTGGCGAATCGCCTCCCCTCAGTTCTCCCCCGAGTCACAGCACTCCTGCCACTTTGTGCCCGTTGCTTTGCTGCTCTAGTTTGGGGCATGATACTTTAAATTAATAAAATCAATAAATTAAATTAAACAGTGAAGCATATTACTCTATAAATTATACATTAGAGCTATCTAACTACCTCAATTAAAAATTTGAATTCCCTACCACTATATACAATGGCTGCAAGATTCAAACGAAATAACGGTTTTACGTATATTATGTATTACGTATATCTACAAAAACTGTTTATCTAAATTAAAATAAAAATAACCAGCGTAACTATAACTATAAGACTACGTATTGAGTACAATATAAAATAACAATTATGTAAATAAAAAGACAAACACTTATCGTTTTTTTGGAGCCTGCAACTCACAGCTGTAATTTTTAAAGAGAGTCAGCACCCTCCTGATTACCTGAATGAGGTTCATAAGACTCTGAGAGGGATTAGTAAAATGAATGAAGCTGGAATTCTCACTGTTCCTTCCAAAACTAAGGGTCTTAAAATCAAATTACTGGGATTGAGGTTTAGATTATATTGTAGGAAGTTTTCTTTTAGCCAGCAGAACTGGCTAATATCTGGAACAAGTTGCCCTCGCAGGAAGTTGAGGCTGAAAGTTTGAATAAATTCAAAGGTCTACTGGATACTTACCAGTGTGAGAAGGGAAGTATATAATTTGTGTTTTCTTATCTAATTGGTTGGTTTTTTTTTTTGCCAGTACAACAAAAGCCTGTGGCTTCCTTACACTATATGAAGAATACTATAAGTCTCTTGAGAGAAATCTATTGATATTTTGTTTATTTGGGAGCCTTATTATTTGCGTGGAACAATTATCTTTATATTTGTGGTTTTTCTACAACAAAAAGAGTCATACGCTGCACATCAACATCCTCATTCTGCTTTTGAATGATGTTTTGCAGATTACTTTTATTGGCTGTCTAAGTTCCAAATCTGTAACTTGCATATATATACAATAAACCCCCGCTATTCACAGGGGTTACGTTCCTGAGAAATGCTGCGAATACCGAAAATGCGAATACTGAGTTATGGCTCCCATAGTAATAAAGGGGTTCCGTTCCAAAGTATGAAATACAGTATATAAGAAAAACTAGTCTAAAATTGTGTCTATGTATGTATTATATGTACCTTCATAATATTGTTGTTGTTGTTGTTGTTGTTATTTGGTTTTTAGGAGCATTAGCAACTAAGGCCATATTGCTCCGGGATATGCGGTGGTCATTCCCTGACCTTTCCGCATCCTCCGTATTTGGTGGTGACGGGCTCGAACCCCGGTCTAATCAAGAAGCGTGTGCTACGCACTGCTGCTCCTTCCCACCTGGCTACGGAGGCGGCTCCCTTCATAATATGACTATGTACATAGTGAAATGCAAGCATATGGCATCGAAATGAAAATAAGAAACAATTTAATATTAAATGTAATATTTATTAGAAATTTCAAACAAATCTTTCAAACCAGCGCCTTTGCTAGCTAAAAAAAAAACTTATCCAGCCAGCCAGAGCTATCACCAGTTTCGCTAAAGGTTGATAAAGGATTAACGGAATTTTATTTTGAGTTCGGTCTTCTATCCTCAGATTTAAAGCCTTTTCCGTTTTTTCTAATTTAACATCATGAGTTACAGAGCAAATTTTTGAAGCAATTAGTGCGTTTTCACTGACACTACGGCGGATTTTTTCTTCCGATTTCTTGATTGATTGTACCGTTGACTCATTGATTTTATAATGTTTTGCCACTGAGGAGACACTTTCACCATTAGAAATTTTGTCTAATAACTCAATTTTATTCGCTAATGTCATCACCTTCTTTGATCTTTTCACATTTCCCTTGTTATTCGTAGCCATATTTTTGTACGGGTTAGAAAGAACTTGTCCACAATAAAGTCACTTTCTTCCATTAACACACTCGAAAAGTCTGTTTTACACTGCAAAACGGTAGATTTATCACTTTTGTTGTTGTTGTTGTTGTTGTTGTTATTTGGTTTTTAGGAGCATTAGCAACTAAGGCCATATTGCTCCGATGCGGTGGTCATTCCCTGACCTTTCCGCATGCTCCGTATTTGGTGGTGACGGGCTCGAACCCCGGTCTAATCAAGAAGTGTGTGCTACGCACTGCTGCTCCTTCCCACCTGGCTACGGAGGCGCCATCACTTTTGTAATCATATCAATTTATAAATTGATAAATTTATTCAATTTATAAGCATATAAATTAAAAGCAAACGACGAAACCTTCCATGACAAGCGCATAACACACACTGAACAAGGATTAGTGAGAAACATCCACGCTGGGATTTTGTCACCCCTCTCCCCCCACCCACTGAGTGCTGGTTTGACCGGGAAAGATAATTTTAGCTACACCCATGTTTTTCAAGCCTCCAAATAAGCAAAATTACAACATATCTCACATATAATATAATGAAACAACAAACAAAGAATTACAAAATCATTCTGAAATTCTGGAAATAAACTTTAAATTCAAAATCACAGTAATCGTACTCTATCACAATAATAAAATAAAAGAAAAATTATAACGTTAAAAAAATTTATACAAATGAATGATAATTTATTAATTATTTCATTTATGTTTATTTGTTCCAAAAGATAATTTTCTATTGAAATTATTGCCAAATTAGAGATTTGTCATTGACACATTGTCAATCATAAATAATTTTTGATTAATTTTAATTTTTAAAAACTCCATTCACCTAAGGCAACTGAAACTGATAAAGTTAGAAAAATTCTTAATATAACTGCTACATTTGGAAAAGTATCTGTAAAATCGGTTTTAAAAATACTGGGTAATTCTAAATTATTGTCAGAGTTTCTGTGGCCTATAATTTTCAAACTGGAAACAACAAAATAAAACTGCTTACGCAGTTTTTTGTTGTTTTTTGACAACAATAAAAAAAAAAGAGACTACTTGAAGACCAGTTGTCTCTCCTCTAGCAATGCTGTACTCAGCACATTAATGTCTGGGAGATATTGACGGCATTACTTCTAAATGGCGACTGTTCAAGAGGGAATGTGCATACTTTGGTTTTTCGAAACAAAGTCCGTTATCACAATGCAGTGTCATTACAGAACTCGATATGGAAAATATCCACCTTCAGATAATGCTATCCGACATTGGATTTCAAGAGACTGGTAATGTTCTGCACCAAAAAGGAGCAGGAAGACTGAGCACTTCGCAGGAAGGTGTTAATTTAATCCATGAAGCATTTTCTCGAAGCCCATAAAAATCAACTAGATGAGCTTCTTTGCAGTTAGGTATACCACAAATGACTGTTTAGAGGATTATTCATAACCACCTTTGCCTCTATGCCTACAAACTGCAGGTTGTGCAGGCTGTAAAGCCGAAAAATAAACCCTGCTGTTTCCAATTTGCACAAGACATTTTGTCAAACATCGAAGCTGATGAAAATTACCTTCGGAGATGGAGATTTAGTGATGAAGCAATGTTTTATGTATCAGGGAGGGTAAAGAGTCATAACTGCAGAATATGGGGATCAGAAAACCCTCACGCCATTCGAGAATTCGAAAGAGATAGTCCAAAGGTCAATATATGGTGTGCTTTGTCGTGTTCGGAATTTTTTGGGCCCTTTTTCCTTGCAGGAAAAAACAGTGACTTTCTGGACATGCTACAGCTGTATCTGTTACCCCAGTTGGAAAATCAACAGTCAAATGTGGTGTTCCGGCAAGATGATGCACCGCCACATTGGGCTCTTATTGTCAAAGAATTTCTTGACATGCATTTTCCTGGGTGCTGGGTTGGGCATGGTGGACCGATTTCGTGGCCTCCACGCTCACCTGATCTTATGCCGCTTGATTTCTTCCTGTAGGGATATATGAAGGACATCGTGTACAAGATCCTTGTGCCTTCCCTTGATGAACTGAAGCTCAGAATTGTTGCTGCGAACACCTGGAGGTGATATTCAGTTGGACATCTTATGTGCCATGAAAGGCGCACATGTTGAAGTTTTTTGAGTTACACTTTCATATTCCATAAGCAGTTTTATTTTGTTGTTTCTGGTTAGAAAATTATAGGCCACGGAAACCCCAACAATAATTTAGAATCACTCTGTATATTGTAATACTTCGAATGAAGTAATATTGTCTTTAATATAAATTTAAATCTAATTATTCAAATAAAGCTAAACCATCCATATCAGACTCATTCATAAACCATCCATATCAATATCAGTTAATTTACTATGTAAATATTTGTACATATTCTTTCATATTTGTAAACCTTTCATTTAAAGAGAAAATTATTTTGTTCATAATTTGAAAGAAAAAATTAATGTTGAAATTTGGCGTTGATGCCAATGATAGTAGCCATATTATTAGCTGAATCAAGAATTTTTTGGAATGCTTCCTCTGTTCTATTTCCTTCAAAATATTCCGTAATATTTTGTAGATATTCAAAGGCTTCGTGTATATCAAAATTCCTATTTTGGAGCATTTTACTTACTGGATTAATTTTTAATATCATACCAAATTATAGTTGAATAATGAAACATAAGATGTTATTTTTAAAGTTATTGATTTAGCACGATTCCTTGTATCCATATCTATTTTCATCTTCAGTGATTTCAAGTAAAGCATCGTAAATTTCTTCTATTTGGTTTCTCAGAGGTTTTGGTCTCTACTCTACTTTCCCATAGGGTGTCAGACAAAGGGTTAAGTGTTAAATTAGTTATATATTTTTGAAGTACATTCCAATGATGGGTTGATGATGAGAAAAAAACATATACAGTAGAACCAGGATAAGAAATTCCCGCATAAGAAGTTTTCCCATGTACTAGATTTGATTTCTTCTTAAGTTCCAATTTCATCTCTTTATGTTGTAATGTATTATTTTCCCGTGTAAAGGTTTTCCAGGTAAAATATTTTCCTTCATAAAAAGTTCGTGATAAAAAATACAGTGTATTATCATAATGACGTTTTCCCACTTAATATGTTTTTAAATATAGAAATAATTTATTTTTAACATTAAACAATATAAACATTTGGTAATCGAACAAGTTAGTGCTAATCATCATTTTAGTTCACAGTAAACCACCGAAGTAGGTGAAATGGCATTGTTTTTGTTATATCGCATATTGTGAATTGGCCTAATATTGCACTTCCTCCAATAAGCAACGCTTCACCAATGGAGAAGATTAATGTTACTTATTCTCGGTTGATACCACCATACAGGGGTAGTGGGGTAGTAGTATCTGCCAAGAATCCATTGTCAAAGTGTTGCCTATTCGAGAATCCATTGTCGAAGCGTTGCTTATTTGCAGTAGTTCAATATCAGGGAAACTTGTTGCGAAGACATTCACAATATGAGATATAGCAGAAACGATGCCATTTCATCTACTTTGGTGGTTTACTACGAACTAAAATGATGCTAAGCACTAACTTCTTCGATTAGTGAATATTCCGTACTCGGAGGCTTTCAGCGCTAAAATCTTTTTGGTATAAACAAATAGAGCAAACGCTCTTTGAGTGGACAAGGGTTCAAGCCCATGACTGCTAAATATGATTAACGTTTGTATTGATTGATTTATTGTAAACTCCACTGACCTAGTGGTAGTGCTGGAGTATAAACATGAACATTAATAATAATATTGCAATTGTTTTCATCGATGTCCATAACTGGATACGTAGACTACATTAAGTGTTAAGTTAACATTAGCATTAGTTGAGACATATGATGCAAGAAAGCAAACTTATACAGCATCAGCCAAAAAAAATCCCTTCCCATATCACCCTTCTGGTCACTCAAAATGTTTGTCTAGTTCAGCCTCAAATTTATTTAAGCTATCAACTTCCACAACAACAGATGGAAGTCTGTTCAAACTACCCATTGGCTAAAGGCAAACTTCCACACATCTGGCACCTGCATAGCCAGGTGGGCAGGAGCAGCAGTGCACAGTACACGCTTCTTGATTAGACCGTGGTTCGAGCCCGTGACCACCAAATACGGAGGATGCAGAAAGGTCAGGGAATGACCACCGCATATCCCCGGAGCAAAATGGCCTTAGTTGCTAATGCTCCTAAAAACCAAATAACGAACAACAAACAATCCACACATCTATTCTACAACTGACTTTCCTTAATTTGAATCTATGCCCCCTCAGGTTCTTAGTCTGAGCAAGCAGAAGTATCCCATCAGCATTGAGCCTGCTCAGACCATTCAAGGCCTTATACACCTCAATCAGATCATCTCACAGGTGCCTAGTCTCCAGATACTGCAACTTGCAGAACCTAAGCCTTTCTTCATAAGCACACCCCTTTGTTCCTCTCACTAATCTTGTTGCCCTTCTCTGTACTCATCCTAGCAACTCTACATCCTTCCTAAAATGAGGTGTCCAGACCTGTATACAGTACTCAAGGTGTGGCCTGACCATTGCCTTATACAAAGGGATAATCACCTCGTCTCTGTTAGCAAAATTCCTATATATCATTGACAAAACTCCATGCCTGCTCTGGCAGCCCGTCTGCACTGCTCAGAGAATTTCATATCTGACTGCACAATTACCCCAAGGTCTTTTCCCTTCTCCACCTCAATGAGTGTAGTACCACACGGTCGGTATGTTTCTCTTGGGTTACTGCTACCGATATGCAGTACTTTGCATTTGTCAATGTTAAACTTCATTTGCCACTTCTCAGTCCATCTACCTAACTTTTCTAGATCCTGTTGCAGTAACAGCATTAACAACCCTGCCAATCTTTGTATCATCTGCAAACTTGGACATTAAGCCTGATATACCTTCATCGATATCACTGATAAACACACAAAACAACAATGGGCCCAGCACCGAACCCCGGGGGACTCCGCTAATAACATTAGTCCACGTAGTACATTGTCCATTCATTACCACTCTCTGCTGTCTCCCACTCAACCATCCCTTTATCCATAATGCCATACTGCTCCAATTTGTATAGCAGCCTTCCATGTGCAACAGTATCAAAAGCTTTCCCGAAATCCAAGTATATGATATCAAAATTATTTTTAACATCCAGTTCCTTTTTGACCACATAAATTTTAATTGGATACCCAATTAAAATTTGGTTAAACACGACTTCCCCTTAACAAACCCATGCTGTGTACAAATTATTGCTGCTGCATCTTCCAGATGATCCTGCATCACCTCTTTAACCAGTGACTCCATTATTTTCCCCGGAATAGAAATTAAACTAACAGTTCTATAATTATTTGTGTCATTTTTTAACCCCCTTTGTGAATTGGGGATACATTTGTACGTCTCAAGCTCATGTGGGGTCCTCCCCTAAGAATGCTCTCATAATTATGGCTAAGGGTTTGCTTACTTCCTTTGCTGCCTCCATTATAACCGGATAGATTCCATCTGCCCCAGGTGCCTTTTTTATGTTTAACTTCAACAATTTCTCCTCCGATTTGCTCTGAGTTATCACAAAATCACTTAGCTCCCTGTTAGAGTTCGATAAACTTCTTGCATTCCCCTCCTTGAATAACTCCTCATGTGTGAATGTAGATGCAAAATACTCATTCAGTTTATCAGCAACTTGAACATAATCATCAATAGTCGAACCATCTATGTTAAGGAGACCAATCTGATTCATCCCCTTCCTTCTAGAGTTTACATAAGTAAAGAACTCTTTGCTGTTTTTCTTTGTATCCTTTGCCAAAGATTTCTCATAATCTGCCTTCACCTGCCTAACCTCCTTTGTGACTTGCTTACATCCTAGCTTATATCTGTCACAGGCTTCTGTGTAATCTGATAATTTATATGCATCCCATGCATTTTTCTTCTCTGCCACAAGCCTCATTAATTCATCCGACATTGATTTAGGCCTGAACTTTGAACAGTATTTCTTAGTTGGTATAAAAAGCCTAGTAGCCTCCAAGATTAAGTTCCCGAAGGCTTCCCATTTAGAATTCAAAATTGGTAACATTATCATTTGATCCTACTCTATAAAATTTAAAAACTCTCTGAGAAACCTTTAAAAAAACAAAAACCCTTCCCTTTACCCTTGATCGTAGTTACATTTTTAAGTAAATCCCACATCGGTACACTGTAATCGTAGTGTCACTTAGTGGTTCCTTTATCTGCAAATTCCTAATGAATAAGTCATCACTGCTGATAAGGAGATCAAGGGTATTACTCCCTCTGGTTGCCCCTTGAACATGTTGCTGTAGAAAACAGTCCTCCAATAAATCCACAAAAGTTTTGTTAGCGTGTAAGTGACTAACCCACAAGTTCCAGTCAATATCTGGGAAGCTAAAATCCCCCATTACAAGACATTCTGATTTACTGGCCCGTTCTATTTCTTCGCACAACTGTTCATTTACCCATCAGAGTCATTAGGCCTATAACATACTCCCATTTTCAATTTCTCAGTGTTTATGTCACACCAAACAGACTCAACATTTCACAGTCCACCCGTGTCAACTGGATGCACTTCCTTAGGTTTTATGGGTTTCTTAACTAACAGCATAACCCCTCCTCCCTTCCTACCCTGTCTGTCTTTTCTGTACACATTGTACTCCCCAAATTCCAATTCTGCACTGCTTATGTCTTTGTGACATCATGTCTCTGATATCCCAACAATATCTGCCTTGATCGTCTTGATCAGCACTTAAAATTCATCAAATTTATTTTCTATACTTCTAGCATTAGTGTACATGCAAGTATACATGCACTTGTTCTTACTCTTAGTTACCCTAACACAGCTCGTGTATTTACCTGTTTCATGATGACTCCCAGCAGCTCTTGAAATCCCCAGCAACTTGCTCTCTAGGCTGCTGCTCATTACAATAGCAGTGCAAGAATCACTTTTGCTTTTGCTTGTGGCTACCATTAATCTTTTAGTCTATGAATCTCCCCCGCAAACTAGCAGTTTTCTGACCCACCTAACAATAGCATCAGCAAATATTCTTACAACCTTTCTATTTAAGTTTATCCCATCCCTGTAGGGGCACTCTCTCCCGTTAGCAAGCACAGACCACGCTGAAAAAAATTCTACCCTATGAGCCTTGTACAATCTCTCCAGGGCAGAACTGATTGACAAGGCTCTGATCATATACTCCCTCCTATCATGTCTGGGTGGAATTGGAGACACTTTCAAATTTAACCATAATGGTTGTTCTGATGGTTGTGAAGAGTTCTGAACTTAGTGGATTGTTGCTCTGTCTTTTAAGGTATGTTGAAACTTTGTGGTTTTGTAGTTTCAACATACCTTTTAAGGTATGTTGAAACTACAAAGGAGCTCATTCTTCCAACTTGGTAATGAGTTTATGAATAGCAGAATGTTAAGCAATTAAAAAGCTTCAGTTTAAAAATGTTTCCCATAAGCAGAGTAAAATATTTATAAATTCTAAAATAGTACTTAAAAATCATCTTTAACTTATGTATGTGTATCTTTTCATTTTTATTTGTGTAGTTAATATTTCGTACCCTTAGGTCACTTTCCCTTCTAAGAAGTTTTCCTGTGTAAAAAGTGCTAAACTCCAGTCCCTTGGAAAACTTCTTAATTCCTGAACAATTCTGAATAAAGTCTCAGTGGCGTCGTTTACAACAAGGATTTTGGGTGCGAGCGGCACATGGAATGAAAAATGCTCTAGAAATAACTTCTTTTTTTTTTTTTGTAAACCTTTGCATTTTCCGCACACATTCGAGCCCTGGCCACACAAATTCTGAATATTTATATTTACTCAATAAGTAGATTTGATATATATTCAAACAATCCCAGTCTGGTAGAATCATACACAGGACAAAATCCTAGAAAATGTTTGCTTATTTGAACTTTCATAGTACTTATGTCTCTAAATACAAATCTAAGTACCACAGTCATCTGTTGAACATGACTTATATTGGATGTTGCGCAGCCATGCCGAGGGTGAGGTGAACAAGACTCTTGCCTAAGATTAAAAGCTGAAAGGGGCGCCAAAAGAAAGATAAGATAATTGCCAATGTTGCCATGATTAGTAGGGTGCAGTAGGGTGAAAAAATGCACCCTACTGCAAAAAATGCAGTAGGGTGCATTTTTTTTCATTCTTGTCTCAGATACTAAAATGGCTCAGCACGGCTCTGGGACGGTGTATTCAAAATCATAGCAAAATATCTAGTCATTTCTAGTATTTTATCTATAATATTTTGTGAAATTATTTTAATAATTTCATTTTGTATTTGATCACCCAAATAGTGCTGATATTTTTCGATTCAGATTTTTGAATACGGCGATGTTCTGCCATAACTGAATCAAATTTAGCAATTGTTTCAGTAAGTTTTAAAAGTTACCACTGTTATTTTCATGTAAATTTTTTGAACCCCCCCACCGAATGTTATACACTGCCTTCCTAAAAATAGTATCATATATATTATTCTTTCAATTACCGAATACCAATACCTTTTTTATATATCATATAATTGCTGTTCTCCACAGTAAATTGTAATGTTTGTCTTTAGTGATTGTGCCAGATCTAACCATTTTTTATGATTTTTAATATGTACTGCATGCTTTATGTTTCAAGCTTACGTAAAATAGCAGATAAATTTCTCGAACTACTGAATCCAAATTGATTCCTTAGTTGTGGTTTTTGCAATTGGCATATATCTTGCAACAGAATTTCGCAATAAAGAATCAAGTAACCTTTGACCCTTTTCTATATTTTTTCAGAATTTTTATATAATAAACATCTGAAAATTTTCTTTGACTTTTAATCAGTAGGATATTCTCTATTTTTAATTTGAGCAAGATAATTTTGAATCAAATAATTGCATTGTTTCATTGTCAGGTTTTCTGGCCAATTACCACAATAAGTTGATAATGATATATTTGAGAAGATATTTATAATTATAAGGGGAATACATATAATTACTAAGAGAATATTTAAAAAATATTGCTAAATAAAAAATTTCGCTATTAAGAAGTTCGTTAAACAGAGGTCAGACTTATACGTGCCCTCCTGAACTGCGGCCTGTAGGCTCACCTACCCACTTGCGGTGGCCCTGAATCTAGCCTATAAAATTTCCTGCAACAAATTAATGTTTGGAACAAAATTTTCAGAGAAAAAATTACAACTAGGTATATTTTTAGATAATTTATTGCAACATGGAAAATGAGAAAAATTATTAGCATTAGCATTAGTAGAGGCATTTGATGCAAGAAAGCAAGCTTACGCAGCATCAGCCAAAAAAAAACCATAAAAAAAAAAAAAAATCACTTCCACTTCACCCCTCTGTTCGTTCGAAATACCTGTCCAGCTGAGCCTTAAACTTATTTAAGTTATCAACTTCCACAACAAGGGATGGAAGTCTGTTCCACCAACCAACCACCCACTGGCTAAAGGCAAATTTCCGCACGTCTATCCTACATCTGTCTTTCCTCAATTTGAATTTATGCCCTTTCAGGTGATTATTCTGAGCAAGAGGAAGAATCCCATCAGCATTGAGCATGCTCAAACCATTCAAGGCTTTATACACCTCTATAAGATCACCTCGCTGGCACCTAGTCTCCAGACACTGTAATTTGCAAAACTTAAGCCTTTCTTCATAAGAGCACCCCCTTTGTTCCATTCACTAATCTTGTTGCCCTTCTCTGTACTCGTTCCAGCAGCTCTACATCCTTCTTGAAATGAGGCCTCCAGGCCTGTATACAGTACTCTAGGTGTGGCCTGACCATTACCTTATACAAGAGAATAATCACCTCCTTATCCCTGCTAGAAAAATTCCTATATATCATTGACAATACACCATGAGTAACTCTTGCAGCCCGTCTGCACTTCTCAGAGAACTTCATATCTGCCTGCACAACCATC
Organism: Mastigoproctus giganteus; assembly: GCF_048544385.1. Lineage (NCBI taxonomy): Eukaryota > Metazoa > Arthropoda > Arachnida > Uropygi > Thelyphonidae > Mastigoproctus > Mastigoproctus giganteus. Next base: position 116,774,038 of record NC_143579.1, read on the forward strand.
CCCAGGTCCCTTTCATTCTCTACCAGTGTCAGTGTAGTACCACAGAGTTGATACGTTGCTCTGGGGTTGCTGTTTACCATATGTAGTTAGCTTTATATTTGTCAATGTTAAACTTCATTTGCCACCTCTCAGCCCATCTGCTCAACCCTTCCAGATCCTGTTGCAGCAGCAAGGTGTCAGTAGTGTCCTTGACAACCCTGTGAACCTTTGTATCGTCTGCAGACTTGGATATTAAGCTTGATATACCATCATCAATATCATTTATAAATACAGAGAGCAATAAAGGACTGAATACTGAACCCTGAGGGACTTCACTAATAACATTAGTCCACGATGAGCAGTGTCCATTGATTACCACTCTCTGTCTTCTCCCCCTCAACCACCCCATTATCCATAGCAGCAATTTGCCTCCAATGCCACACAGCTCCAATTTGTGCAGCAGTCTTCCATGTGCAACAGTATCAAAAGCCTTTCTAAGATCTAAGTATATAATATCACTCGTTACTGAAGATAACGAGTGTTACATTATATACTCAGATAACACTCGTTACTGAAGCGCGATACAGCATATCCGGAATTCGATAGCATTAGCTTTGTATAGTATAGTGCATAATATAATATTGTCAATTAATCAGTACATCTATTAATCTTGTTAAACTTCATTGTCAATTAAATTGTACTTTTAACTATATATATATAACGACTTAGAGTACAAACGTAGCAAATAATTAATACATACTTGATACGGAAGTTATATAAAGGGAACTCGTAGATAACACTCGATACCGAAAAATAAATATAGCGTTATAACTGTGTTAAGATACAAGTTTAAGGTTTTAATTTTGTTCTGAAATTGTAATTTTATTGACATTTAAATCGAAATCATGACTCTGACCAGAGCAGCAAAGCAAAAGGCTCAAGCTAATGGGAGTGCTGTGACTCAGGGGAGAACTGAGGGGGGCGGTTGCCCCCTGAATCACGGCCTTTTAAGATGCACTGTTTGCTTGATGTTTGCGGAGCAATCGGGTACGGGACATGATACTGCCATGGGGGATGTCTTTGTGTGTGCACGATGCAAGGAGTGCAAGGAAATTAGGCGACAACTCGGCGTTGTTATGGGCCTATATGAGACCTTGAAGGACAGGGTGGATGCCCTCGAAGGAAATAAATTGAGGGGCCCATCAAGCTCTCAGCTGCCCACATCAACACCAGAGCTTGGACTTGGTCATCTTGCAACACAGAGGCAGCCCCCAAGGCAGAATGCGCTGGTCCAACAGGAACTAGTAGTTGTTGGTGACTCAATTGTCAGGGAAACGGGGAACATGCTTTGTAAAAAGGATAGGTGGAACAGGACCAGGGTATGTCTGCCAGGGGCAAAGGTTGATGACGTTGTAGAGCAGATATCATCTTTTAAGGGCACAAAAGGTGATATAGTTGTACACGTTGGCACTAATGATATTAAGAGTAGGAGACCAGCGGAATTACTTAACAAGTACAGGTCACTGTTGAAAAAAAGCCGTGAAGTAGGGTTGAATTTGAAAGTGTCTGCAATTCTGCCCAGACACGATAGGAGGGAGTATATGATGAGAGCCTTGTCGATCAATTCGGCCCTGGAAAGATTGTGCAAGGCTCAAGGGGTAGAATTTTTTTCAGCCTGGACTGTACTTGTTAACAGGAGAGATTGCTTCTACAGGGATGGGATACACTTAAATAGAAAGGGTGCAAGAATATTTGCTGATGCTATCGAGGCAGTGTTAGGTGGGTCGGAAAACTGCTAGCTTGGGGGGAGACAAAGACTAATGGATTAACAGTAGCCACGGGCAGAGGTGAAAGAGATTCTTGCACTGCTTCTATTGGAATGAGCAGAAGCCTGAAAAACAAGATGCAGGATATTTCAGAGACTGCTGGAAGTCATTGCGGTACAAGTAAACACATGGGTTGTGTTAGGGTAGCTAAGAATAGAAACAGGTGCATGTATACTTGCGTGTACACTAATGCTAGGAGTTTAGTAAATAAATTTGATGAATTTGAGGTATTACTCAAAACATCAAAGGCAGATATTGTTGGGATATCAGAGACGTGGTGTCACACAGATATAAGGAATGCAGAACTGGAATTTGGGGAGTACAACGTCTACAGAAAGGATAGACAGGATAGGAAGGGAGGAGGGGTTATGCTATTAGTTAAAAAACACATAAAATCCAAGGAAGTGAAGCCAGTTGACATCGCTGGACAGTGCAGTGTTGAGTCAGTTTGGTGTGACATAAGCATAGGTAAATCAAAATTGAGAGTAGGAGTGTGCTATAGGCCTAATGACTCTGATGAGTATAATAAGATACTGTACAGGGAAATAGAGTGGGCCAGTAAATCAGAGAGTCTTATAATGGGGGATTTTAATTTCCCAGATATTGACTGGAATTTGTGGGTTGGTCACTCACACACTAGCAAGGCTTTTGTGGATTTATTGGATGATTGTTTTCTACACCAGCATGTTCGGGAGGCAACTAGAGGGAGTAATACTCTTGATCTGATTATCAGTAGTGATTCTTCATGCATTAGGAATCTGCAGATAAATGAACCACTGGGTGGCAGTGATCACAGTGTGCTGAAGTGGGATTTACTCAAGGAGGTAACTACCATCAGAGGTAAAGGGAAGGGTTTTTGCTTTCGTAAAGGAGACTATGCTGGTCTGAGACAGTATTTAAATTCTATACAGTGGGACCAACTGATGATGTTAACAACAGCAAATTCAAAATGGGAAGCATTCAAGGAACTAATCTTGGAAGCTACCAGGCTTTACATACCAACCAAGAAATATTGTTCAAGGTTCAGGCCTAAATGGTTGTCAGATGAACTAATGAGACATATGGCAGAGAAGAAAAATGCATGGGATACATACAAATTAATGGGTGACGTGGAAGCCTATGATAGATATAAGTTGGTCTGTAACCAAGTCACAAAGGAGATTAGGCAGGCAAAGGCAGATTATGAGAAATCCTTGAGAAAAGGATGCAAAGAAAAACAGAAAAGAGTTCTTTACCTATTTAAACTCAAGAAGGAAAGGGATGAATCAGATTGGTCCACTGGATGTTGATGGTTCAACAGTTGAGGATCCAGCTCAGGTGGCTAACAATCTAAACGAGTATTTTGCATCTACATTCACACATGAGGAGTTATTCAGGAAGGGGAATGTCGTAGGTGAAGTAAACATTGGCAGTGAGCTAGATGATTTTCTAATAACTGAGAGGAAAGTGGAGGAGAAATTGTTGAGGATAAACATAAAAAAGGCACCCGGGGTGGATGGGATCTATCCAGTTATATTAAAGGAGGCAGCAAAGGAAGTAAGCAAACCCCTAGCCATAATTATGAGAGCTTCTTTGGACTCAGGGGAGGTACCCATGGACTGGAGATGTGCAAATGTAACCCCAATTCACAAAGGAGGATCAAAGGCTGACACAAGTAATTATAGACCTGTTAGTTTAACTTCGGTTCCAGGAAAATTAATGGAGGCACTGGTTAAAGAAGCACTGCAGGATCATCTGGACAAGAATTCAGTTATAGCTCAGACACAGCATGGGTTTGTTAAGGGCAGGTCTTGTCTGACCAATTTGATTGGATACTATGATGTAGTCACAAAAGAACTGGATGCAGGGAATAACTTTGATATTATATATTTGGATCTTAGAAAGGCTTTTGATACTGTTGCGCATGGAAGACTGCTGCACAAATTGGAGAAGTGTGGCATTCGAGGCAAATTGCTGCTATGGATAAAGGGATGGTTGAGTGGCAGAAGACAGAGAGTGGTAATCAATGGACACTGCTCAACGTGGACTAATGTTATTAGTGGAGTTCCTCAGGGTTCAGTGTTGGGTCCATTGTTGTTTTCTGTATTTATAAATGATATTGATGATGGTGTATCAGGCTTAATGTCCAAGTTTGCAGACGATACAAAGGTTGGCAGGGTTGTTAAGGAGACTACTGATACTATGCTGCTGCAACAGGATCTGGAAAGGTTGAGCAGATGGGCTGAGAGGTGGCAAATGAAGTTTAACATTGACAAATGTAAAGTACTACATATGGGAAACGGTAACCCCAGATCAACGTATCAACTCTGTGGTACTACGCTGACAGTGGTAGAGAATGAAAAGGACCTGGGGGTAATTGTGCAGGCAGATATGAAGTTCTCTGAGCAGTGCAGACGAGCTGCAAGAGTAGCTCATGGTGTCTTGTCAATGATATACAGGAATTTTTCTAGCAGGGACAGGGATGTGATTATTCCCTTGTATAAGGCATTGGTCAGGCCACACCTTGAGTACTGTATACAGGTCTGGAGGCCTCATTTCAAGAAGGATGTAGAGCTGCTGGAACGAGTACAGAGAAGGGCAACAAGATTAGTGAATGGAACAAAGGGTTGCTCTTACGAAGAAAGGCTTAAGTTTTGCAAATTACAGAGCCTGGAGACTAGGCATCGCCGAGGTGATCTGATAGAGGTGTACAAGGCTTTGAATGGCTTGAGCATGCTCAATGCCGATGGAATTCTTCCTCTTGCTCAGAATAATCACCTGAGAGGGCATAAATTCAAATTGAGGAAGGACGGAAATCGGATAGATGTGCGGAAATTCGCCTTTAGCCAGCGGGCGGTTGGTTTGTGGAATAGACTTCCATCGCTTGTTGTTGAAGTTGATAGCCTAAACAAATTTAAGGCTCAGCTGGACAGGTATTTCGAACGAATTGAGGGGTGAAATGGGAGTAGTGGTTGTTTTTTTTTTTTTTTTCTTTTTTTTTTGGCTGATGCTGAATAAGCTTGCTTTCTTGCATCATATGCCTCTACTAATGCTAATGCTAATGCTAATATCAAAGTTATTCCCTGCATCCAGTTCTTTTGTGACTGCATCATAGTATCCAATCAAACTGGTCAGGCAAGACTTCCCCTTAACAAAACCATGCTGTGTCCGAGCTATAACTGAAGTCTTGTCTAGATGATCCTGCAGTGCTTCTTTAACCAGTGCCTCCATTAATTTTCCGGGAACAGAAGTTAAACTCACAGGTCTATAATTACTTGTGTCAGCCTTTGATCCTCCCTTGTGAATTGGGGTCACATTTGCACATCTCCAGTCCATGGGTACCTCCCCTGTGTCCAAGGAAGCTCTCACCATTATGGCTAAGGGTTTTCTTACTTCCTTTGCTGCCTCCTTTAATATAACTGGATAGATCCCATCCACCTCAGGTGCCTTTCTTGTGTTTATCTTCAACAATTTCTCCTCCACTTTACTCTCAGTTATTACAAGATTCTCTAGCTTACTGTCAAAGTTGAATATACCTCTGGCATTCCCCTCGCTGAATAACTCCTCATGTGTGAATGTCGATGCAAAATATTCATTTAGTTTGTTAGCTACCTGAGCAGGATCATCAACAGTTGACCCATCAATATCAAGTGGACCAATCTGATTCATCCCCTTCCTTCTAGAGTTTACATAAGTAAAGAACTCTTTGCTGTTTTTCTTTGTATCCCTTGCCAAAGATTTCTCATAATCTGCCTTCGCCTGCTTAACCTCCTTTGTAACTTGGTTACAGATCAACTTGTATCTATCATAGGCTTCTGTGTTACGTGTTAATTTGTATGTATCCCATGCATTTTTCTTCTCTGCCATATGTCTCATTAGTTCATCTGATATCCATTTAGGTCTAAACCTTGAACAATATTTCTTAGTTGGTATGTTAAGCCTAATAGCTTCCAAGATAAGTTCTTTGAATTCTTCCCATTTTGAATTTGCTGTTGGTAACATCATCAGTTGGTCCCACTGTATAGAATTTAAATACTGTCTCAGTCCATCGTAGTCGCCTTTACGAAAGCAATAACCCTTCCCTTTACCCCTAATGGTAGTTACCTCTTTGAGTAAATCCCACTTCAGCACACTGCGATCACTGCCACCTAGTGGTTCATTTATCTGCAGATTCTTAATGCATGAAGATTCCGAAGTAGTTGACTTTTAAATAACTGCAGTTTTATTTCAAATGCTTTGACATTATAATACAATTAATTGACAAGTTTGTTTTGTCATTGTAGTTTCATATTAAGAAAATTCAAGTGTTCACATATATCCTGTGGTGAGCTGTGAATATTTTAACAATGGACTTGCAGTTTTTCCGACTTTCTACTGAGTAAATTTGATCGGTCATGGAAGCGATGTCATCTGTGGCTTCCACCAGAGGCGCTTCCCTCGCACTACTAGTAGTGTGATTACAGCGCGTGACGCATTTTTCGTGGCCAGTATGATAATTCGACTCAGAAGCAAATTTAGGAAGGGTGGACAGATACAGCTTATTACCCCCTTAACCATGCGTATAAGTGAATGTGTAAAACGTTCCTAGATCCAAAAAAAAAAAAAAAAAAACTTAAAAACCTGGTTGTCATGCCTCGCCTTACGATGATAAATGGATACGACAGTGTCTGGAGTTCTAACTTTTTGGAATTTTTGAATAGTATGACGTCACAATCATACTTTCTGAAGTTACTACTGCAGTAAGTATGATTGCAACAATACAAATATTTGTCAACAATTTCTTTTTTCGTTTTGCATTTTCATTATATTCCATTGTTAGGTGCCCCTAACATCAGTACAGGCACCTCCGTAGCCAGGTGGGAAGGAGCAGCAGTGCGTAGCGCACACTTCTTGATTAGACGGGGGTTCGAGCCAGTCACCACCAAATACGGTGGTTGTGGAAAGGTCAGGAAATGACCACAGCATATTCCCGGAGCAATATGGCCTTAGTTGCTAATACTCCTAAAAACCAAATAACAACAACTAACATCGGTATGTCAATCGGTGCTGTTTTACAGAGACATTTAGATACGTTGCAATCACAAGTTACATCTCATACTTTGGTTATCACATATCCATTGTATCTTGTCTTCCAGAAATTATGAAAATCTGTGAATGATCAATAAAATAATTAGAATAAAAAAGCTCTTTTATTTCGTAATCGATAAATACAAATCAAAATACCTAAAAGAAACGCGAAGGATGTTTTGCATAAGCCATCTACCGCACGTGCTCGGCACATGCGCAACTTTTTTATTCATCTTTTTTTTTAACAAATAGGGAAATATAATGGATACATTTTTTTCATGATAAAATTTTAATGTTGTTAATAAAAAATAACATGAAATATTTCCCAAACACAAATAACATAAAAACTATTACAAAACATTTCTCCTATTTGTAATATAATTGGTGATATAGTTGTACACGTTGGCACTAATGATATTAAGAGTAGGACACCGCAGAATTACTTAACAAGTACAGGTCACTGTTGAAAAAAAGCCAGGAATTAGGGTTGAATTTGAAAGTGTCTGCAATTCTGCCCAGACACAATAGAAGGGAGTATATGATGAGAGCCTTGTCGATGAATTCTGACCTGGAAAGATTGTGCAAGGCTCAAGGGATAGAATTTTTTTCAGCCTGGTCTGTACTTGTTAACAGGAGAGACTGCTTCTATAGGGATGGGATACACTTAAATAGAAAGGGTGCAAGAATATTTGCTGATGCTATCGAGGCAGTGTTAGGTGGGTTGGAAAACTGCTAGCTTGGGGGAGGGGATACAAGGACTAATAGCTTAACAGTAGTCGCAGGCAGAGGTGAAGGTGATTCTTGCACAACTTCTATTAGAATAAGTAGCGACCTGGAGCAAGGGGTGTTGGGGGTTTCAGGGATGGATGGCAGTCATTGTGAAATAGGTGGGTATATGGGATGTGTTAGGGTAACTAGGAATAGGAGCATGTATGCTTGCATGTATACCAATGCTAGAAGTACAGTAAATAAATCTGATGAATTTGAAGTGTTGGTCAAGACATCAAAGGCGGATATTGTTGGGATAGCAGAGATGTAGTGTCACACGGATATAAGGAATGCAGAACTGGAATTTGGGAAGTATAATGTGTACAAAAAGGATAGACAGGATAGAAAGAGAGGAGGTGTTATGCTGTTAATTAAGAAAAACATAAAATCATAAGAAGTGCACCCAGTTGATATACATGAACACTGCACTGTTGGGTCAGTTTGGTGTGACATAAGCACTGCGAAAGCAAAAATAAGAGTAGGAGTGTGTTACAGGCCTAATGACTCGAATGAGTACAATGAACAATTGTACAGAGAAATAGAGTGGGCTAGTAAATCAGAATGTCTTATAATGGCGGATTTTAACTTACCAGATATTGACTGAAACTTGTGGGTTGGTCACTCACATACTAGTCAGACTTTTGTGGATTTATTGGATGATTGTTTTCTGCAGCAGCATGTTCGAGAGGCAACCAGAGAGAGTAATACTCTTGATCTGATTATCAGCAGTGATCATTCGTGTATTAAGAATTTGCAGATCACTAGGTGGCAGTGATCACAGTGTACTGATGTGGGATTTACTTAAAGATTTAATTACCATCAGGGGTAAAGGAAAGCGTTTTTGCTTCCATAAAGGTGAGTATAGTGGTCTCAGAAAGTTTTTAAATCCTGTACAGTGGGATCAACTGACGATGTTAACAACAGTAAATTCTAAGTGGGAAGCATTCAAGGAATTAATCGTGGATGCTACTAAAAGTTTCATACCTATTAAGAAATATTGTTCAAGGTTTAGGCCTAAATGGTTATCAAATGAACTAATGAGACTCGTAACAGAGAAGAAAAATGCATGGGAAACATAAAAATTATCAAGTGACTCAGAAGCCTATGGCAGATATAAGCTAGTCTGTAATCAGGTCACAAAAGAGGTTAGGCAGGCAAAGGCAGATTACGAGAAATCCTTGGCAAAAGATGTTAAGAAAAACAGCAAGGATTTCTTTACTTATATAAACTCTAAAAAAAGGGGGATGAATCTGATTGGTCCACTTGACATCGATGGTTCGACTGTTGATGATCCTGCTCAGATAGCAAACAAACTGAATGAGTATTTTGCATCTACATTCACACATGAGGAATTATTAAATATAAAAATAGGGAAATGCTTAAAGTGCGGTACTCACCTTGAATATAATCTGCAATAGTTTTATGAAAAGACTGATGGCTAAATATAAGGTGGAATGGTTAAGTTAATGCATTAAGGTGGGATGAGATTTAATTTAACATAATTTTAAAATAAGCGCAAGGAAGCAGAAGTGCACTACTCTTTCCCTGGTTGTCATAAAGAGAAAATAGTTAATCTGGAACATAAAAGAATTGATACTGCCAATAGTCGTGACGACAGACTTCCGTTAAGTTATAACGTCTTCAGTTGGCAGTGTTAAATGAGAAGTAACGCGTGCTGTATTTTAAGGAATTTTCTATACTCTCGTGATGCTCTTTGGGACACATGGGAATCTTAGATGTGAGAGATTCCAAGCCAAGGAAAGGTGAAAGGTAAGTTTTGCGTTTAGAATGTTGAGATTAGTGTTGTGTCGAAACCATTCGATAATGAGGGTTTCATATTGAAGAATTTTGTGGCTGGTTTTAAGTCTTATAATGGTGATAGCGGTGTCAATCAAAGGAGTGTGATTGTGGGTTTGGGCATGAATTGTGAGTTCTGTGCTAGCTTGTCCCGATCTAAGACTATTATAGTTGTAGTATGCGCGAGTGTTGGAGATCTTGGTAGAACCAAACTTGGTAGTAGTACTACCAATATAACAGGCATCACAGTTTGGTTGACATTTAATCAAGTAAATTATATTGTTCAAATCGTCGGTTGGGTATTTGTGTGTATCTTTGTAAGTGTTGAATAAGGATCCGAGTTTATTATAAGCTGAAAAAATAAGGGAGATATCAGTACCTGTAAACACATGGCGAAATTGTCCGGCAAGTTCATTATGGTATGGGAGAATGATGCGTATATTTGCGTTGGTGGTGGTGGGTTTTGGTGGATTGTTAATTTTACTTCTGGCGGTGGAAATAGTGTGTTGAATGAGTTGGGTTGGGTAGTTCCTAGCTGTAAAATTTTCTGTGAGGTATTGAAGTTCACTGGTTAAGTCATTTTGTGAGGTGCTATATTAGAGGGCATTATGTATTTGGTTAACTCCGCTATCACCATTATAAGACTTAAAATCAGCCACAAAATTCTTCAATATGAAGCCCTCATTATCGAATGGTTTCGACACAACACTAATCTCAACATCCTAAACGCAAAACTTCCCTTTCACCTTTCCTCGGCTTGGAATCTCTCACATCTGAGATTCCCACGTGTCCCAAAGAGCATCACGAGAGTATAGAAATTCCTTAAAATATAGCACGCGTTACTTCTCATTTAACACCACCAACTGAAGACGTTATAACTTAACGAAAGTCTGTCGTCACGACTATTGGCAATATCAATTCTTTTATGTTCCAGATTAACTATTTTCTGCTTTATGACAACCAGGGACGGAGTAGTGCACTTCTGCTTCCTTGCGCTTATTTTAAAATTCCGTAAAATTAAATCTCATCCCACCTTAATGCATTAACTTAACCATTCCACCTTATATTTTGCCATCAGTCGTTTCATAAAACTATTGCAGATTATATTCAAGGTGAGTACCGCACTTTAAGCATTTTGCTATTTTTATATTTAGTCTATTATCACGGTACTATAAAAATTCTATAACTTTATACATGCGGAATTATTAAGGTTTCAAAATGGCAGAAGGTTATCAAATTGTAGCAGGATACTTAATGATTTTGTAATAACTAGTAGAGGAGAAATTGTTGAAGTTAAACATAAGAAAAGCACCTGGGGTGGATGGGATCTATCCAGTTATATTAAAGGAGGTGGTAAAGCAACTAAACAAACCCTTGGCCATAATTATGAGAGCATCCTTGGACTCACGGGAGATTCCCAAGGACTGGAGAAGTGCAAATGTATCCCCAATTCACAAAGGAGGATCGGAGAGTGACACCAGTAATTACAGACCAGTTAGTTTAACTTCTGTTCCGGGTAAAATAATGGAGTCACTGGTTAAAGATGCATTGCAGGATCATTTAGACAAAACTGCAGCAATAATTCAGACACAGCATGGGTTTGTTAAGGGAAAGTCTTGTCTGACGAATTTGATAGGATATTATGATGTGGTTACAAAGGAACTGGATGCAAAAAATTATTTTGATATCATATATTTGGATTTCAGTAAAGCTTTTGACACTGTTGCAGATGGAAGACTATTGTACAAATTGCAGCAGAATGGTATTAAGGGTAAGTTGCTACAATGGATAAAAGGATGGTTAAATGGGAGAAGACAGAGGGTGGTTAAGTAGGAGAAGACAGAGGGTGGTAATCAATGGGTGCTGCTCTTCGTGGACTAATGTTATTAGTGGAGTCCCACAGGGTTCGGTGTGGGTCCACTGTTGTTTTGTATATTTATCAATGATATTGATGAAGGTATATCAGGCTTAATGTCGAAGTATGCAGATGATACAAAGGTTGGCAGGGTTGTTAATGACAGCAATGGCAGTGTGCTACTGCAACAGGACCTAGATAATTTGGGCAGATGGGCTAAGAAGTGGCAACTGAAGTTTAACCTTGACAAATGCAAAGTATTGCATATGGGTAGAAGTAACCCCAGAGAAACGTACCAACTGTGTGGTTCTACACTTAAGGTGGTAGAAAATGAAAAAGACCTGGGAGTAATTGTGCAGTCAGATATGAAGTTGTCTGAGCAATGAAGACATGCTGCCAGGGCAATTCATGGGGTTTTGTCAATAATATATAGTAATTTTGCTAGCAGGGAAAAGGAGGTGATTGTTCCTCTGTATAAGGCAATGGTTTGAGTACTGTACGCAGTACTCAAGGCCACGCCTTGAGTACTGCGTACGGGTCTGGAGGCCTCATTTTAGTAAGGATGTAGATTTGCTTGAGCGTGTACAGAGAAGGGCAACAAGATTGGTGAGGGGAATGAAGGGATCCTCTTACCAAGAGAGGCTTAAGTTCTGCAAATTGCAGTGGCTGGAGACTAGGCACCTGCGTGGTGATCTGACTGAGGTGTATAAGGCCTTGAATGGGTTGAGCACGCTGAATTCTGATGGGATCCTTCCACTTGTTCAGATTACGAACCTAAGGGGGCATAAATTCAAATTAAGAAAGGACAGATGTCGAATAGATGTGCGGAAATATGCCTTTAGCCAGCGGGTGGTTAATTGCTGGAACAAACGTCCATCTGTCATTGTGGAAGTTGATAGGTTGAATAAATTTAAGGAGGAACTGGACAGGCATTTGGAGGGAATGGTGTGATTTTTTTTTTTTTTTTGGCTGATGCTGCATAAGCTTATACACTTGCTTTCTTGCGTCACATGCCACTACTACTACTACTAATATAAAAACAAATATTACATAAAAAACAAACTTTCTAGAAAAAAGTACACAAAACAAATCACAGATTACATGAAAAAATATTATTTCACAAATATTCAAGAAAAATTTATTCTAAAAATTGCCATATACAATTTATTTCTTCATTAATATTTGTTGTCGGTCTTCTGCTTTGCTCAATAGCTGAGCGATGATTACAGAGGAATGATTTGACATAACGATCCGGATCAAACTGAAGCAATGGTTTTTCATTTAGATATATGGTCATCATAATCTGCAATGTGTTTAATTTACACAATATTATTCATTATGCTGAAAGCTCACTCAGCTTCAGCACTGCTAATCGCAATGGTTTCAAAGATATTTTCTGTCTTTCTTAATTGAAAAGGTAATTTCACTCGATTTTAAAGATAAACTGTCTTCGACAAAATCTCTAAAATCATTAATTTTTATTTCTTACTTTATCAGAAAACTTAAAATTTCTTATTCGGTTTTCACCATCTTGCCACCGAGACGAAAGTTCTTTCACATTCCACAATTTTGGGTAGCATATGTTTAAAATTTCTTTCAATGGTACTGTTATTTTCTTTATTTAATTTAAAATCACCCTGTTGCATTACTAACTTATCCTTTAAGGATAAAACAATGCACTTAATAACTTGTCATGAGGTAATTTTTTTATTTTCGATTTTGATTCCTTCAAATTCTTTCCACAACATGCTCTCAATTTTAGCTTCATAATTTTCTTCAGAATTTTTCCAATTAGCAATAGCACTGATAGTTTGAATAATTAATTTATATGCTTTTACCACTGTGATTCTGTAAAACTTCTGAAAGGTAAGAGGTCCTGCATGATGTCGATCATTAGTGCTAAATGGTTAAGAAATTCCAAATTTAAAAATCGATTCAATAATCTGGAATATTTAACTTCTGATTCAAAATGTTTGCACAAAGCAGGATAATTCCTCCAACCCACAATTGCTGCCCCCGAGCTACAAACTGCTCATTATGAGCCGAACACAAAACCAATCTTTAAAGTTTCCACATCAAGTTCTTTAACAATTGTCCTTAATCTGTGCTAGTTTTTTGGAGAATGGTGATATAGTTTTTTTTTTTAATTATTGCCTGTATGCCATTATATTTTAGAACATTTTCTACACAGTGAAAGGCTCGACAAAGTTTCGAAATCTGCCAACGTTTCATCTTCGTAAAGTTTATATAATATCTTAATTACCTCAATTCCCCCCTCTACATTGTTACTCTCACTAGTTCTTTAAATACAGTGCAAAATGTCGGAATCACATGGATATTCAGCTACTGTGAGCATGTAAACATGGACAGGAGAAATTTACTGGAAGGCATGGATCACTCACTTCTCCGAAAAACATATGCCCGTTTGTCGGAGTAAAGGGGAACCACAACACAGGTTGACCAGAGGCTATAATCCATGTCGAGAATCTTCTGACTGGCTATAGAAAGCATATTGACTAGTGTGACTTCTCGATATGTGACTGCACAGGTTTTACAGACACGACTAACATTCTGAAATGGTAATCCCTTTCACCCTTAATTCTCACTTTCTAATTACCTAAAGGTCAGAGGTGAGAACAATGCATATAAAGTTGTCTCTCCTAATCCATTTGTTACATGGAAATTTTCTTCATTCAACAGAAACTATTTTAAATGTACAGTCATACCTCGATTAACGAATAGGTGTGTTCCACGAAATTACTTTGTTAATCGAAACTTCGTTTTCAGAGGTAAAAATACTATGGCCAGAATAGGGATACGTTCCTAAGAAAATGAAAAGCTTTTTTTCGAACAAAGAAAAGTTTTATTAAATAAACAGTCAACTTACATACAAAGTGAAATCACATTTTAAAATATGAGTCTAAAGTTGATTGTTTATGCTTTCTTTCTCTTTCATTTAACAATTGCTTATACGGAGTTATTGCATTTAACACTAATCGCTTAACAAAAACACTTCTTCCTAAATGAGAATCATTTTCACTAAAAAAATTTAATACGTTTTCAATGTCATTTAAGCACTTTTTTAAATCTTTGGTTGTTATCACTTTTTTGGCAGGAACTTCTTTAACTTCGTCTTCATTTTCTTTGTCTTCGTTGCTAATAAGGTTTTCTAAATCTTCCACTGAAAAACCATCATCTTCTGCATTCAATAAATTTCTAACATCCTCTTCATCGACATTTTCAAAACCTATTGATTGAGCCATCTGGATAACTTCATTTCTAATTTCTTTGATGTTATTTTCTTCTTCTAGTACAACTTCATATTTTGGGCCAAACTCCATTTAAGCATTTCTTAGTGACTTCTTTCCAAGAACTATCAATGTTTTCAATTGCGTTTTTAATGGTGTAGCTTTTCCAAAAAGTTTTAACCGTCATTTCCTCTTTATCCTCTAGTTCAACGCAGATAAAAAGCTTTAAATGATGCTATTACTCCCTGATCCAATGATTGAATCAGAGGAAGTTGTGTTTGCTGGAAGAAACACAAACTTTGACAGGAATGCATGTGTCCAACGTGTTAAGATCAGTAGGGTGTCCCAGAGCATTGTCTAACAACAAAAGAGCTTTTTCTTCAAAGCTGTTTTTTTGACAATACCGTTTTACTTCAGGACAAAAGTGGTTAACAAACCAATCAGTAAATAACTCCTTGGTAACCCACGCTTTTCTATTTGCTTTCCATATTACAGGTAAATTTGTTTTTATGTTACCTTTTAACACCCTCAGATTTTCTGAATGGTAAACTAATAACAATTTTAAATTATAATCGCCAGAGGCATTTGATCCAAAGAGTAGCGTAGTTACTGCAAAATTCTGATTTACAGGTCGGATATAAATTAGTAATTGAACTGTATGGCTTGCATCTTCACTCTCATCAATTGCTATTAAAAAATATGTGAATCACGAACTTTTTCTACAAGTTTATTTTGAACATCGGCTTCTAAATCTTCAATTCTTCTCATTACAGTTGATGAAGATAAACTTACAGACACAAAATTCTTTACTTTCTCAGGACATACTTCTGCAATTGCCAAACAAATTCGTTTTACAAATTCTCCATCCATAAAGGAATTAAAATTGACTTGTCCTCCAGTCCTAAACAAGAAAAACAATGAATTTTAAAAATTCTTCATGATCATTGGCAACTTTGCTAGTATGATTCCCAAAAGGGTTTAATTACAAAATTATTTATTCCAGAAGTTTCACTTCTTAATAAAAACACTTGTAAATAGTTTTTTCCCAGCACGTTTTCTAGCTTTCTTTTAACAGGACATAGTTTCTTAAATTTTGAATTTGCCTATTTCCATCTTCCAACTCTGAATTTTTGTCTTTGCAGTTCTGTAAAGGACTCTACTCGTGTATTTTTTTTTTTTTTTTCTGCAATAAGAAATCAAGAAAACTGAGTCCAAGGCATAATGGGTATTCTGACAATGTCAATACAGACAACCTGGTTGCAGGGTTATCTGTTCCTATATTT
This sequence comes from Mastigoproctus giganteus, assembly GCF_048544385.1. Taxonomy (NCBI): domain Eukaryota; kingdom Metazoa; phylum Arthropoda; class Arachnida; order Uropygi; family Thelyphonidae; genus Mastigoproctus; species Mastigoproctus giganteus. Next base: position 116,789,840 of record NC_143579.1, read on the forward strand.
CTTATTACAAGAACTCACCTGGTTAACATAAAAAAGTCCCCTATCCTATCCATCATACACCACCAATATTATCCTATCCATCATACATTTTCAGAGGCATGGTTCATTCAGTCCAATGCATGGAAATGGCTGCAATAAGAAAACGGACACTCATTATTCCACTCCCCTAATTAGCACCATTCAGTGCAATGTATGTACAAAACCTAACTGACAAGGTCAAACAAATACCAATAATAACTCCTCTCATCGTTATACAACAAAGTGGTGGGCAGAACAACCTTGATTTTATCCTTTTATAATGGTCCAAGAAAAAACACTACACAAATTCTAAGATTAGCCAGAGTGGTTGCTAAGATAAGAAGCACACAGCCAACAACATCAAGATTGTCACTGATTCAGAAGAATAAGTTTTTTCACATAACAGTTTTGTCAACATGGCTGTCATTAAGTCATGAGATAGGCTGCAGATTAACCAACCATGGTGTACTAAAGTTGGCTAAACTACAAGCTACATGTTTGACATCATAAATCAGAGGAGTGATATTTTACATTAGAGGACAAAATAGGACCTAAAATGCATGGCAGTTTATAATTATTAAATAAGTTAATCAAAATTGATCAAAACACACAATTCTTCTTTAGTATATATGCTACGTTATTCTTATGACTGTTTGAAAAAATTTCATTTTTATTAATGATTAAAATTTAAAAATGGAAATTTTCTTTCAATTATCATATATGAGTTTTTTTTAATATATAAAAATAAGACAAAAAATACCCCCCCCCCCTCAATCCATTTTAAAAACAAACTTTCCACCCCATCTGCTAAAGTGTAATAAGCTTGGGCTAATACGATTTACAGATTTACAGCTAATATGATCTGCAGATTAACTCAACAAGTACAGGTCAATGTTGAAAAAAAGTTGCAAGTTAGGGTTGAATGTGAAAGTGTCTGCAATTCTGCCCAGACATGATAGGAGGGAGTATATGATGAAATTGTCAATCAATTTGGCTCTGGAGAGATTGTACAAGGTTCACGGGGTAGAATTTTTTTCACCGTGGTCTGTGCTAGTTGACAGGAGAGACTGCTTCTACAGGGATGGAATACACTTAAATAGAAAGGGTGCAAGAATATTTGCTGATGCTATTGAGGCAGTGTTAGGTGGGTCAGAAAACTGCTAGCATGTGGGGATAAACAGACTAAAAGGTTAACAGTGGCCGTGGGCAGAGGCAAAAGTGATTCTTGCACTGCTTCTATTAGAATGGGCAGCATACTGGAAAGAAAGGTAATGGAGATTTCTGGGACTGCTGAGAGTCATAGTGGAACAAGTAAATACTTGGGCCGTGTTAGGGTGGCTAGGAGCAGGAACAGGTGCATGTATACCAATGCTAGGAGTATAGTTAATAAATTTGATGAGCTTGAAGTGCTAGTGAAGACATCAAAGGCAAATACTGTTGGGATATCAGAGATGTGGTGTCACACAGATATAGGCAGTGCAAAGTTGGAATTTGGGGAGTACAATGTGTATAGGAAGGATAGACAGGATAGGAAGGGAGGAGGAGTTATGCTGTTAGATAAGAAACACATAAAATCTAAGGAAGTGCATCCAATTGATGTTGGTGGACAATGCAGTTTTGAGTCTGTTTGGTGTGAAATAAGCAATGGGAATGAAAAATGAGAGTAGGTGTGTGTTATTGGCCTAATGAATCTGATGAGATTAATGAGCAATTGTGCAGAGAAATAGAGTGGGCCAGTAAATAAAAATGTCTTATAATGGGAGATTTTAACTTTCCAGGTATTGACTGGAACTTGTGGGTTGGTCACTCACACCCCAGGAAAACTTTTGTTGATTTACTGGATGACTGTTTTCTACAGCGACATGTTCGAGAGGCAACTAGAGGGAGTAATACTCTTGATCAGATTATCAGTAGTGATTCTTCATGCATTAAGAATCTGCAGATAAAAGAACCACTGGGTGACAGTGATCACAATGTATTGATGTGGGAATTATTTAAAGATGTAACTACCATCAAGGCTAAAGGGAAGGGTTTTTTGTGAAGGTGACTACAGAGGTCTCAAACAATTTTTAAATTCTGTAGAGTGGGATCAACTGATGATGTTACCAACAGTGAATTCTAAATGGGAAGCCTTCAGGGACTTAATTTTGGAAGCTACTAAGCTTTTCATTCCAACTAAGAAATACTGTTCAAGGTTTAGTCCTAAATGGATGTCAGATGAATTAATGAGGCTAGTGACACAGAAGAAGAATGTATGGGATGCAGATAAAGTATCAGGCGATAGAGAAGCCTATGGCAGGTATAAACTAGTCTGTAATCAAGTCACAAAGAAGGTTAGGCAGGCGAAGGCATATTATGAGAAATCTTTGGCAAAGGATGCAAAGAGTTCTTTACTTGTGTAAACTCTAGAAGGAAAGGAATGAATCATATTGGACCACTTAACATAGATGGGTTGACTATTCACGATCATGCTCAGGTAGCTGATAAACTGAATGAGTATTTTGCATCTACATTCACACATAAGGAGTTATTCAATGAGGGGGGAAGTGCCAGAAGTTTATCAAATGCTAACAGGGAGCTAAGTGATTTTGTAATAACTGAGAGCAAAGTGGAGGAGAAATTGTTGAAGTTAAACATAAGGAAGGCACATGGGGTGGAGAGGATCTATCCAGTTATATTAAAGGAGCCAGCAAAGGACATTAGCAAACCCTTAGCCATAATTATGAGAGCTTCCTTGAACTCACGGGAGGTCCCCATGGACTGGAAGTGTGCAAATGTATCACCAATTCACAAAGGAGGTTCAAAAGGTGACACAAGTAACTAGTTTAACTTGTTAAACTAGTTACTTAAACTAACAGACCTGTTAGTTTAACTTGTGTTCCGGGGAAAATAATGGAATCACTGGTTAAAGAAGCATTGCAGGATCAGCTAGACAAGACTGCAGTAATAGTTAAGACACAGCATGGGTTTGTCAAAGGGAGGTCTTGTCTGACCAATTTGATTGCTTACTATGATGTGGTCACAAAGGAACTGAATGCCAAAAATAATTTTGATATCATATACTTGAATTTCAGGAAAGCTTGTGATATTGTTGCACATGGAAGACTGCTGTACAAATTGGTGAGGTATGGCATCAAGGGTAAGCTGCTACAATGGATAAAGGGATGGTTGAGTGGGAGACAACAGAGAGTGGTAATCGATAGACACTGCTCTTCGTGGACAAATGTTATTAGTGGAGTTCTCCAGGATTTGGTGTTGGGCCCATTGTTGTTTTGTATATTTATCAATGATATTGATGAAGGTATATCAGGTTTAATGTCCAAGTTTGCAAATGATACAAAGGTTGGCAGGGTTGTTAAAGACAGTAATGACAGTATGCTACTCCAACTGGATCTAGATAAGTTGGGAAAATGGGCTAAGAAGTGGCAACTGGAGTTTAACATTGACAAATGCAAAGTACTGCATATATGTAGCAATAACCGAAGAGAAATGTACCAACTGGGTGGTACTACACTCAGGGAAGTGGAAAGTGAAAAAGACCTGGGGGGGTAATTGTGCAGCCAAATATGAAGTTCGCTGAGCAATGCAAACAGGCTGCCAGGGCAGGTCATGGAGTCTTGTCAATGATATATAGGAATTTTGCTAGCAGGGACAGGGAGGTGATAATCCCGTTATACAACGTAATGGTCAGGCCACACCTAGAGTACTGTGTACAGGTCTAGAGGGCTCATTTGCTTGAACATGTACAAAGAAGGGCAACAAGACTGGTGAGGGGAACAAAGGGACGCACTTACCAAGAAAGGCTTAAGTTCTGCAAATTGCAGCGCCTGGAGAGTAGGCACCTGCGAGGTGACTGATCGAGGTGTATAAGGCCTTGAATGGGTTGAGCAGGCTCAATGCTGACAAGATACTTCCACTTGCTGAGATTAAGATCCTGAAGGGGCATAGATTCAAATTGAGGAAAGACAGTTATAGAATAGATGTGCGGAATTTTGCCTTTAGCCAGTGGGTAGTTGATTGCTGGAACAGACTTCCATCTGTTGTTGTGGAAGTTGATAGCTTAAATAAATTTAAGGGAACTGGACAGGCATTTGGAACGAAAGGAGGGATGAAATGGGAGGGTTTTTTGGCTGATGCTGCATAAGCTTGCTTTCTTGCATCGTATGCCTCTACTAATGCTAATAGATGGGTGTGCAGAATGGTATGGATTTTGTAAAAATGAACTAGACTTTGTTTCTTAACTTTTGGTATTAGAAGGGGCATTCCTATTGTGACTTTCTTTTCTAAGGTGGACATGCTTCAAAGGCAAGTAAAAGGCAAAGTAAAAAATATGCAGAACTTCATCTTATATATACATAAGACGAAGTTATATATATTAGATAAAAATGTATATACACAAATGTGCACTGCACATCTATATAAATTATTTCTTTAGTGCTACTTACAAGGACAGAATAGCAAATGCTGACAAGAACATAAAATATTTTACTCACCCTCATTTTATTTTTTTTTAACTCTCGAGGACAAGGTTCATTTTGAACTTAATGAGTAATTCTTTCAAGTTCATAATGATGCTGAGGTAGCAAGTATAGCCATAATTCTAGCCCCTTTAAAGTAACATGCACATACACACTACGTTAACTGTCTTTGAATTTTTTTTAAATGCAATCAAATACTTAAAGTATAGTGACATATTCAAATATTATGCAATATTTCCAATATAATTAAAAGAAACCGGTAAAAAAACAGATATTTCAATAAACTTACTTTATGGGGAATCTCTTCCACTTCTTCTTGCTATGAAGAATATTTGTATCAATTCCAATGCTAAGGAAGCATTCATCAACCTCGTGTAAATATCTGCCTGTCTCTATATCAACAATTATATTTAATATCTCAGAACAATTTGAATTACTGTTACCTTTTTTGCCTGCCAAACAATTTGCAGTTACTTGTACGCAATTACCAAGGAAAAGCATTAATAGAATGCTACAAACAGAAAAGCAGCAAGATGAAAACATTTTTTTCACCTGGAAAAAGAAACAAGTGTTTTATTATTTTATTTAAAAAAAAAAAGTTTTAAAATAAAAATAATTTAAAATTATTCAAATAAAAAAAAAAAAACTTTTTTGCTGATTTTTCTTCAAAAACAACAAATAAGAAATATATGATCACTAATTTTTATTATGAGAGAAAATTATGAAGGAAGTCAAATATACATTACTTTTTAATGTATTTTTCTGTTCCTGTATATTCCATTCCAATAGAGGATCCACTATTTTTGTATGCATCTCAGCAGCTTTTGTTGGAAAAACATTTAGCAAAATGAAAAGTGCTGCTTTCATTTGAACAGCACTCAAACTTTTTGCCCCACAGGATTGTTCCTCTCCATTTTTGGGTATGATCAAACATTGTGTGGACTTCACTGACAAAACAATGAGCATACAAAAAAGTTCAGTATACCATTTTTAAAGCTTGAATGTTTTTTTTTATTATGCTTGGTTGATGGGCATGTAAAATTTTGATGGCATCCCACTGTTTAATGGGATGTGCTCTCAAACACGTTATTTGAAAATAACATGTGATGTCAGCCAGTAAATAATATAGTTTTATAATTTTTTTCACAACTGCACTGAATCACATTTTAATAAACTTGAAATGGTCATCACATATATTCACATATATATTTTGAAAAATACTTTTATAAACGTGGTATTTGAATGCTTTTCCTAAGCATTTCAATACCATGTTTATAAAATTCTTTAGTTTTGAACTAGAGAATGCTGTTATTGTTATTTGGTTTTTTTTAGGAGCATTAGCAACTAAGGCCATATTGCTCTGGGATATGCGGTGGTCATTCCCTGACCTTTCCGCATCCTCCATATTTGGTGGTAACGGGCTCGAACCCCGGTCTAATCAAGAAGCATGTGCTATGCCCTGCTGCTCCTTCCCACCTGGCTACGGAGGCGCCCTAGAGAATGCAGACAGGGGACCTGTGACAGCCTCAACTTTCAAATTCTTTTCTATTAAAATATTGCAGAGTTCTAAATAGGTGGAAACTGATGGTATAAGGTTTGACATATAGGGCAGACACAATGGCCTTGCTTTTTCCACATGATTCAAATGGGATCATGTCAATTAGGTGTAATATTTGTCATATGACATTTAGGTTTAATGACAATTCAATGTATACAACAATTCGGAGAGAGACAATAGTGTCCACGGCAGTTTGGTGAGTATGACAAATCAATGTATCACATACAGACCACAAATTAAGAAAACCAATGAAAGTAAAATGACAGGGAAACTTGGAAAAATTTTGATCACTTAGAACATTTACATTTGAACAAATCAGCATTCAAGTCATTCCCTAGGGGACATTGCTTATATGTGACTAGTTCTCATTTGTATATAGTTGTCAACATCTAGTTGTTTAGTTATACAAACAAATAATATACAGACCCCCCACTTGGGTCACTCAAAAATTAAATATAAATAACAGAAACAGATTGCATCAATTTCAACAGAGTGATCATTTGGTCTCCTGGCAGGGACAGGCCATCAAGGAGGTAGGTCTCTACTATCAAATGCTCTGAACATTTAACAAACTCAAGAAGCGCTCACTCCATCTGAGGAACTCAAAATAAAAATAACACAGTCATAAAATTTACAACATAACTAGATCAGTGTTTACATATATTGGAGCTTCACAACCATGAGCTCACAATTCAATAAAATCAAAGTGCCATATGGAGACAATCATCCATCACTGTGATTACATTCACAGACACAAACATAAGATTACAGCAAAGCCAACGAGTATTAATATACATGGGAGCTTCTAATCAAGAGCTCACTATACAATCAAAGTCAAAAGTTTATGTACTTGCAATAGAGACTATCATCTATCACTGTTGTTTCATTCACATACACAAACATAAAAATTTGTCTCAACCAGAGATTCTCACAGGCAGGGAAACCTGGTAAAGCAGCAAAATATACAACACCAACAGTTGCTCCATACCTCAGAGTGATGCCCTCTATGATCCCACAAAGGAAGACGTTAAGTACAGTAGATAGTCGATCATACCTATATATGTATATTATTCCAGGAAATCCCACTCCAACTGTGACAGCATCACCCCTTCCACTGAACATAACTCATAGTTCATCCTATGTTTATTTAAGTCCAGTGCTCTGTAATATTCTGGACAGTTCTTGTCAACAGCAGTGTGATTGGAAGAAATCCTTCTTCTCCAGCAGTCAGCACATTATGGAGGATCTTCTCACTTAGTACATGCTCTAAATGGGTGATGTTATCAATTGCAGGGTAGATCACTTTCATCAACCGGTGAAATACCACCACTTTGCTTATTGGAGGCTTGAAGTGGTGAAATCCATGTTTAGTCTCTAGAGCAAAGTTTCTGGCATCCCCCTTCCCTCATACTTCTCCTTCAACCCATGCACGGTACTAAGTACTATAGGTTTTGATACCTTTCGTGTTTGTGGTTTTCATAAAAAAAAAAAAAAAAAAAATGTCCACAGCAGAAGACATTGCTTCTGCAGTGCTTGACCACATGACCAGAAGCCATACATAAATAATACTGGGTAGGAGCCAGAAAGTACCTAACCTTATGCAAGATCCAATATATGCACCTAATTGAACCGAATTACAAAATTATAACCAGGCTTATCTTGTACCCTATTCTTAGTTAACACAGTCACAGAAGTCTAAAACTGGTTTTCAGTTTCTGGAGTCCATTAGATTCTGCTCCCAGAATCAGGACACATCTTTGTCCACATCAAAGACTATCATCTTGGAAGACATTTTAGATGGTTTATCCACTGAAAACCCCAGTTAAGTAATCTTTGGACAAGTGACTATTTTAGTGACATCATCTTCAGAGTTATTTCCACAACCACAAGATCAAATCCCTCAAAGACCAAACAGTTACCACCCTAATGTCCTTCTATAGTGCCATTAGGTTACCACAGGAAAGAGCTTAAAAACCACATGGTAGAGATTACTGGGGCAGAGGGACATCCAAAACTGTGGAGGACACTGTCCCCAAACACCCCTCAAAAGTCCATGAACAAGCCCAGGACATATCAACCAGGATGTTCATTTACAGTGGTCACTAAATCAGTAATGGAGTCCTCTACCGAGGAGCCCTTTTTAAACCTCAACTGTCTAGGAGAGGACAGGTCCTGAGCACCATAATAAAACATCAGGCACCCAAGCCTCTCCAATACCTTTCCCAAAATGGGCAGGAGGGCAGTTGGACAATACAAACAAGACTCATTCATAGGCTTCTCCAAACTCTTGAGGTTAAGCCTCAACACCACTTTTATACAGGAGGGAAAACTCCTTCCTGTAAACAGGTGTTAAATAAATAGGTCAAGAAATAAGCCAGGACATGCATCATGGACTTTTTTCAGAACCTCCAGAAAGTCTCCCTTAGGAGCCTTTTTATCTCTAGTCTAGTGGAAAGCAGCATCCAGCTCCTCTGGATCAAAAGAAGACTTGCTCCTTTCATTAACATACTTCAGGTTGTCATTAACAATTGCCAACTGGCAGTCTAATCATCATCTGGGCTTTTAACAATAAACAGCTTGTCCAGTATCCTAGTTACATCACCGAGTAACCAGAGAGTCTACATCAGCACCAGTAATTGAGGGCATCACCTCATTTAGATATTTTTATCTGTGATCAGTCTATAAACAGATAATAGAGGGTCAGCTGACCCCTCTAGACTGAAAAAAGTTGCCAAGAAGTCCTCTTAGCTACAGTAAATAGCACCAGAGTAATCCTCTATAGGTGTTAGTAAATCGATTTTAGTTCACTTGTCCACTCAGATGAAAATTTTCAACATCCCTTCTGGTAATCCCTTCTGATACAAAGGTAGGCAGGGTTGTCAAGGACACTACTGACACTATGCTGCTGCAACAGGATCTGGAAAGGTTGAGCAGATGGGCTGAGAGGTGGCAAATGAAGTTTAACATTGACAAATGTAAAGTACTACACATGGGAAACAGCAACCCCAGAGCAACGTATCAACTCTGTGGTACTACACTGACAGTGGTAGAGAATGAAAGGGACCTGGGGGTGGTTGTGCAGGCAGATATGAAGTTCTCTGAGCAGTGCAAGTAGCTCATGGTGTATTGTCCATGAGCTACTCTTGCAGCCCATGGATATATAGGAATTTTTCTAGCAGGGATAAGGAGGTGATTATTCCCTTGTATAAGGCAATGGTCAGGCCACACCTAGAGTACTGTATACAGGTCTGGAGGCCTCATTTCAAGAAGGATGTAGAGCTGCTGGAACGAGTACAGAGAAGGGCAACAAAATTAGTGAATGGAACAAAGGGGTGCCCTTACGAAGAAAGGCTTAAGTTTTGCAAATTACAGTGTCTGGAGACTAGGCACCAGCGAGGTGATCTGATAGAGGTGTATAAAGCCTTGAATGGTTTGAGCATGCTCAATGCTGATGGGATTCTTCCTCTTGCTCAGAATAATCACCTGAGAGGGCATAAATTCAAATTGAGGAAAGACAGATGTAGGATAGATGTGCGGAAATTTGCCTTTAGCCAGTGGGTGGTTGGTTGGTGGAACAGACTTCCATGCATAAGCTTGCTTTCTTGCATCAAATGCCTCTACTAATGCTAATACTAATGCCTAAGTGCAGCTTGAACATTTCTCTGGAGGTCACTCAACTCCCTCAGTCCACCAAGGCACTGATCTAACTGATCTTTTGGATGAAGTTTTCTCCTAAAACATTGTTCGTATGCATTTCTCAAACAAGTGTCAAGGAACTCTGCTTTTTTTGTTGGTAGACATCTCCTGCCATCCCTGACACTGAACTAGAGAAGCCCACACAAGCGTGATAAAATGCTCCATTTCACATTCTTAAGGGAGAACCATCTGGTCTCCCTCCATATTGCAGATGGAACATCACCTTTAATATCAAAAGTGATGACCCTACAGTCATTGGTTCTCACACCATCATGCACTATCCAGTTCTTGATCAATCGTACATTGAACCAGTACAAGTCGTAACATTAATAAAAGACTCTCTGGCCAGGGAAGAGAAGGTGGGCAGTTGCTGGGGATCACTAATCAAAGACATCTCCAAAGAGGAAAGAAACACCTTGAAGTCATGACCTCTTTCATCAGAACCCAAACTTCCCCAGAGTCATCCAGCAGTTGTAACCATACCCACCACTATGTTGGTAAGGCCTAGTGTATGCCCCACCCTCTCCAAGTATTCCATATGCCTGGTAATATAGTTGAACAGGGGGAATACAGAAAGTATGTCGGACCCAAGGACCCAAAAAACCTCAGCACACACACAACAAGCCTTGAAACGGTACTGTCTGGGTGGTGGTACCCACACAGAATTAGTAACAGTAGACTTCTCTATTAGAGAAGCATTAACCATCCAAAAAACAGTGGGGAGATCACAGTCATAACCAGATGCGGATCTTTGATGACTAATACTGCATATGGGGTCTCCAAGTTCTCAATCATGTTACAGGCTATCTCCTAGGATAGCCTGTAATGCAATTCCTCAATGTATATGGCTCCTGCAACAACACTAGGTCTGTCTCTCTCTCTCTCTCTCTCTCTCTCTCTCTCTCTCTCTCTCTCTCTCTCTCTCTCTCTCTCTCCCCTCCATAGAGGCTTAGATCTGGTGAGTATGGGCTTGGCAAAACCAGGGTCCTGAGCTGGATGTCATCATTTTTATCTTTCTTGGCGATTCCTTTCTACTTCTCTCTCTCTCTCAGGGTAAAGTCTCAGGCTTCCGTGTACCATATGGCTAATAATAATAATAACCATGGTCAACTGCGAGGCAACACTCAAAGCCCTCTGTGCATTTATTCGTATTAAAGAATATGTTGTTTTCTCACCATAATCAGTCCTTCATTTAACAATATCTACCGCTTGGGCATATTCAGGACATAGCTTATCTATAACAGAATGATCAGAGAGCATCTTCCTCTCCAACAATTGACACTTATAGGGGAAAACACTGTCTGTCCATACTGTAACAACTTTACATTATAGATGGTCCTGGTGAAAATATAAGCACATACCCAATGAATGTAACAGGTGCATAAACCAATCTGTGCTGCCATTCCAGGACCATGCAACAGTATTCAAAGCCCCTGGTATATGTTGGTTTCAGAGCTCCCCCTTATAGCTCTGGTACTATTTAAGATACTTTGGACAGTTCCTGTGTCAAAGCCAGGGTGCATCCCATCGTTACAAGAGAAATTATTATGGATGGGGTGCAAAGTACCCACCCACTGAGAAACTCAAGCAAGGAAGGAAATCAACAATTCAGTATATGCAATTTACAGCCATTATATACAGATACCTCAAGGCCTTAGTTGTTTGATGCAAAAATAAACACCTCCAGTGAGACATTTTCCTCAGAACCAGGCCCCCAAACTCCAATTCCGAGCCCCTCCATAATGCCCAGGGATGCTTATTGCCCCATTCAATGTTCCTGCCCTTAACCCATCTACTGAACTAGCATATCACAAACTTTAACTGCTTTCAATAAAAAAATTAATGCAGGTTGCAAAATGAACATCAGAAGCCACACATTAACTAGATGGTATCCATTAATAAAGTCTGAAACAACTAACAGCCATATGAATTTCCTAAAAATACAATCTATAGAAGCAAAATAAAGTAATTGGAAATAAAGAAATCAAGTGGAAAATAACTTTTTCCCAATCTTTAATCTGTCCTTGGTATCTTTTTTACAGGATCTCCCTAAAAACTGTGCATTACAAAGCAAAGGTGGTTCATGTTGCTCTGTCAAAAATATGAACTGTACATGATCACTAAATTAATTATTTACAGTGTGCCATGTTAAAAAGTTTGCATTTTCAGCCTGCCTTTGTTTTTTTTTTTTTTTCACATAGAATTCACCAAATCATTGTACTCACCAAATTGTCATAACCAGCAACTGTCTTTCACCAAATTGCCACATAGTGAAATGTCACAAACCAAATTGACCATGGCCAGGGAAGAGAAGGTGGGCAATTGCTGGTGATCACTAATCAAAGACATATACTGAACTGTCCTATACCAAATCGTGTTATACACCAAACTGCCATATACCAAATTGTATTGTATAGGAAATGTCATACACCAAATTGTCTTGTATGCTGAGCTATCACATAGAGCAAACGGCTATGCACTGAAGTACGGCCCTTGCAAGGTGTGTGGCAGAGGAAACATGAACCTCTATTTATATCAGCTGTTCTCATTCAGCCAGTGAAATTAAAGCTCTATGGCAAGATTAGACACTTGTCACTGGTGTCTCATGGACACCACATGGGAATGGAAGTTTCCAAGAAGAAATTAGTTCATTGTTGTCTGTTAAACAACAGACTAAAATTTCATCTCTTCTTGTACTTATTCCCTGTAACAGTAGTCTTCTCTATTAGAGAAGCATTACTTATTCAAAGTAGTGCAATACCTGGCATCTCGCTGTGAAGGTGTGAATTAGGGTTGAATTTGAAAAAAAGCCGTGAATTAGGGTTGAATTTGAAAGTGTCTGCAATTCTGCCCAGACACGATAGGAAGGAGTATATGATGACAGCCCTGTCGATCAATTCGGCCCTGAAAAGATTGTGCAGGGCTCAAGGGGTAGAATTTTTTTCAGCCTGGTCTGTACTTCTTAATAGGAGAGACTGCTTCTAAAGGGATGGGATACACTTAAATAGAAAGGGTGCAAGAATGTTTGCTGATGCTATCGAGGCAGTGTTAGGTGGGTGGGAAAACTGCTAGATTGGGGGGATACAAGGACTAATAGATTAACAGTAGCCACTGGCAGAGGAGAAATTGATTCTTGGACTGCTTCTATTGGAATGAGCAGCAGCCTGGAAAATAAGATGCAGGATATTACAGAGACTGCTGGGAATCATGGGGGTACAAGTAAACACATGGATTGTGTTAGGGTGGCTAAGAGGAAGAGCAGGTGCATATATACTTGCGTATACACCAATGCTAGGAGTTTAGTAAATAAATTTGATGAATTTGAGTTATTGCTGAAAAAAACATCAAAGGCAGATATTGTTGGGATTTCAGAGACGTGGTGTCACACAGATATAAGGAATGCAGAACTGGAATTTGGGGAGTACAATGTTTACAGAAAGGATAGACAGGATAGGAAGGGAGGAGGGGTTATGCTATTAGTTAAGAAACACATAAAATCCACGGAAGTGAAGCCAGTCGACATCACTGGACAGTGCAGTGTCGAGTCAGTTTGGTATGACATAAGCATTGGGAGATCAAAATTGAGAGTAGGAGTGTGCTATAGGCCTAATGACTCTGATGAGTATAATAAGAAACTGTACAGAGAAATAGAGTGGGCCAGTAATTCAGAGAGTCTTATAATGGGAGATTTTAATTTCCCAGATATTGACTGGAATTTGGGGACTGGTCACTCACACACTAGCAAGGCTTTTGTGGATTTATTGGATGATTGTTTTCTACATCAGCATGTTCGGGAGGCAACTAGAGGGAGTAATACTGTTGATTTGATTATCAGTAGTGATTCTTCATGCATTAAGAATCTACAGATAAATGAACCACTAGGTGGCAGTGATCACAGTGTTCTGAAGTGGGAGTTACTCAAAGAGGTAACTACCATTAGGGGTAAAGGGAAGGGGTATGGCTTTCGTAAAGGCGACTACGATGGACTGAGACAGTATTTAAATTCTATACAGTGGGATCAACTGATGATGTTACCAACAGCAAATTCAAAATGGGAAGCATTCAAAGAACTTATCTTGCAAGCTACTAGGCTTTACATACCAACTAAGAAATATTGTTCAAGGTTTAGGCCTAAATGGATGTCAGATGAACTAATGAGGCATATGGCAGAGAAGAAAAATGCATGGGATACATACAAATTAACATGTGACACAGAAGCCTATGATAGATACAAGTTGATCTGTAACCTAGTTACAAAGGAGGTTAGGCAGGCGAAGGCAGATTACGAGAAATCCTTGGCAAGGGATACAAAGAAAAACAGCAAAGAGTTCTTTACTTATGTAAACTCTAGAAGGAAGGGGATGAATCAGATTGGTCCACTTGATATTGATGGGTTAACTGTTGATGATCCTGCTCAGGTAGCTAACAGACTAAATGAATATTTTGCATCGACATTCACACATGAGGAGTTATTCAGCGAGGGGAATGCCAGAGGTGTATTCAACTCTAGCAGTAAGCTAGAGAATCTTGTAATAACTGAGAGTAAAGTGGAGGAGAAATTGTTGAAGATAAACACAAGAAAGGCACCTGGGGTGGATGGGATCTATTCAGTTATATTAAAGGAGGCAGCAAAGGAAGTAAGCAAACCCTTAGCCATAATTATGAGAGCTTCCTTGGACTCAGGGGAGGTACCCATGGACTGGAGATGTGCAAATGTGACCCCAATTCACAAGGGAGGATCAAAGGCTGACACAAATAATTATAGACCTGTGAGTTTAACTTCTGTTCCCGGAAAATTAATGGAGGCACTGGTTAAAGAAGCACTGCAGGATCATCTAGACAAGACTTCAGTTATAGCTCGGACACAGCATGGTTTTGTTAAGGGGAAGTCTTGCCTGACCAATTTGATTGGATACTATGATGCAGTCACAAAAGAACTGGATGCAGGGAATAACTTTGATATTATATACTTGGATCTTAGAAAGGCTTTTGATACTGTTGCACATGGAAGACTGCTGCACAAATTGGAGCAGTGTGGCATTGGAGGCAAATTGCTGCTATGGATAAAGGGGTGGTTGAGAGGGAGAAGACAGAGAGTGGTAATCAATGGACACTGCTCATCGTGGACTAATGTTATTAGTGGAGTCCCTCAGGGTTCAGTATTGGGTCCTTTATTGTTCTCTGTATTTATAAATGATATTGATGATGGTATATCAAGCTTAATGTCCAAGTCTGCAGACGATACGAAGGTTGGCAGGGTTGTCAAGGACACTACTGACACTATGCTGCTGCAACAGGATCTGGAAAGGTTGAGCAGATGGGCTGAGAGGTGGCAAATGAAGTTTAACATTGACAAATGTAAAGTACTACATATGGGAAACAGCAACCCCAGAGCAACGTATCAACTCTGTGGTACTACACTGACAGTGGTAGAGAATGAAAGGGACCTGGGGGTGGTTGTGCAGGCAGATATGAAGTTCTCTGAGTAGTGCAGACGGGCTGCAAGAGTAGCTCATGGTGTATTGTCAATGATATATAGGAACTTTTCTAGCAGGGATAAGGAGGTTATTATTCCCTTGTATAAGGCAATGGTCAGGCCACACCTAGAGTACTGTATACAGGCCTGGAGGCTTCATTTCAAGAAGGATGTAGAGCTGTTGGAACAAGTATAGAGAAGAGCAACAAGATTAGTGAATGGAACAAAGGGGTGCTCTTACGAAGAAAGGCTTAAGTTTTGCGAATTACAGTGTCTGGAGACTAGGCGAGGTGATCTGATAGAGGTGTACAAAGCCTTGAATGGTTTGAGCATGCTCAATGCTGATGGGATTCTTCCTCTTGCTCAGAATAAACACCTGAGAGGGCATAAGTTCAAATTGAGGAAAGACAGATGTAGGAGAGATGTGCGGAAATTTGCCTTTAGCCAGCGGGTGGTTGGTAGGCGGAACAGACTTCCATCCCTTGTCGTGGAAGTTGATAGCCTAAATAAGTTTAAGGCTCAGCTGGACAGGTATTTCGAACGAACAGAGGGCTGAAGTGGAAGTGGTTATTTTTTATTTATTTATTTTACTTTATTTTTTTTTTGGCTGATGCTGCATAAGCTTGCTTTCTTGCATCAAATGCCTCTACTAATGCTAATGCTAAGGTAGCCACAACATGAGATATAATTAAAACGATGCCTTTACACTACATATGTAGTTTAATTTTAAGGGTTAACTATGGTGTATCTACACTGATAGTATATAGTTAATTTAAACCCATACGAAATTATGCCTTGTGCATTTAGTCTTTAAATACAGTATCATTCTGTTCACCATTTGGCATCTCTCATATTGTGGAATTAACTTCACAACTGTGATAGCGTGTTTGCATTACCAGCCCACCCACCAATGATAGGCCAACAAGCCTTGAAACGGTACTGTCTGGGTGGTGGTACCTCTGAGAATTAGGAACAGTAGACTTCTCTATTAGAGAAGCATTACTTATTCGAAGTAGTGCAATACCTGGTATTTCATTGTAAAAGTGGCCACAATATGAGATATAATTAAAACGATGCCTTTACACTACATACACAGTTCAATTTTATGAGTTAACTATGGTGTATCTATACCATAATTTATACCCATATGGAATTATGCCCTGTGCATGTAGTCTTTAAATAAATGTACTTATGTAAATACTTATGTACACTACCATGCTTTACTTATTTTTATTTTTTATCCTAAAATTTCTCTTTATTTTTATCTCAAAAAAAAATATTGAAATACAGTTACTTTTCTTTTATTTTTTTTTACCTGAGTTTTGCATGACTGTAAATATGACACCCAAAAAGGCTGACCACTGAAATATACAGGATATCTAAAAAATATACGGCATAACTTCAGGAATGAGTTCCTCATATGTAGACAATAAAAATATTTTATATCAACATAGTTACGGAAATACTTGGTTTCCGAGTTTTGAAGGTCTGTCTATGACACTTAACTGTTCACATCACCTTATAGTAATTGTTCAAAATGTCCACCTTCTGCCTGAATACAGGACTCACATCGACGTCTCATGGACTCACGAAGACTATGTCAAATTCCTGGCATGTTTTGTATTGTCTCACAACCTGCCACAATTCGATTGCAGAGAGTTTCCACATCAGCTACTGGAGTCGAATACACCAATGACTTTAAAAGGACCCACAAAAAGAAATATAGTGGGTTTAAATCAGCTGAGTGTGGAGGCCAGGCAGTTGGTCCACCTCTACCTATCCACTGACCAGGAAACCTTCAATTCAGGTAATTGCAGGCTAGATGGCTGAAATGTGCGGGAGCACCATCGTGCATTAAGTGTGCTTGTTGCAAATGATCAGTGGCGTGTCATCCAAGAAATCAGGCATGTTGTTTTCCAGAAAGTTTCTGTCCACCTGCCCTATGAGTTTGTTTGGAAATTGTTGTTGTTATTTGATTTTTAGGAGCATTAGCAACTAAGGCCATATTGCTCCGGGGATATGCGGTGATCATTCCCTGACCTTTCCACATCCTCCGTATTTGGTGTTCAAGGGCTTGAACCCAGGTCTAATCAAGAAGCGTGTGCTACGCACTGCTGCTCCTGCCCACCTGGCTACGGAGGCGCCTGTTTGGAAGTACATGGGGCTCAAATAACTTATCACCAAAAACACCTGCCCAGATGTTGAGGCTGAACAGCTGTTGGCGATGTGATGGAAGAATTGCATGTGGGTTTTCCTCAGCCCATACATGCTGATTATGAAAGTTTTGAATTCCATCTCATGTAAACTATACTTCATCTGTGAATATTACTAAAGCAGGAAAGTGAGGAGTTGTACCACACTGCTGCAAGAACCACTGGCAGAACATTACTCGCGCAGGGTAATCTGCTGGTGACAAGGCCTGTACCCGTTGCAGATGGTAAGGATACAGTTGGTGTTCTCGCAACGCTCTCAAAATAGTTGAACGTTGAACAGCCAGTTGCACTGCTATTCTGCGTGTGCTGATTCCAGGAGTGGCATGCACAACATCCAAAATCTCCTCCTCTACTTCAGGAGTTGTAGATCTTGGTCATTCTCTGTCAGCAGCCCTGAGGTGTAAAGGTAACATGTTCACCAAGGCGGCAACGGATACCTTCAAATATTTTCCTATATGGACCATCTTTGTTCTGGGAACCTTTTGTGATACAAGCGATGAGCCTCCAGAGCATTGCCATCTGCCAAACCGTACATGAAGTGCATATCCGCTTGCTCCTGATTTGAGTACATGGTCAGAATGGAAAACCACCAGATTCTGTCAGTACCTTGTGATGAAGGAAATCACTTGCGGGAGATAAGACATTCCAGTTAATAACTCGGGAACCAAGCATTTCTGGAACTATGTTGATATAAAATATTTTTTATTGTCTACATATGAGGAACTCATTCCTGAAGTTATGCCATGTATTTTTGAGACACCCTGTATAATGGGATTAATCACCTCCATATTCCTGCTAGCAAAATTCCTGCATATCAGTGACAAACCCCATGAGCTGTCCTGGCAGCCCATCTTCAGCGCTCAGAGCACTTCATATCCAACTGCACAATTACTCCCAGGTCTTCTTCATTTTCCACTATCTTGTAGTACTTTGCATTTATCAATGATAAACTTCAACTGCCATTTCTCAGTCCATTGTCCCAATTTTCCAAGATCTGCAGTAGCTCACCCTGATGATTGTCGTTAACAATCCTGCCAACCTCTGCAGCATCATCTGCAAACTTAGACATTAAGCTTGATATACCTTCATCAATATCACTGATAAATATTGAAAACAATAATGGACCAGCGCTGAACCCTAGGGAACTCCACTGATAACATTAGTCCATGAAGAGCATTGCCCATTGATAACCACTCTCTTGTCTTTTTCCAATTAATCATCCCTTTATCCATAGCAGTGATTTGCCCTTAATGCCACAGTGCTCCAGTTTGTTTTTATGTGCATCAGTATCAAAAGCCTTCCTGAAATCCAAGTATGATATCAAATTTATTTTTTGCATCCAGTTTCTTGGGCATTGCATCATAGCAACCTATCAGATTAGTTCGGCAACACGCCCCTTAACAAATCTATGCTGTGACTGCCATATAATTGCATGCCTGTCCATTTGGTCATGCATTACTTCTTTAACTAGTGAGTCCATTATTTTCCCTGGAACAGATGCTAAGCTAACAGGTCTATAATTACTCATGTTGCCTTTTGATCCCCCTTTATGAATTGGGGATATATTCAAACTTTTCCAGTCCATAGGGACCTGGTAATTATGTCTAAGGGTTTATGTACCACCTTTTCTGCCTACCTTAATAAAATTGGATAGATTCCATCTGCTCCAGGTGCCTTTTTTATGCCCATCCTCAATAATTTCTTCTTCAATTTCCTGAGTTATCATAGTCATTTAGCTCCTCAGAGTTTGATAAACTTCTGCCATTCCCTTCCCTAAACTAAATGAATAGTTTAGGAACAAACTAAATGAATATTTTGCATCGACATTCACACATGAGGAGTTATTCAGCGAGGGGAATGCCAGAGGTGTATTCAACTCTAGCAGTAAGCTACAACAGAATCTTGAAATAACTGGGAGTAAAGTGGAGGAGAAACTGTTGAAGATAAACACAAGAAAGGCACCCGGGGTGGATGGGATCTATCCAGTTATATTAAAGGAGGCAGCAAAGGAAGTAAGCAAACCCTTAGCCATAATTATGAGAGCTTCCTTGGACTCAGGGGAGGTACCCATAGACTGGAAATGTGCAAATGTGACCCCAATTCACAAAGGAGGATCAAAGGCTGACACAAGTAATTATAGACCTGTGAGCTTAACTTCTGTTCCAGGAAAATTAATGGAGGCACTGGTTAAAGAAGCACTGCAGGATCATTTAGACAAGACTTCAGTTATAGCTCAGACACAGCATGGTTTTGTTAAGGGGAAGTCTTGCCTGACCAACTTGATTGATTGGATACTATGATGCAGTCACAAAAGAACTGGATGCAGGGAATAACTTTGATATTATATACTTGGATCTTAGAAAGGCTTTTGATACTGTTGCACATGGAAGACTGCTACACAAATTGGAGCAGTGTGACATTGGAGGCAAATTGCTGCTATGGATAAAGGGGTGGTTGAGGGGGAGAAGACAGAGAGTGGTAATCAATGGACACTGCTCATCGTGGACTGATGTTATTAGTGGAGTCCCTCAGGGTTCAGTGTTGGGTCCATTATTGTTTTCTGTATTTATAAATGATATTGATGATGGTATATCGGGCTTAATGTCCAAGTTTGCAGACGATACAAAGGTTGGCAGGGTTGTCAAGGACACTACTAACACTATGCTGCTGCAACAGGATCTGGAAAGGTTGAGCAGATGGGCTGAGAGGTGGCAAATGAAGTTTAACATTGACAAATGTAAAGTACTACACAAGGGAAACAGCAACCCCAGAGCAACGTATCAACTCTGTGGTACTACACTGACAGTGGTAGAGAATGAACGGGACTTGGGGGTGATTGTGCAGGCAGATATGAAGTTCTCTGAGCAGTGCAGACGGGCTGCAAGAGTAGCTCATGGAGTATTGTCAATGATATACAGGAATTTTTCCAGCAGGGATAAGGAGGTGATTATTCCCTTGTATAAGGCGATGGTCAGGCCACACCTAGAGTACTGTATACAGGTCTGGAGGCCTCATTTCAAGAAGGATGGAGAGCTGCTGGAACGAGTACAGAGAAGGGCAACAAGATTAGTGAATGGAACAAAGGGGTGCTCTTACGAAGAAAGGCTTAAGTTTTGCAAATTACAGTATCTGGAGACTAGGCACCAGCAAGGTGATCTGATAGAGGTGTATAAAGCCTTGAATGGTTTAAGCACGCTCAATGCTGATGGGATTCTTCCTCTAGCTCAGAAAAATCACCTGAGAGGGCATAAATTCAAATTGAGGAAAGACAGATGTAGGATAGACGTGCGGAAATTTGCCTTTAGCCAGCGGGTGGTTGGTTGGTGGAACAGACTTCCATCCCTTGTGGTGGAGGTTGATAGCCTAAATAAGTTTAAGGCTCAGCTGGACAGGTATTTTGAACGAACAGAGGGGTGAAGTGGAAGTGGGTTGTTTTTTTTTTTTTTTTTTTTTTGGCATGCTGCATAAGCTTGCTTTCTTGCATCAAATGCCTCTACTAATGCTAATGCTAATGCTAATGCTAATGCAAAATATCTATTCAATTTGTTCACAACCTGAGCAGAGTCATCAACAGCTAACCCACACACATCAAGTGTGTCCAATGTGATTCCTTCTACTGTTAATATAAGCATAGAAGTCTTTGCTGTTTTTCTTTGCCAGAGACTTCTCATAATGTCTTATATTTCCTAATATCCTTTGTGACTTGAATACAGACTTATTTATATCTAACACAGGCTTCTGTATCACCTGATAATTTATATGCATTCCAAGCACTTTTCTTCTCTGTCACATGTCTCGATTTTTATTTACAAATTTAGATATATTTAACAAAGATACTTAGAGATATTTTTATACTTACTTTTAAACTTAGATATATTTATTTACAAATAATCACAGAAATTGACTGTAGGCCATATGAATGCCTTTTCATTGTGACTATGTTTGAAATTAAAATAATGTAATAAGATAGAAAAAAATATACCAGCAGCTAAGAAATATGGTTGGTCGTCCCGGAGTATGTTATTGTTGTTATTTGGTTTTTAGGAGCATTAGCAACTAAGGCCATATTGCTCTGGGAATATGCAGTGGTCATTCCCTGACCTTTCCGCATCATCCGTATTTGGTGGGCACGGGCTCGAACCCCGGTGTAATCAAGAAGTGTGTGCTACGCACTGCTGCTCCTGCCCATCTGGCTACGGAGGCGCCCGTCAAGGAGTATAAACAGAAAGTTTATTTTATTATAATACCAGTAAGTCTTCTATAACAAGTATTAAAATTTTGTTGGCCCACCGTGATCTTTAATTACCTCCTTGCTCCTATTTGACATGGAGTGTGTTAGATTCTATAAATAATCACTGCTTAGTTCATGGTACCAGACATGAATAATGGTTTCTTGCAATATTATCTTGCTTGAATGACTTTTTTGGCTGTAATTTTCTGTCTCATAACATTCCAGCAGTTTTTCTAATCAGGTTCAAACCAGGACTATTTCCTGGCCATGATAAAGATCACACTAAAAAAAAAACAAAAACTATTGAAGCTATGGCACAACCATGTCGGAAAAAAACATTTTCTGTTTTCCTTGAAAGAGGTCTCTGATGATGGGCATCTGCCCACTCCTTTGCTTGTTATACATTCCTAAACCATCTGGCCCAATGAAAACTTGACTGTTCATTAAATATAGGTGATAGGCTTTGTTATATCTAAGCTGAATTTAGCATTTATCATCTGATTTGTGGAGGTTAAATTTGGACTCATCAGAGAATATTACAGATTCCCACTGTTCAGTTGTCCAATTAGCATATTCTTTAGCCTAAGTGGCCATGGCCATCTCATGTATTTTGTCAATAACGACTTCTTATAAAGTCAATATGCTTTCAAACTACTCATCACAAGTCTTCATCAGACAGTTCTATCACCTGCATTTACCCAAGTATTTTCTTTAACATACAGTTTAGGTTGGTGAACTTGCAGATGATTATGGAGCTATAGACACTCCAAAAATCTGTCCTGTGCTGCAGTACTTTACTGTTTCAGTCTGGTTCCAAATTTTTTTTTGACATATCTGGACTCATTTCTTTGTACGTAACCTTGACACAGTAGACCAGTTACAGCTAACTTTAACATCTATATGTCAACTATAAAAGCCCTCCCTATCAAGAGCAATAATTACACTTCTCTTCTTTGAAGTTAATTGAGTCTATGCCATACTATTGCTGAATAGGAAGTGAAGACAGTGGCAGCAGGTGGATTCTTTTATCAACAATACAATACATTCTAACATTACAGAATGATGATGCAATATCACATAATTTTACAGGATGCTATAATCATGTCTTGATGACATAATTTTACATATAGGAGTAATTAAGTAAATGTCAAACTTTAAGAGGGTGATGCAATTTATTATTATTATTATTATTAGCCATATGGTGCAAGGAAGCCTGGGGCTTATGCTGCACCAGCCAAAAAATTTCTGAATTACCCTGTGGGGGGGGAGAGAGAGAGAGAGAGAGAAAAAAAGAAGAGTTAGAAGTTGAAGGGAATCACCAAGAAAGAGAAGAATGATCATATTCAGCTCAGGACCCTGGGTGTGCCAAGCCCTCACCAGATGAGCCCCTGGGGTTGTGTGGCCACACTAATGAGAAATGTGATAAATGCCACATTAAAGCTAATATAGTAAAAGATATAGGTTTCCACTTCATTCTATA
This sequence comes from Mastigoproctus giganteus, assembly GCF_048544385.1. NCBI lineage: Eukaryota > Metazoa > Arthropoda > Arachnida > Uropygi > Thelyphonidae > Mastigoproctus > Mastigoproctus giganteus. Next base: position 116,812,990 of record NC_143579.1, read on the forward strand.
TCAACAGTAATTAAAAACTGAGCTTATATTTTTCTTGAATTGGCCAAATCTAAGGATTCTGAAAAAAGAAAGATTCGCCTTGACTTCTTTCGTGATGTTGATGAGGTTCTTTTGCAGTGGTCCTCAGTGGAAATCAGAGCCTACCAGTGAATGGGTCAATTCTACAAGCAAAAGCTAATGGTCTCAGAAAAGCTCACAAAATGGTTGAACAAGTAAAGAGATGGTTACAGTGATTCAAAGAATAATGCAACACACTGTAAAGCTATCACCAGTGAATCAGGTGAAACAAATGCAGCCACTGCTAATGAGTGGATTTCAACTTGTAATCCAAGTTCAGAATGGACTGGAACAAACCATATGCCACTCCAGTTCAGCACATGAACTAGATTATAACTGTCATCACATAATGACTATGTTATAATCAACTATGTCATGCATAGTTGATTATTCAAAGTAATATATTTTTATTAATGAGCATTATGTTTCTTAAAATTTTCTATTTCAACCCCTGGCTATGACTACATCAAAGTGGTTTAGCAAACATAACACAACACTTATCAGTGTGTGTACGTGTGTGTGTTCATTAGTATGAACTGAATCCCAGTGACAAAAGGAAAAATCTGCAAAGCCTCACTGTTTTAAGAAGGTAAAATTTATGTATTAGCCCTGACCAGGCTTGTAATGTACTGGAGATATTGATGCATATGCTAAACCAGAAGGCCATTCTGGTTTAGCATATGCATCAATAACATCATGTATTTACTGGTTATTAAAATAAGAAATTTTATTAACAAGGCACTCCACTTTATAAGATTTTTAATTTTGACTCCTGACCTAGACAACCATCCAAGATTTAATAAAAGGACATATTTAATAACATTATCTTTGTAAATTAGGTACACATAAGCAGTTGTTCTGAATAGTGATACTCAGAAGTTTCGATTATCACTATTCCGAAATTTTCTCCCAAGGGACAGCATATGAATGTTCAGCCTCCAATCTCCAAAAATTTAAAAATGCACCTGTTTCAAGGGAATCAATTTTACTAGATTTACCAATATTAATTGCAAAACAAACTGATACAGATGACACTACATATATTCAATGAATGATTATTAAAATTTTATTTTAAAATGGCTGAAAAATAAAGAAAAGTTTTCCTGGAAAAAACCGATATTTATACCTTGTGGTTTCGGTGTTCGGTTTCAATTGACAACTTTTTTTTTTTTTTTTTTTTTTTTTTTGTTGATAACTGAATTTTCATTTTGTAGATTTTAAGTTTTAGAAAATGCATATAAAGGAAAGTTGTTCCAAAAAAACAGACTGGATTAAAAAGAGGAAGACAAGAAAAGTTTGTTCAATACATATGCAGATGAACTGCCAATGGATGGTGCCAGTAGAGACATGTTTTGGACTGGTTTGGAAAATAGAGATGGTATTATATATGCTAATTGTGAAGAACTTATAAAACTAATTGTGTGCCATAGAGAATGGAGCAGACTGTTTTTTAAGTGAGGAAACATTAACCTGACTGTCCCCTTCCAGAGTATTAGTAAAAGCAAAAAAGTACAAAGAGGTTACTGCTGCAGCAGCCAAAATAAAAAAAATAAAAAAAAAACTATCTACACAACCTGTGACTTTCTTATCATAACTTCTCACTGTCAGAAGGTATTTATTCAGTTTCCCCCTCACATTTCATCAGCCTGTCAACCTCAACCACCCAGTCCAGATCAACAACATGCTGACCAATGGTGAACTACATGAGGTCCGGTCTATTAGATTTCTGCAATTGCCTGTATTTATGCCTTGGTTTCTGCGCATCACCTCAATGCAAAAACTTTCAACTTATCTCCCCCACCAAATAGATATCATGTATTCTAGAGTGCAAGATGCCACTTGCATCCCTGCCAACCTTTATATCACACTGCACCCTTCATTTCCCTGTCAATATCAAGGAAGAGAAAGAGTGCAGCACCAGTACTGAACTTTGACTGACCCAGTTTATAACCTTGGTGCACTCTCAAAAAATACATTTTAATACACCCAAGTAAAACACTTACTGGCTAAATAAACATATACTATTTTCAGTAATAAGTAAACATGCCATATAGGTTCCACTGCAGTCAAAAAATACAGAGTGGATACTCTATAGGCAATAATGTTAATTCCTTTTACATGTTAAAGTGCATAAAAAGTGGAGCCCCCATTGTATGAACATAGAAACAGGCAAGAATATTGCAAAGAGTTCCTGGAGAATTTTCTACAGTTTTGTAATTGCAATGAACAATATGTCGATTCACTGATTATTGCTGAGATATTCACAATTAATTATTCTTTCAATACAAAAAAAAGACACTATGAAAGACGGACAAATAGCAAAATATAAACATAAGTAAAGATTTCAAGAACAGTATAATTACGGTTATAATCACAGAGAAATAAGATATCTAGCTATGTAAGATATGTTACTACTCTGTGGTTATAATAGTCGTCTGATAACCTTGAACAGAGCCATTTTCTCTTTCTTCAGTTCAATTACTATTTTTTTCTTTTAGCCCCCCCCTAGTTTTTTCTCTAGTTCTTATAGTTTAAATTAATTTCTCCATTCTAATGTGGTAATTTATTTATGTTTTCACATATATATAATAATTTAATAAGTAATATTTTTAAATATCTTTAATGATTTTTATAATGGCCACACATTGGCTAAAATGTAGCCTAGAAGCAGATTAAGGTAGTCATGTGTACCAGTTGAAATAAACATTAATAAATACAGAATTTTCCGCCTGAACCCAGTAGCGTATACATAAAATTCTGTATTTATTAATGTTTATTTCAACTGGCACACAAATGACTGTCATCTTAATCTCCTTCTAGGCTGCATTTTGGCCAATGTTTGGCCATTATATTTTAAAATATTACTTATTTGACCTTAACTCCATAAATCTACATCTGGTCACTTTGACTAATCTCAACTCTTGTTTTAGGTTGCAATATAATGAATTGAACTCCTTTTGATTTTGGTTTTAATTTTTATTTCCCTTTATTTATTTATTTTATTAGGCATGGCATCTTTGGGAAAAACACTGTATCATTTAGCTGCTAACCAGAGCCCACTAATAATTTTTTTTTTCTTTTGTATACTACACAAACGAATCTGGAATCAATGAAAAATTTGGAAGACAATTTGTCTGTGGATGAAGTTTGACTGCTTTATTGCTGAGTTAGTTATTTTCTTTGACAAAAGTAATTTAGCATTCTTTCATTTAGATCACTATTTATTTGAGTTTGCATTATAACAAAAAAATAAAATAAATAAATAAATCACACTTTATAATTGAAATTCTTTTAATTTATGAATTTTCTCATTACATATGAAAGATTTTTATATTATATGTAAGGTAAAGTGCAGCCATTATCAACCCACTGCAGGAAGCCTCCTCAACAATTCATGCTGAGGGAAATTGACCATAATCTGCCACACTGGTCCAGTGCGGGTTCGTAGATCGACCGTATAGATTATACTGTATAGGAAATTAAATTCTTCTTTATTCATCCGTAAGTACATCTTGAAACGATTTTCATCTTTTCTAAGTAAATTATGGAATTCCTGAAGTAAATTATGGAATTCGCCTTTTTCTGTTTCTCTTCCAGTTTATGTCGTGTATCCATTGCTTACCCTCTTTTGTTTTCTCGGCTATAGGAAAAGCACATGCATTTTCAAAATCTTCAAAATCTGAAGAGGATGAACTGTGGAAATTCATTTCGCTTCAGCTTTCCTCAAATAGAATAATTACATACAGGTTGCCAGACATATCCCTTTTGGAATTATAATAAAATTTCCAATATACCCCTTTTATAACGTTTGAAATGGGGAATTTGAAAAAGCAGAAATCATAAAACAACCTGTTGAGATAATTATTTAGGAAGAAAGAATTAACTGACGATAAAGTTGTTGTTGAAATGCATCCTTAAAGACTCAAAAAACAACATTATATCCTTTTTACAAAGGGGGTTACAGAATATTTATATTATGCTTACTTTGTAACCTTTTACATCCCACTTGACTTCTTTTTTATTTCGTTGTAATGGTTTAAGGCTTTTCTTTTTTATTTAAAATTCGAAATATCAATATAGATTTGCTGTATGAAGAATATGTTCTGTTGAAATTACGGAAGATCTCAAAAAACCACAGATGTTTAGATAAAAATTTTAAAAAATATTAACTGTTTTTGCTTTGCCTCACTCAAATGCAATGAGTGAGAGAGTATTTAGCTCAATGTTAATTACGGCGTGGAAAAAGAATAGAAATAAGAATGTTGAAGGAGAATTGTTGCCAGAATCAAATCACAATATGTCATGCTAAGAATTTTACGCAAATGCACTAAAAAATGAAAAACTGCTAAGGAAAATTCACTAAAATGAAAAGTATTGCTAGGTAAATATTTTCTTTTCAATAAAATAAATCAGGTGTATTGAATATGTATTATAAACAATTATGTAAAACATTTGATGTTAATATTTATAAAAAGTTTCCTTTAGTATTTATTATACTCTTGCAATAAAATTTTCCGAATTAACGTGCGATGTTTTTTTTTTTTTTGTAGATTGGTGCTACATATATATATTTTTTAATAAATTGGCTTCCAATTGCCTGTATGCCGAGGTGTGAAGAAAATGAGAATTTTCTTCACACCTCGACGCGGTTTTCAAATCTGCCAACATTTCATCTTATCTGCGGAAAGTTTACTTAATATATCTTATTTGCCTCAATTCCCCCCTTCCCTACGTTGTTACTGTCACTAGTTCTTTGGATACTGGGCAAAATATCGGAATCACTCAGATATTCAGCTACTGTAACCATGTAAACATAGACGGAGATATTTACTGACACGCGTGGTTCACTCACAATTAAGGGCGCAAGGGGCGGTAATCCTTTTGAGTACAATGCACAAAATTATTTTAAAATTATTATTATTAACAAATTTATTTTCTACGGAAATAATTTTAAATGTTTCCATAGAAATCAAGAAGAATTCAAAAAAATTCGCTATCAAGGAGTTCATTAAGCAGGACCGACTGTAATTAGCTCAAAATTGAAGCAATTAACTGGTGGATTGTGCCATTAAAATGCTGATGATGGGCCCCAGCCCCACTGTAGTTTCGGCTCTACATACTCAATAATTAAATTCAGAATTTCATTTGTAAAATAAATAATCGTTTCAACAATGGGCTAGCAAATTTCCAAAAAAAAAAAAATAATAATAACAATGGGCTCTCGCAAGCCCACCATTGATTATAGTATATCATTGTAGTATGTATAATCACCAAAAAACAAGCAGTTAATTAATTAACGCAGCTGTAAAAAGTGACCTATACCATCATCCTAGAAACCTATCTAATGGCAGTCATAGCATATGAACGATTACATATGTAAATATTTCAATCATTCATTTCTTTAAATCTATCACACAGAATATTTCAAAAATTAACCTGAGAGTCCTAGATGATTAGTTGTTCCAGATGACATCCATGGCGGGTGTTAGAATATTTCATATACATAAATACAAACTAACTTAGCACAAGCAAACACACAAACAACCACACAGTGAAAGACACTATGCTTTACAGTGGGTGGGCATGAACATCTACCGCATTGTGGGGCATCTCCCTTTCTTAACAGATAACTGTGAGTAAGGCATGTATGCCCAATGCGCAGTCGTGCTAGTACAGTTTCTGATTTTTTTATTTCCTCTTAGACTAGACTGTCACTGTTAGGGTTGTTCCTTCATTTCATAAATTTTATTATTTGTTCATTTTAGCATTAGTTCAGGCACATGATGCAAGAAATCAAGCTTATACAGCATCGCCCAAAATAAAAAAACACTTCCCATTTCACCCATTCGGTAACTCCAAATGTTTGTCTAGTTCAGCCTTAAATTTATTTAAGCTATAAACTTCCACAACAACAGATGGAACTCTGTTCCAGCAATCAACTAACCGATGGCTTAAAGCAAACTTCCACACATCTATTCTACAACTGTCTTACCTCAATTTGAATCTATACCCCCTCAGGTCCTTAGTCGGAGCAGGCAGAAGATTCGCGTCAGCATGGAGCCTGCTCAAGCCATTCAAGGCCTTATACTGTTTGTTATTTGGTTTTTAGGAGCATTAGCAACTAAGGCCATATTGCTCCGGGAAATTCGGTGGTCATTCCCTGACCTTTCCGCATCCCCCGTATTTGATGGTGACAGGCTCGAACCCCGGTCTAATCAAGAAGCGTGTGCTGTGCACTGCTGCTCCTTCCCACCTGGCTACAGAGGCGCCAAGGCCTTATACTGCTCATTTAGATCACCTCGCAGGTGCCTAGTCTCCAGATGCTGCAATTTGCAGGATATAAGCCTTTCTTCCTGATTGCACCCCGACGTTCCTCTAACCAATAATGTTGCCCTTCTCTGTACTCGTTCTAGCAACTCTACATCCTTCCTAAAATGAGGCCTCCAGACCTGTTTACAGTAATCAAGGTGTGGCCTGACCATTGATTATAAAAATAGATAGTCACCTCCTTGTCTCTGCCAGGAAAATTCCTATATATCATTAACAAAATTCCATGACCTGCTCTGGCAACCCGTCTGCACTGTTCAGCGAACTTCATATCTGACTACACAATTATCCACAGGTGTTTTTTATTCTCCACCTCCCTGAGTGTAGTACCACAGTTGGTACGTTTGTCTTGGGTTACAGCTGCCGATATGCAGTACTTTGCATTTGTAAATGTTAAACTACAATTGTCACTTCTCAGCACATCTAGCTAACTTTTCTAGATCCTTTTGCAGAAGAATACGGTCTTTAGTTTTTTTTTTTTTTTTTTATGTATACCCCAAACACGAGAGGTATTAGAACTTATAGTGCTTTGTACCGTGGCGCTTCCGTAGCCAGGTGGAAAGGAGCAGCAGTGCGTAGCACACGCTTCTTGATTAGACCGGGGTTCGAGCCCGTCACCACCAAATACGGAAGATGCAGAAAGGTCAGGGAATGGCCACCGCATATCCCGGAGCAATATGGCCTTAGTTGCTAATACTCCTAAAAACCAAATAACAAACAAACTTAGTACCATGCTTGCATAGGTGATTGAGAAGACAAAAGAAGATATTCGTTGATATTGGACTTGATTGGATTTGTTTGTTTGGTTTTTAGGAGCATTAGCAACTAAGGCAATATTGCTCCGGAAATATGCGGTGGTCATTCCCTGACCTTTCCGCATCATCCGTATTTGGTGGTGCCGGACTTGAACCCCGGTCTAATCAAGAAGCGTGTGCTACGCACTGTTGCTCCTTCCTCTGTTTGAGAGGAATCATTAATTAACCTAACTGCCCTTTTATGAACGGAATCAGGAAGTCTGAGAGAGGTTTTGGGGGCACCACCCCAGATGTGAGAATATTCCATGGTAGGGCAGATTTGCAATTTTTACAGAGCGAGCAGCTGTTTGGAAGTAAAGTAATGCCGGGAACGAAAGATAAAACCAAGTTTTTTTAGATGCAGAGGAATCAATATTTGTAATATGCTTGTGCCAAGAGAAATTAGAATTCAAGGTAATCCCCAAAATGGATAAATCATTTAGCCTAGAAATCGGAGTGTCACCAAAGTTAAGCATAGGAGCAAAAGATTGCTTATTGCGAGATATAAGACAAGACCGAGTTTTAGAAGGGTTGAAATCAACTAAGCTGTCTTTGCCCCACTGGAGAATTACATGAAGATCCGCATTTAAGGAATTGGTAGCAGATTTTCGAGAAGTTGAAGCTTTCACAAAAGCAAGATTTCACAAAATGGAAAGTGGAATCCAATGTGCTATCATCGGCAAAACTATGGATGGGATTTCCAGTCATTGGAAGAAGATCATTAATATACAAGAGGAAAAGAGTAGGGGAAAGAACTCAACACGGAAATTAGTGCAGAGGTTAGAAGACAGAGAGCCATCTACCATCACCGTCAATGAGCGATCAGAGAGAAAACCGGATAACCAATTACAAAAAACATTTCGCAAACCATAAGATGGAAGTTTGTTTAGAAGACCTTGAGGCCAAACACGATCGAAAGCTTTTCAGATGTCAACAGCAACTAGTTTAATGTCAAAGGCAATGGTTAGGCCACATCTTGAGTACTGTATACAGGTCTGGAAGCCTCATTTCAAGAAGGATGTAGAGCTGCTGGAACGGGTACAGAGAAGGGCAACAAGATTAGTGAATGGAACAAAGGGTTGCTCTTACGAAGAAAGGCTTAAGTTTTGCAAATTACAGAGTCTGGAGACTAGGCACCGGCGAGGTGATCTGATAGAGGTGTATAAGGCTTTGAATGGTTTGAGCATGCTCACTGCCAATGGGATTCTTCCTCTTGCTCAGAATAATCACCTCAGAGGGCATAAATTCAAATTGAGGAAGGACGGATGTCGGATAGATGTGCGGAAATTTGCCTTTGGCCAGCGGGTTGTTGGTTGGTTGGTGGAACCGACTTCCATCATTTGTTGTTGAAGTTCATAGCCTAAACAAATTTAAGGCTCAACTGGACAGGTATTTCGAATGAACGGAGGGGTGAAATGGGAGTGGTGTGGTTTTTTTTTTTTTTTTGGCTGATGCTGAATAAGCTTGCCTTCTTGCATCATATGCCTCTACTAATGCTAATGCTTGTGTTTCACCGAACCTTTCCTTTGAATTAGTCCATAAATGGGTAACATAAGCCAGAATATCACCAGTGAATCGACACTGACGGAATCCATACTGGCGATCGTTGATCAGACGGAACGTTTCTAGGTAGTTTAAGAGTTGGCAGTTAATTGATTTCTCCATGACTTTAAAAAGAGTAGAAGTAATTGCAATGAGACGATAATTTGAAGGGAGGGATTTGTCACCCTTTTTAGGAACTGACTGGATATGAGAAAATTTCCAAGCAGAAGGAAAAACACCTTTGGAATAAGAAAGTAAAAAAAGACGGGAAAGAATATTAGTAAGTTCAGGAGCACAGGTTTTGAGAACAAGTAGAGAAATACCATCGGGACCTGGAGCTTTCTTAGCATCAAGATTCGTCAAAATCCTTGTGACATCCTCTTGACGGAAGGCCACAGGAGGCATTGAATGTAGCATGTTGGGAATGCTGGAAGATGTTTTACATAGATCATTAATACATGAGTTAGAAGAAAAATGGGATGCTAGCAGGTCAACTTTCTATTCTTAGCTTCTTCAAACTCTAGTTTGGACTGATTGATAACTGCTTTACAGTTGTTGCGAGCTTTGGTGTAGGTAGAAAATGAAACTGAAGAATTGGAAACAAGCCAATTACGATATGCAACGTTCTTGTCTTGAACAGCCTTTGCACATTTATTGTAAAACCAAGGATCAGATAAATGGCGAAATTTTAAAGTGGACTGTGGAATAAAGGATTTCATTCCTGCAACAATAATTTCACTGACACGATCTGAGCAAAAGTTGACAGCAGAAGTTTTCAAACAGTAATCCGACCAAGTAAAAGAAGAAAAGAAATCTCGCAGATCATCCCATTTTGCATTCCTGTAATGCTGAACAACACGAGGTTGGTAATAACCATGAGATAAAGGCTCAATTGGAGAAGAGACTATCATCAAGTTGTGATCATCAAGAATATCATCAAGATGAAGTGCCTAAAGGACCTCTCACTTCGACCGTGTTCTTAGAAGGGTTGTTTGTGATAAAAAGATCAAGCGTGGTAGATGTATGATTAGGATTGTCCGGTATTCTTGAAGGTAAATGAACAATCTGTGCAAGGTCATTAGTACAGAGTATTTTTTGGGTCTAACGGCACCAGGGATTTACCCCATCTCCGAGTATGTTCTTTGTATCGAGGACAGTACGCTGTCAAGCCCAGAGGTTTAAAAGTGTTTTGATCATGTATTGTGTAATATGTTGTGCCCCTTGTTCCTCTGGCTTGTTAAGGTCATTAGTAACTGCAGAAGCCTCAACATCTCGACTAGCTGAGTCTGTGTGACTAGAAAACGGAAGCCAGCTGGAATTGTGAACATTAAAATCGCCAAGGTAAATTACCTTTATTATTATTATTATTAGCTATATGGTGCAAGGAAGCCTGAGGCTTATGCTGCACCAGCGAAAAAAAAAAAATCCCGAGTTACCCAGAGAGAGAGAGAGAGAGAGAGAGAGAGAGAGAGAGAGAGAGAGAAGAATCACCAAGAAAGAGAAGAATGATGATATCTGGCTCAGGACCCTGGGTGTGCCAAGCCCATACTCACCAGATGTGAGCCCCCAGGGTTCTTACTGTTATGAAAGTTGGACTGGGGAAAGTCAAGCTGCAAAGAGAGGAAGTCAAAGAGCTCCAAGTGATTAGTGGGGTTGGGAGAACGGTAGAGACAACTGATGAATTTGGCACAATGAGGTAGACAGACTTTAAGCCAGAGAAGATCAAAGAGAGGAGATTCCAAATTACCAAGTCTCTGACAGGGAATATCAGAACAGACATATGCACATGTAACACCTTTAAGGCGAAAGGAATCATACAGCGAATAATTTGGGCATCTGAGATGAGCAGTAGTTGAATTAACCGATAACTGAGATTCTGTCAGAAAAAGTACATGGCGTTTGACAGACTGCAAGTGGAAATGCACATCGTTGAGACCACGTATATATGTGAGATGAATTAGGAAGTGTTTGGGAGATCTCGATCTTTTCGCATATAAGCTTGCTCTATTAGTTTGACAATTCATGATGTATTCAATAGTAAGAAAAAGTGCGTGGGACATGCTGCATGAAGTAATGATTGAAATTTTATATATTCATGGATACATAAGAAAAAATAGTGCTACAAAAAAAAAAAAAAAAAAATCAAAAATCACAGACTTTCTATCAAAATTAATACAATATTATTGTTGTTGTTGTTATATACATTTAATATCTTACGTTTTTATGTGTTTCGGAAGTTATTTAAACAAATAAAAATGTAATTTTGATTTACCGTATTTTTCAATTATCCGGGTCTCTAGTTTCCCCGCATTACCACAGATAATCAACGTTTTACTGTATTTGTTATATTCAAGCTGCCCTTTTGCACTTGGTTCTCCAACCAAGGACCACTGTACAATTCTTTCTTCTTTAATAATAGTGTCTGGTAGATTATCACACTGAAATTGACAGAAATTATGCTGGAAAACACCTATTGCTTCATCCCTTTCTCTAACTTTAATAACACCAAGAAGTCTGTTGCAGCAGAGTGGTCAGGCGTGAGGTTACATAAGTACACGTGCCTTAAGTGACCAGGGTTCAAGCCTGTGCCTGCTGAATACGGTATTATTTATTCACAGTAATTTTCTCTATCTTGTGAACTCTTCTGCCTATGTGGTCATCCCGGAGTATAAACAGAAAAATTATTATTTTAAGTATTGGAAACTTATCCATTCCTTTTCAGTGTGCCATCTCATTGCAGAGGTTGGCTGTCATCTTTGCAATGGCGAACGTGAAGTAGAAGCCCTAAACAAACCCTTGTTACTCTGATCATACCACTCTCAGAGGTTTGCTAACCAAGATTTCCTTCTTTTCCCTCGACTTCTCTTTCCATTGACCTTGCCCTGGATTACAAATTGCAGCATCTTCTATTTGTCATTTCTTGTCATATATCCTAAATAATTTAGTTTCTTCTCCTTAATGGTGGGGGCACCTCCTTATCCCTGCTAGAAAAATTCCTGTATATCATTCACAAGACACCATGAGCTACGGGCGCCTCCGTAGCCAGGCGGGAAGGAGCACAGTGCGTAGCACACGCTTCTTGATTAGACCGGGGTTTGAGCCCATCACCACCAAATACGGATGATGTGGAAAGGTCAGGGAATGACCACCACACATCCAGGAGCAATATGCCCTTAGTTGCTAATGCTCCTAAAAAAAAAAAAAAAAACCTTAATGGCGTTAGATATTTCTATCTTTTTCTTCGTCTGTCTCACGATCTCATCATTCTTTATCTTATCAGTCCATGACATTTGTCTGTAACATCACATCTCAACAGCATTTAATGTATTCTGGGTCTTTTTGGTCAGTGTCCAGACCTCAGCTCCATAAAGGAGGAAAAAGTCAAAACATCTCAATATTCTTGTTCTTAAAGGAAGTGTAAATAAAAGATTCTTCATTTTAAGGAAGACTTTTTTTTTTTTTTTTTTATGAAAACCCCAAACACAAGAGGTATTAGAACCTATGGTACTTAGTACTGTGCTTGGGTTGCAGGTTGAGATGACGAAAGAAGATATTTGCTGACATTAGACTTGAACTTCTGTAGACTGTAATTTTCAGGAAATATGTAGAAAGCGAGTGGAAAGGCTGTTAGAGAAGAGTCATTAATTAACCTAACTGCCCTCTTCTGAATGTAATATAGAAGCCTGAGAGAGGTTTTGGAGGCACTGCCCAAGATAAGGGAACAATATTCCATGGTAGGGCAGATTTGTGATTTGTATACAGAGTGAACAGCTGTTTAGAAGAAAAGTAACGCTGCGAGCGAAAGAGAAAACCAAGTTTTTTAGATGCAGAGAAAGCAATATTTGTAATGTGCTTGTGCCAAGAGAGAGAGATTAGAAGCCAGGGTAATCCCCAAAAGAGATAAATCATTTTGCCTAGAAATTGGAGTGTCATCAAAGATAAGTATAAGAGCAGAAGAATCCTTTTTGTGAGTTATAAGACAAGACTGAGTTTTAGAAGGATTGAAATCAACTAAGTTGTCTTTACCCCACTGGGAAATTACCTGGAAATTGGCATTTAAGGAATCGGTAGTGGATATTTAGCATTAGCATTAGTAGAGGCATTTGATGCAAGAAAGCAAGCTTATGCAACATCAGCCAAAAAAAAAAAACCCACTTCCACTTCACCCCTCTCTTCGTTCAAAATACCTGTCCAGCTGAGCCTTAAACTTATTTATAAATAAATAAATAAATCTTTATTGTGAAGTAGATTTACAGCACAATATCCCATCACGGCGACGAGCGCCAGGGGTTCACATATAGATAACATAAGTACAAATTCAAATGGCTACAAAATATAGCGAACACATACAAAAGGCTACAAAATACAGATTACAAATGCAAAAAGAAATACAAATACATCATAAAAACAAGGAGCTGAACACAAATAAAGAAAAACAAATACAAGTTGGCAGTGATTCAGGTTTCAAGAGCTTTGATAAACTTGTGTCTGTCCTTCTTTTTACTTATTATGGTGTCGATGTCGGCGTCCACACGGTTGAGGGCAGCGAGCATCTGCTTGGGCAGAAATCTTTCGGTGAGTACAAGCCTGTTGTGGTGAGCCACAAGTGCTGGTACCGACCTTAGGCTTGGCTGTGGAATCCTCCAAGAGCAAGCATTCCAAATATTTGGCCTGAGATGAGTTTGGCTGTGAAGACCAGCCTCTTTTCAACGATCAGGAACTTCAACCTCGGGATGTCGAGTGCTTGTGCCATCATGGTAGCGGGAGGTAGCCGAAGCTTGTTATTCGCCCATTTCAGTAGCCAGTATTCAGCAGTGTACACCAGCTTAAGGTTTGTATGTGCAGCAGAGGCCCATATTTCTGCACCATAGAGAATGGCAGGGTAGACGGTGGAGGTGATGAACCTTTTAACAGTGGCAGGATGTCGGACGTGTAGCAGCTGCTGCTTTGAGATCCACCGTAGACGAGAAAATCTGGTACTGAGTTTGTCGATCTGGTGGACAAAGGACATCTTTTGGTCGAACAGAACGCCAAGGTCTGTGTGCGAGGGTACGTTTGGTATTCGTACCCCTGCGAGTGAAACGTTGAGTACTGTCGGCATGGATTTAAGGGAGAATATAACCTGAGCAGACTTCAGAGGGTTGATTTTTAGATTGAAGTTTGCCAGGTACAATTCTAGATCCTTAAGTTGGGAATTGATCCTGTTGCTAAGCTGGGCGGGGTCGTCGCCAGGGTTAATTGGAGTCAGCAGTTTGAAGTCATCGGCATAGCATAGGAGACCATTCGTTGAGGCAATAATGGGCACGATGATGGCTGTGAACAGGACAACAGACAGGACACCCCCCTGCGGTACTCCAGCAGTAATGTCGCAGGATAGGGTATGTTGCTGCCAATGGAGAATAAGTATTCTGTGACTGAGAAGTGATTCCAAAAAGCACAGCATATCACCTCGAATGTGAAAATTCTCCTTAAGTAGGAGGAGCAAGGCCGGAATCGACACGGCATCAAAGGCTGCGCTTATGTCGAGGTATGTGGTTGCTAGCTCAGCTCTTTGTTCGAAAGCTGAGAGAATGCGTTCTGTGGTGGCTGCCAAGTTAGTGATTGATGATTTTCCTGCAATAGCATAATGGATTTCAGGTGGTTTCGTCTGGAGGATTTGTTGAGTGATTTAGGCTATCAACCTCCACTACAAGGGATGGAAGTCTGTTCCACCAACCAACCAACCGCTGGCTAAAGGCAAATTTCCGCACGTCTATCCTACATCTGTCTTTCCTCAATTTGAATTTATGCCCTCTCAGGTGATTATTCTGAGCTAGAGGAAGAATCCCATCTGCATTGAGCATGCTCAAACCATTCAAGGCTTTATACACCTCTATCAGATCACCTCGCTGGTGCCTAGTCTCCAGACACTGTAATTTGCAAAACTTAAGCCTTTCTTCGTAAGAGCACCCCTTTGTTCCATTCACTAATCTTGTTGCCCTTCTCTGTACTCGTTCCAGCAGCTCTACATCCTCCTTGAAATGAGGCCTCCAGACCTGTATACAGTACTCTAGGTGTTGCCTGACCATTGCCTTATACAAGGGAATAATCACCTCCTTATCCCTGCTGGAAAAATTCCTGTATATCATTGACAATACTCCATGAGCTACTCTTGCAGCTCATCTGCACTGCTCAGAGAACTTCATATCTGCCTGCATAACCACCCCCAAGTCCCTTTCATTCTCTACCACTGTCAGTGTAGTACCACAGAGTTGATACGTTGCTCTGGGGTTGCTGTTTCCCATGTGTAGTACTTTACATTTGTCAATGTTAAACTTCATTTGCCACCTCTCGGCCCATCTGCTCAACCTTTCCAGATCCTGT
This sequence comes from Mastigoproctus giganteus, assembly GCF_048544385.1. Lineage (NCBI taxonomy): Eukaryota > Metazoa > Arthropoda > Arachnida > Uropygi > Thelyphonidae > Mastigoproctus > Mastigoproctus giganteus. The sequence goes on from NC_143579.1 coordinate 116,828,073, forward strand.
TGCAGCAGCATAGTGTCAGTAGTGTCCTTGACAACCCTGCCAACCTTTGTATCGTCTGCAAACTTGGACATTAAGCTTGATATACCATCAATATCATTTATAAATACAGAAAACAATAATGGACCCAACACTGAGCCCTGAGGGACTCCACTAATAACATTAGTCCACGATGAGCAGTGTCCATTGATTACCACTCTCTGTCTTCTCCCCCTCAACCACCCCTTTATCCATAGCAGCAATTTGCCTCCAATGTCACACTGCTCCAATTTGTGTAGCAGTCTTCCATGTGCAACAGTATCAAAAGCCTTTCTAAGATCCAAGTATATAATATCAAAGCTATTCCCTGCATCCAGTTCTTTTGTGACTGCGTCATAGTATCCAATCAAATTGGTCAGGCAAGACTTCCCCTTAACAAAACCATGCTGTGTCCGAGCTATAACTGAAGTCTTGTCTAAATGATCCTGCAGTGCTTCTTTAACCAGTGCCTCCATTAATTTTCCTGGAACAGAAGTTAAGCTCACAGGTCTATAATAACTTGTGTCAGCCTTTGATCCTCCTTTGTGAATTGGGGTCATATTTGCACATCTCCAGTCTATGGGTACCTCCCCTGAGTCCAAGGAAGCTCTTATAATTATGGCTAAGGGTTTGCTTACTTCCTTTGCTGCCTCCTTTAATATAACTGGATAGATCCCATCCACCCCGGGTGCCTTTCTTGTGTTTATCTTCAACAGTTTCTCCTCCACTTTACTCCCAGTTATTTCAAGATTCTGTAGATTACTGCTAGAGTTGAATACACCTCTGGCATTACCCTCGCTGAATAACTTCTCATGTGTGAATGTCGATGCAAAATATTCATTTAGTCTGTTAGCTACCTGAGCAGGATCATCAACAGTTAACCCATCAATATCAAGTGGACCAATCTGATTCATCCCCTTCCTTCTAGAGTTTACATAAGTAAAGAACTCTTTGCTGTTTTTCTTTGTATCCCTTGCCAAGGATTTCTCGTAATCTGCCTTCGCCTGCCTAACCTCCTTTGTAACTTGGTTGCATATCAACTTGTATCTATCATAGGCTTCTGTGTCATGTGTTAATTTGTAAGTATCCCATGCATTTTTGTTCTCTGCCCTATGCCTCATTAGTTCATCTGACATCCATTTTGGCCTAAACCTTGAACAATATTTCTTAGTTGGTATGTAAAGCCTAGTAGCTTCCAAGATAAGTTCTTTGAATGCTTCCCATTTTGAATTTACTGTTGGTAACATCATCAGTTGGTCCCACTGTATAGAATTTAAATACTGTCTCAGTCCATCGTAGTCGCCTTTACGGAAGCAATAACCCTTTCCCTTACCCCTAATGGTAGTTACCTCTTTGAGTAAATCCCACTTCAGCACACTGTGATCACTGCCACCTAGTGGTTCATTTATCTGCAGATTCTTAATGCATGAAGAATCACTGCTGATAATCAAATCAAGAGTATTACTCCCTCTAGTTGCCTCCCGAACCTGCTGATGTAGAAAACAATCATCCAATAAATCCACAAAAGCCCTGCTAGTGTGTGAGTTTTAAAAGGATTGAAATCAACTAAGTTGTCTTTACCCCACTGGGAAATTACCTGGAAATTGGCATTTAAGGAATCGGTCGTGGATATTTGAGAAGTTGAAGCTGATTGAGCAGGGCAAGGTTTCTCAAAATGGAAAGTGGAATGCAATGTGCTATCATTGGCAAAACTAAGGATAGGATTACCAATCAATGAAAGGTCATTAATATACAAGAGGAAAAGAGTGGGGGAAAGAACTGAACCTTGGGGGACACCAATATTAGTGGAGAATTCAGAAGACAGAGAGCCATCTACCATTATCCTCAGTGAGCAATCAGAGAGAAAACTGGATAACCAATTACAAAAAACAGTTGACAAACCATAAGATGGAAGCTTCTTTAGAAGACCTTTATGCCAAACACGATCGATACCCTTTGAGTTGTCAAGAGCAACTGCTTGTGTTTCACTGAGCTTTTCCATTGAATTTGTCCTCCATAAATGAGTAACATAAGCCAGAATATCACTGAAGGGATCCATGCTGGTGATCGTTAATCAGACTGAAGGTTTCTAGGTAGTTTAAGAGTTGGTGGTAAATTGATTTCTCAATTACTTTAGAAAGAGTAGAAGTAATTGCAATGGGACGATAATTGGATGGGAGGGATTAGTCACCCTTTATAGGAACTGGCTGGATATGAGCAAATTTCCAAGCAGAAGGAAAAACACCTTTGGAATAAGAAAGTGAAAAAATGTGGCAAAGAATAGGAGTAAGTTCAGGAGCACAGGTTTTGAGAACAAGTGGAGAAATACCATCAGGACCTGGAGCTTTCTTAGCATCAAGATTCATCAAAATCCTTCTGATATCCTTTTGACAGAAGACCACAGCAGGTATTGAATGGAGCGTGTTGGCAATGGTGGGAGGTGTTTACCAAGATAATTAATACATGAGCTGAAAGAAAAATGGGATGTTAGCAGGTCAGCTTTATCCTTGGCTGAAGTGACAACAGAACCATCTGGTTTGGATAGAGGTGGAAGCAGAGATGGGCAAAAGTTGCAGCCAATAGCTTTGGCAAGAGATCAGAATGCTCGGTTACCATTAGGGCAAGAAGCAAATTTTCTACTCTTAGCCTGTTCAAACTCTAGTTTGGACTGATTAATAACTGCTTACAATTGTTACGAGCTTTGGTGTAGGCAGAAAATGAAACTGAAGAATTAGAAACAAGCCAATTACGATATGCAACATTCTTCTCTTGAACAGCCTTGGCACATTTATCGGAATACCAAGGTTTAGATAAAGGACGAGATTTTAAAGTTGAGTGTGGGTTAAAGGATTCAATTCCTGTAAGAATAATTTCACTGACACGATCTGAGCAAACGTTGACATCAGAAGTTTTGAAACAGTAATCTGACCAAGGAAAAGAAGAAAAGAAGTCTTGCAGGTCATCCCATTTTGCATTCTTGTAATGCCAAACAACACGAGGTTGAGAATAGCCATGAGATAAAGGTTCCATTGGAGAAGAGACGATCACCAAGTTGTGATCTGAAGTGCCTAAAGGACCTCTCACTTCGACCGTGTACTTAGAAGTGCTTGGGAGGTTTAGATCTTTTCGCAGATAAGCTTGCTCTATTAGTTTGCACCAGCCAAAAAAAATTCCCGAGTTACCCTGTGAGAGAGAGAGAGAGAGAGAGAGAGAGAGAGAGAGAGGGTCAGAAGTAGAAAGGAATCACCAAGAAAGAGAAGAATGATGATATCCATTCTTCTATGGTGTGCCGTCTATACTCACCAGAGGTGAGCCCCTGGGGTTAAATTAATAAGATGACAAGAGAAATATATTTCCACCAGTTGCAAAATCTCTTCTTTATACTCTCTCTCTCTCTCTTTTTATTCTTTTAATACCCTGGTTTCTAGGCCTATCATAGCAGGCACATTAATCAATACTAAGGTCCGTAATTACTAGTGTCACTCTTTCTGAGCAATGCTGACAGAGCAGTTCATGGGGTCTTGTCACTGATATAGAGGCATTTTGCTAGCAGTGATAAGGAAGTGATTATCCCCTTGTATAAGGCAATGGTCAGGCCACACCTTGAGTGCTGCATACAAGCCCAGAGGCCTCATTTTAGGAAGGATGTAGAGTTGTTGGAATGAGTGCAGAGAAAGGCAAAGAGATTGGTGAGGGGGAAGAAAGGGTTGCTCTTAACAAGAAAGGCTCTCTTTCTCTCTCTCTCTCTCTCTCTCAGGGTAATTCAGAAATATTTTTTTGGCTGGTGCAGCATAAGCCTTAGGCTTCCTTGCACCATATGGCTAATAATAATAATATTGGATGTAGTCACCTTCCACTGCTGGCAAGCACTGAGAGCAAAGCTGCTTTCAATTTGACATTTTTTTTTTTTTTTTTTAAATAGGAAAGGTCACCGCAATGGGATACAGCTTGGGATCACTCAGAGGAAGATTATGTTCCATGACAAAATTAGGAAATAAACATGTAACACACATCTTATCAGTGTGTTACATGTTATGCCTGATATATTGTATTTTCTACCACTTGAAACTGAAAAATTCCACCTACACATGGTACACGAGACAAATGGAAAGTTGTTACCCTTTTATGATTTTACAATATATGGAAAACCTTGCATTATACATTTGATATTTTTCGTCATATTTCTTTGGCATCTTGCTGAAACTGCTAATTAGCTTCCCATTACACAAGTACTATGAAATAACTCCACACCACAGAGAGCTACACTATTAACCCATATTTCTATTTTGCAACGTGGACTACACACCCAATGAACAATTTATTAATGAAAATAAGCAGAAATTCACACTTTTTTTTTTTTTTTTAAATTCCAGTTTTAACAGTTTTATTATTTGTGAAAAGAAAAGATGGAGAGGAACTGAGTTTTTGCAATAAGATATAAAAACTCTGTCACTATCTATATTACAACAGTGAGATGGAGTAAGGTCAAATTGTGTAAAATAGATGGATTCTCCATTGATGAGAGGGAATAAAAGGGTGCTCTTACCAAGAAAGGCTTCAGCTCTGCAAATTGTAGTGTCTGGAGGCTAGACACCTGTAAGGTGGTCTGATCCCCATGGACTGGAGATGTGCAAATGTATCTCCAATTCACAAAGGGGGGGATCAAAGGGTGATACAAGTAATTAAAGACCTGTTAGTTTGACTTTTGTTCCAGGAAAAATAATGGAGTCACTGGTTAAAGAAGCTTTGCAGGACGCGCCTCCGTAGCCAAGTGGGAAGGAGCAGCAGTGCGTAGTACACACTTCTTGATTAGACTGGGGTTCGAGCCCATCACCACAGAATACGGAGGATGCGGAAAAGGTCAGGGAATGACCACCGCATATTCCTGGAGCAATATGGCCTTAGTTGCTAATGCTCGTAAAAACCAAATAAAAGTAACAAAATAACAATAACAGCATTGCAAGATCATTTAGAGGAGACTGCAGCAATAATTCAGACAGCATGGGTTTGTCAAGGGGAAGTCTTGTCTGACAAATCTGATTGGATACTATGATGTGGAACCAGATGCAAAAAATAATTTTGATTTCATAACTTGGATTTCAGGAAAACTTTTGATATTGTTGCACATGGAAGACTACTGTTCAAATTAGAGCAGTATGGAATTAAGGGCAAGTTGCTACAATGGATAAAAGGCTGGTTGAGTGGGAGAAGACAGAGTGGTGGTCAATGGATACTGCTCTATGTGGATTAATGTTATTAGCGATGTCCCTCAGGGTTCGGTGTTAAGCCCATTGTTGTTTTGTATATTTATTAATGATATTGATGAAGGTATATCGAGCTTAATGTCAAAGTTTGCAGGTGATACAAAGTTTGGCAGAGTTGTTAATGACAGTAAAGATAGTAAGCTGCTGCAACAGGATCTGGAAAAGTTGGGCAGATGGGCTGAGAAGTGGCAACTGAAGTTTAACATTGACAAATGCAAAGTACTGCATATGGGTAGAAGTAACCTGAAAGAAATGTACCAAATATGTGGTGTTACACTCAGGGTAGTGGAAAATGAATACAGAGACCCTAGGGTAATTGTGCAGTCAGATATGAAGTTTTCTGATCAGTGCAGACAGGCTGCCAGAGTAGGTCATGGGGTCTTGTCAATGATATACATGAATTTTGCAAGCTGGATAAGTAGTTGATTATCCCCTTGTATAAGGCAATGGTCGGGCCACACCTTGAGTACTGTGTACAGGTCTAGAAGCTTCATTTTAGGAAGGGTATAGAGTTTCAAGAATGAGTACAGAGAAGGGCAATAAGACTGGTGAAGGGAACAAAGGGATGTTCTTATGAAGAAAGGATTGAGTTCTGCAAATTGTAGCTTCTGGAGACTAGGCACCTGCGAGGTGATCTGATTGAGGTGTATAAGGCCTTGAATGGTTTGAGCAGGTTCGATGCTGATGGGATTATTTCTCTTGCTCAGATTACGAACCTGAGGGGGGCATAGATTCAAACTGAGGAAAGACAGTTGTAGGATAGATGTGCAGAAGTTTGCCTTTAGCCAGCAGATAGTTGATTGCTGGAACAAACTTCCATCTGTTGTTGTTGTTGTTATGGAAGTTGATAGCTTAAATAAATTCAAGGCAGAACTACACAAGTATCTGGAATGAATTTATCAGTGAAACGGGAAGGGGTGTTTTTTTTTTTTTTTTTTTGTCTGATGCTGTATAAGCTCGCTTTCTTGCACCATGTGTCTCTACTTATGCTAATAAAGGTGGAAAATAGGCAGCTATGCCTAATATAGTGACCATTTAGCAGTTCATTCAATTAATCAGTGATAAAAATAATTCTTAGAAACCTTTTAGTGTTAGTATGTTCTCTTGCTTTGATGCATGCAGTTTAGTGGGGATGTATTACAAGACTTCCTTATTGTATCTGTAGATAGCAAAACAAGCTTTAGAGAGCAAAACAATTTATTTCTCTACAATTTTGTTTTTTAGTAGTGCATCACCCTATAGTGCATCCACAGCAGGTTCTGAGCTTGTGGGAGGGGGGAGTCTAAAAGAAAAAGATTACTCTGTCAGCTAATAAAGAAATTTTTCCAGGGTCATCAAATGTCTGCTTATATAGTTAATGTAAGTTATATATGGACAATATTATGCAGAAAAATCATATAGCAATTCCTAAGAGATACTTAACATGAAGTGAAATGATATTTTTTTTATTAATGTTAAAGGTACAATTAGTACCAAGGTAAGAATCAATGTTAAAATGGTTATAATTGTGCTGTAAAACCTTCAATGTGTTTGCTTTTGTAAACGCAAAATCAGGATGTTGGTAAAAAAAAGTGGAAAGTTACAGCTTTTTACCATTTAAACTTTAAGAGTAGGATTAAATTGGTCACATTTTATTCATTATAGAAAAAATATGGATGCAGTAGTGGATTTTGTTCTATTACATCGACCTACTCTACCAAGTGTTTTACAATTTTGAAAATGTGTCCACCCATTTGTGGTAGTTGACAAGATTTTGTTATCTTAAGTTAGAAATATACAACACTTAAATGCTAAAAAATTTTAATTGTTTAAAACAAACTAATAAACACCACAGAACGCTTTAGGAACCACACCATGCAGCAACATAACTGGGTAAGTAATAGATAAATATTAAAATAGGAAATAATTTTACCATAGAAAAAAATAGCACCAAACAAGTACAGTATATGAATTTCGGTACAAAGTTAAATTAAAATTAACAATTTAAGTAAAAATACACAAATTAAAGAAGTCACATAGTGCAGAAAAATGCTATTAAAGTGAACTCCTAGTACCCAATTCAGTTTTCTTACCATGTCAAACAGACAGGACCTCATGGACTTCCAAAGGGGTATGACTGTTGGTGCATATTTACTAGGTTTTACAGTGTAAACGTTGACAATAAGATCTCATACCTGTATACATTGAAAATCAGAAATTTTAAAAATCTTTCGGATTCAAAGATCTCAAGCAAAAGGTTGTGTAAAGAAAGTTCTGTAAAAATTGTGCAAAAGGCACTATATGGGACTTTGATTGGTTGTCTCACCACTGTCCTGATGTGTTTTTTTTTTTTTTTTTTTTGAGTCAGAACTGGCTACATGTCACATGGGGGGAACAGGATGATCAGGATGGGATATTTCCTCCCCTCCTATTTGATGTTGGAGCTTTCCTACACTGTATGGCTCACGCTTCCTTCAAACACTCTCCATAAACCTTCTTTCTTTCATTTCACAAAATATGTGATCTCAATGATGTCCATTTCTATTTACAATCTGCCAACACACCCACTCACTTTTTCTGACAATCCCAATTATCAATTGCCTCATACACTAATCATTTCAGTAAACCTAATTATTCATGGTATGATTCCTTTCTTTTGCTTCAGAATGTGCACATGTCTGCTCTAATATTCCTTGTCAGAGATGTTCTAATTTGGAGTCTCCTCTGGCTTAAAATCTCTCTATCCCATTTGGTAAAATTCAAAATTGTTGCTGCTAGTGTTCTCCCAACTCCATTAATCATGCTGAACAACACTAATAATTCTGAACTCTTTGACTTCCTTTATTTGAAACCACTTTCTCCAGTCTAAAAGCATATTTCCTAACAGCAAGGTAATTTTCCTCAGTGATTTTGATGTTCACAATTCCATGTGACTTTAGTTTTCCAGTTACACATATGCAGATCGTAGAGATGCTAACTTTTACAATTACTAATGACTTCACATAGGTTGTTAATTTACTTACCAAAATACTAGACAATTTAACCATACACCTGACACCCGTTGATCTTTTTCTCACCAATAACCTTGCTGAGTACATGGTCAGTGTTAGTGCTCCTCTAGGCAGGCACTTCACAGTCTCTTCTCTGGTGGAGCCTCTATCTTATTGTCATTCTCACTTAGTGTCATTTAGCATTAGAGTAATGAAAAAAATGGAAGGATTTACATGATTTCTATTCCTTAGTTTGATTACTGTTTTAAATCTCCAGATCACAATGTTTCCTCAGAGATCGTGTCAGCAAAATTCACATTCCATTTAAAATCTTGTCCTTTATCCAAACTATGGTTTTTCAAATAAATATTCTAAGGCTGTTCAAGATAAAAAGTAATATATTACACTGGCTTGTATCCAAACCTCCAGCTTCATTTTCTACCAACACTAAAGCTTGCAATGGTTGTAAAATGGTTATTAATCAGTCCAAACTTGATTTCAAAGAATAAAATACTTGTTTCTTCTCCAAATAGTAGACAAGCATTTTGGTGTTTTGCCAAAGCCACTGGTTGCAACTTCTGTCCATTTTTACTCCTCCTCTGTTACGTCATGACAGTACTATTCAATCCTCAGTTAAAGACAACTTACTAGCATCCTACTTTTCTTCTAACTTTCTTACTGAAAACTTTGCTAAATCAACTCCTACCATACCCAGTACATTCCACTCAATGTCTCCTGTGGTCTTCCCAAATTTTTGAAGAATTCTAACAGAAGGAGGTTTGAAAAACAATCTTGATGCCAAAAAAACTCCAGTTCCTGATGGCATTTTTCTACTTGTTCTTAAAATCTGTGCTTTTGAAGGGTTGCTCCTGTTTTCTGTTGCCTTTTTAGACTTTTTATTTATTTCACTGGTGTTTCTCCCTCTTGGAAATTTGCTCATATCAACTGCCAACTGTTAAACTATCTTGAAACCTTCCATCTGATCAATGATCAACAATACAGTTCGCATCTTTGGATTGCCGATTGTGTTTTTGCAATTCGGTATCCTGTTTTCTCTCTGGCCTATCGTTGTGGGTGATGGTGGATCGCCCTGTTTTCCAACTTTTCTACTATTGCTGGTGTTTCCCAAGGTTCTGTTCTTTCTTCACTATTTTCCTCATATATTAATGCCCTTCTTCCAATGAGTAGAAATCCTATCCATAGTTTTCCCAATGATAACACACATTATCTTTCAATTTAAGAAAACTTGACCTCCCAAATAACCACTGCCAGTTTACTGGAGGCATTTAAGATGCCTCCAGTAAACTGGAGACCACCTGGTGTTGTGCCTGAACAGTTCGACTTGCAAGAGATGAAATGCCAGTCAATGTAAATGTTAGATGTTTCAGAACAATATCAGTATGCCCAGGATAATGTTAACTGAGGCCAGATACATACACAATTTCAGAGGATGGGAAAGCATTTTCATGTGTGTGTATACCCATGTACTTAAGTCTTGGCACTGCCTTGCAACAGACCCAGTCCCTTATGGTTTTCGAGATAAACAATGTTCGTTGTAGTCAGTGCAACAAGGGTGAAGTCATCCCTTTGCAGCCAACCAGCACTGCTTGATAGACCAAATTATCTAAACACAAACTTGGATTTTTTCAGTCTATCACAACCACATACCATAGCAATCATCCAACATATGGCCAGTTCAGTTTATGCTTTATTCCTTTGTGTAACAAGTTTCTTTGCTTTGATATGGGACTCTAAAGCAAAATGATCACAAGCATGAAAGTTTATGCAGTTTAATTTTTTGTGTTATTCAGCCTCTACCAATTTTAAAGACAACTCATAATATACGGCTGTTTTATTTTATATTTGAATATACATTAGTTATACAAATTAAGAAATCTTTTGTTACATACACTGAAGTATAGTTTATTAACAGTTCAAGTTACTTGTGTGATAAAGGAGGCTTTCATATCCTGCATCGGAAATGTGGTTAGCTGAGTTTTACAAATTCAGTTTAAGTCCAGATATTTGATCAGGTTAATAAGAAAGCGAGTGGTTAAAGTGTGGCTTCTGTATTTGGTTGACACTTCTCTATCAATTGTATAAAATCACAATAGATCAATCACATGGAAATTAATTTGACTAGACAACATAAGTGAAGCGGTTCTGATCAAGGAAAGTCTCGTCGCCCAACAGCAAACGTTGTTGAGCAACAATAAATATCCTAGAATCGCCCCAGGAGAAACTAACATACCGCAAAGTTCTGTTTGATGAGAATGCCGAGGAATTGTCCTTTCCCAGCATTTATCTTGGATAATTCAGAACGTTCAGAGAGAATTTATGTGTGAATTCATGATGGCAATGAGCAAGCTCAGATGATCTGACCAACATGGTGTTACTCCATATCGTCTCTTTTACGTAGCAATGAAGATTGAGAACGAGAGACTATTTGACAGTAGCTTTCAAATACATAGGTAAAGATACTAAACTGACCCGCGAGCAAGTTCAATACAAAGAATACATTAACAGCTACATCGAAAACAATTTGGTCTTCCTAAGAACAATTCCAAACTCGACCTAATACTGGGCTCAACAGAAGTGCGATCTATTTGTTATGATCAGACAGCTTCGTAAACCTACAGTGTTCTTGACTCTGAGTGCCAAAGAAATCAGTTGGCCACGCTTGCTTCAGCTATTGTACAAATTACAGAATAACGGGTATGATATTAGTGAGGACAATGTGAGTGACATGGAGCCTCCGTAGCCAGGTGGGCAGGAGCAGCAGTGCGTAGCACACGCTTCTTGATTAGACTGGGGTTCGAGCCCGTGACCACCGAATACGGAGGATGCGGAAAGATCAGAGAATGACCACCGCATATCCCCGGAGCAATATGGCCTTAGTTACTAATGCTCCTAAAAACCAAATAACAACAACAGCGAGTGACATGGACTTCATACAGAAGGCGACACTAGTGAACGATGATGCTGTAACTTATGTGACAAACTTCACGAAGTTTGTGGATGTAATTATGAACATACTGCAGTCGAAACGTAATAGCCCATTTGGTAAATTTTATGTAGTCATCTTTTTCAAGTGCATAGAATTTCAACATCGCGGTAGCCCACACAAGCACATTTTGCTGTGGCTAAATAATGCTCCCAAAGACCCTTTGAGTGAGAACAAAGAAGACATAATTGCAATGATTGACAAGTTAGTGTCTGTCTCCGCTAGTTACTCCACTACTTGACCACTGATGGATGTAAAGTAAAATATGCCGCTCACTACAAGATGTGGCAAAATCTAGAGGATAACAATTGTGCCGACATTGATGCCTTCTTCAGGGCAAATGATGTAAACTCCTATGACTATTACTTGGATGTGCTCAGAGCTAGCATAAATCAGCTCAAGGTATTTCTCAAACGTCAACTGAGTGAGAATTGGCACAATCTGTTCAACCCTTTCCTTTGTAACATTTTGAAATAAAACACCAACATCCAATTCATTACAGAGGAATTGCACTGTGTATGTTGTTAAGTATATGAACAAGACAAACCAAAGGATCGGCAATGTACGGCGAGGGATCATTATGATCACGAACAAGCACCCAGATTTCAACATTGTCAAAATCATGAGAAAACTATCCATTGATATGCTGAACAGCATTGAGATCACGAGTCAGGAAGCTGCCTGGTAATTCTTACTTTGCCTTATGTCAGAGAGCTCTGCAGTGGTACTTTACATTCCCACTGTTTGGCCAATAAAGCGACAGAGAGTGAGGAATTCCAACAAAGAGATGAACAAGAACCTTGCGGAGGATTTGTGTGACATATGGAAAAAGAATCAGTTTGACAAAAACAAGAGACCGCACCACTTGGATCATGTTACTCTGACATGCCTTGTCGCAAATTACACATGCAGAACTAATGGAATCTACAAGAAACAACAGTACGCACATGTAATGCGCTATCAAAACTAATGTATGGCTCAGGATCTCGAGTACAAGCTCGCGATGGTAACACTGCACATTCCATTTCGCAATGAGAAAACAGAGATACCGTCAGAGATGGCATATGTCAAGATCTACAACAATAAAAAGCTCATACTAGAACAGCATAAATTGTATAAATCGGACATGGACATTTACAAAATGATGGAAATTTGTAAGGTGATGTGTCAAGTGACGGGAGACCCTGACAAAGCATGCGGTAATGATTTGCATAGCCTTATTATGTGAGAAGACTCCCCTTTAGAGACTTAAAATCATTCAGACAGCAAGATGAACGAGGTTCTAAAGCTCACCACACTCAACCAACTTTGCACAATTTCAAAGAAACAGGAAAACTTAATGACCAATGAGGACTTTCAGATATTCTTGACTGGCCCAGCTGGTTGTGGCAAAATGTTTTTGATTCGCCTGTTGATGGAAATATACAGCCACTTCAGCAATACAGATAGGTATTGAAATGCCTACATTACATGCACTTCAAATGGTAAGGCTGCAGTTGCGATAGATGGAACCACTGTGCACACTGCCCTCACGATATCCACTTTGAGAAATCTGCCTATGCCGGGAAGCTACACAACAATACAGATTGCTGTTTCAGCACATCAGAGCACTAATAATTGACAAAGTCAGTACGATCAGTGCTGAGCTATTATCACAAATTGATGTGAGGCTAAACTATAACTGGTAATGTCAAAATGAGCTTTGGTGGGCAGAACATGTTCCTAATCAGAGACTAACATCAGCCACCTCCGGCTCGCACGATCCCAGTCTGTAAACAGATAAAGCAGCATATCACCGACCACACTCTCTGGTGTGGCCTCAAATGCTATGAGCTCGATCAAGGTATGCACCAGTCGAACATCGAGTTCTTGTCTATGTTAACGAAAATTGGTAACAGAGCTAAATTAGATCAGAATGAGCAAGAATTTATCAAGTTGCATTTTTTTCGCTCGGGAGAAAGCCAATCACCTATATCCAAACAATATATGATTCTACTTGCAAAATAATTCCGTCAATGAGTACAACTGCACAATCCTCAGTGCTGCCGAGGAGAAAGAGGAATCAGCTGCACAAGACATCTTTGTGGATTGCACAAACGCAGAGAAAGAAGCAGATGTTCACCAGAAACTATAAAATATCAGCTATTGACATTGGTGGATTACCCTATGAGCTCCCATTGGACATCATAAAGCTGTATATCACTACCAACATGGATATTACTGTTGGGCTCGCTGATGGTACTGTGGTAATTTATCCAAGATCGAACACAATGAAAAGCAACAGGTACAATGATTGTTGCTCGAATTTACCACCTAGCCTAAGATTGGAAAGTTAGCTCACAAGAAAGCGCAAGATACATGCAAGCAAACATCAATCCTGCAGCCGTGCTGCTCGCAAGATGAACCGTGAGTATATTGTTGAACAACCGCATAGTAGTCAAAAGAAATCACTTTCCTCTCATACCGGCTTGTGCAATGATACACATTACAAGACAGCATGTTTGATACAATGGGTTAAGAGTACAAAAAGGGGAAACAAACGGCAGCTGTCTTGTCACTCTGTCATGTGTGACTGACAACAATGGACTTTACATTGTCTCGCGACCGGCGACAAGAGATTCTACCACAGCCTGTGAAATGCTGCATCCACCATCGATCTACAAAATGAGTTTGCAGGGTTGCAATTAATTGGCTACAAACTAGGCAGGGAAGCTTGCTCGAATTCATCCATGATAGGAACTCTCAGTTCTTTCACTCAACTGCCAAAGCCCACGGGTGCACCACGCTGACCTTACTGACATTGTTACGCAGCAATGCCAAATCTTGCTGCTATCTGAGACTTGGTTAGATGAGTGTCAGCATCCTGAACTTTGATTGCGTGGTTCAATTCAAGTATGAAACCAAATGGACAGCTGGAGTTGTAATATATCACAACAAGATGGACGAGGTACACATTTTTATGCCATACATAATTCGGCCCATTGGCAATATATGTACAGCAGAGTGTTTGTTACCCAACAGCCAAGTGATACTTACAACGGTTGTCTATATTTTTCCTTACAGTGAAATACATGATATAATTAACTTCATTTCATTTTTCAGCCACACTCAAGGTACAGCGCTGTTAAAGAAAGATTTACATAAAATACCATAATCATAAGCAGCGATTTCAACCTTAACTTTGGAGTGGAAGAAACTAATCCATTAATTACTTTCCTGCAAGAAACATTTGATCTAACTCAACACTAATCCCTCAATTTAAACTACAAATTGTTCTTCAAAATGTTCATCTTTTATTAGTTTTCTTATTTGGATCCCGCAAATATTCCCTCTTTAATTTTTTTATCACTGACTCCAGTAAATTTATTTCAGATAAAGAAGACCTACTCCATTTCTTTGATAGAATTTTCATTAAACCATGTTTAATATGGAATGATGATAATAAAACTTTATCAGAAGTAACCAATTATTTGTTTACAACATTTTTCTTCCCTGGAATCAGTTATTTTCTTTGAGGCCACTGTTTTTTAACATATTAATGGTTTTTCTCACCTCTACTGTCCCATTCAAAAATAAAGCAGCAATATTTGAAATAGCAAAGTTGTAGGCCTAGTAAAAGAGCAAGCATTTTAAGGTCACCCCAGATATGCCAAGAAAATGTCAAGAGAAATTTTATGTTATCATAAGTTTCTTTTATTTATGCAGCATATGCTGATGGTAATATATTTCCATTATGGAGCAACACTGCTTTCAAACTTGCTTTTGAGGATTCGATGAATAACTGCCTTTCAACTGGACTGTGCAGGTGTTCTAGAGTTTCATTAGAGAATTACCATTACTGCAGTAAACCTAAATTGCCTTATTGAGAAAATAAATTGTAATAATGCAGGTCGACCATCACTAATCCGGCAGCGTTGGGACCTGTCGGTGCCAAATTAGTGAGTTTGCAGGATCACTGGTGGTTATTTTAGCACATACAGTTTACCCAACAGCTAACCACCTCACCATACCTTTAACACATTGACTGCCAAGCTAGTTTAAGAAAAAAATTCCCCAGGGACCAAAAAATATTTAGCAAATAATTTGATTAGTAATTCTAAAATAAATATTGTAATGCCAGTGTTGTTGTTTTAATATAAAAATAAAAGTGTCTTTTTTTATGTCGCATATATGTGGCCCACGTGGCCCAGTAGGTTACTTTATTTCTTGAGAAGCTGTGTCGGCCACATACATGTGATGCTATTACGGCATACATATGAAGGTCGTTTGTGATTAGCTTATTGCGAGCGCTGCAATAAAACTAATTGCGATAAAATAAACTCTCAAACATTGCAAAACCATTTGTCAGTATTGTTAGAGATTTTGTTAAAACAAGTTAGTTAGCGTGCTGTATTATCCATCATATTCTGTTGTGTTTCTTTCTGCAAGTTAGTATTAGTATTAGTAATGGCCACATGGTGCAAGAAAGCCTATGGCTTATGCTGCACCAGCGAAAAAAAAAAAAAAAAAAAAAAAAGAATAAAATAATGATTAAAAAAAAAACGAATAAAACAATGATTAAAAAAAAAACTAATAATTAATAAAAGAAAAGAAAATTAAATCTATCATCCTATGCGTTTCCCTCACCCAAAGGTACTATCCAGATGACCTTTGAATTTCACCAAACTATCAGCCTCTACCATCCATGTAGGCAACTTATTCGAGTAATTTATAACTCGCTGGCTAAAATAAAACTTCCTGCAGTCCAATCTAAACATCTCCCCCCGTCACTTGAATTTTTGTCCCCTAGTTCTAGCATCATTTATAATCTTGAAAATTTCATCCTTATTCATTTTACTGATGCCTTGCAAGAGCTTTAAACACTTCAATCAAATCTCCTCTAAGGTGTCTAGTTTCCAAACTCTGCAACGCACATATTCGAAGTCTTTCTTCATAAGGACGCCCTTTCGCCGATCTCACCCGTCTTTGCACCCTTTCAAGAAGCTCGATGTCTTTCTTTAGGTGCGGTCTCCATACTTGAACACAGTATTCCAAGTGTGGTCTAACAAAAGCCTTATATAATGGGATTATCACGTCCCGATCTCTACTTGCAAAAGTTCGATAGATCATCGATCATGGGCCTTCCTTGCAACCTGTTTACAATGCTCAGAGAATTTCATATCTGACCGTATTGTAACACCCAAGTCCCTTTCCTCCAGTACTGGGTTTAGCTGAACTCCACCAAGTGAATAAGTTATTTTGGGATTACTGTTTCCCAGGTGTAATACCTTATACTTTGTTGGATTATAGCATAGCTGCCATTTTTCTGACCATTCCTGAAGTCTATTTAGGTCTCTCTGAAGAAACTCAGCTTGACAGTGATCATTAACTACTCTACCAATTTTAACATCATCTGCAAATTTAGACATCACGCCCTCTATCCGTTCATCAATGTCGTTTATGAGAATGAAAAACAGTGGCCCTAATACTGATCCTTGGGGAACCCTACTTCTTACACCAACCCAATCTGAGGAATAGCCATTCATCACAACCCTCTGTCTCCTGAAGCCATCCATCTAAGGATTTTCCCAGTGATTCCAAACTGTTCCAGCTTATAAAGCAACCGCTCATGTAGGACTGAGTCAAACGCTTTGCTGAAATCTAAATAAACAATGTCGAAATTATTCCCTAAATCAAGCTCACGAGTGACCCTTTCAAAATAGTGAACCAGCTTTGTTAAACATGATTTTCCCGTTAAAAAACCATGCTGAGTATCCTTGAGAATTTCAGTTCTATCCAAATGATCCTGAATTCCACCCTTGATCATTGTCTCCATGATTTTCCCTACCACTGAAGTCAGAATGACAGGTCGATAATTTCTCACTTCACTCTTAGAACCACGCTTATAGTTTGTACAAGTGTTGTGAAAAAAAAAAAAAAAAAAAAAATCTAAAAAGGAATGGCTAAAAGAAAATTACTAAAATAAGAGGAACTGAGAGAAACTGCTGGAATTTACAATTAAACAGAGTTAAACTTCTCACACACACCGCTGTTGAGTTTTTTCAGAAGTTCAACTTTATCTGTTATGGACAATGTACGGTGTTTGCACTTTACACCACGAAAGGCACTTCCTTTATGCATTGGAACCATGGCTGGGGCTAAATGTGAGCAGGTTATAATAATAAATGCAGAAAAACAAGTGGGAACGGCTTGCCAGTGTTTACAAGTTCGTACCAACAGCTGATGCTGCAACCAGAGGCGCAGCAAGGTTTTTGGCAGCCTTGGAAAATTTGTGGCTACGTGCCTTTTTTCGATAATTGGTAAAATCATAATAAATTATAAATACAGTCGGACCTCTTTTTAACAAACTTCTTTATAGTGAATTTTTCTATTTAAAGATAAATGTTTTCTTTTTACCGATTTTTTTTTAGAATTCGCTAAATAAAATTTTATTCTTTACCGAATTTTTTTATTTTTTCGTTTTATGGAAATGTGTTTTCTGTGTAGCCAGTGGGCAGACCAAGGTGTATTAAACATTTGGACATTAGGCTCTGGTCAACCTTCTATTGTAAGCACCCTGTTAGAGATTTAGAAGAGAGTGGTTTCCTTTATCCCGACAAGCGGTCATCTGTTGTTTCGTGGAAGTGAAACAACAGATGACTGTTTCAAAGCTATTGGTATATCATCGAGCACAATATGAGATACAGAGGAAATGATTCTCCCACACTACTATAGTTTTTTCTTAAGAGTCATCTATGGTGTATCCACACTGATATTATATAGATATAAAACTCTTACCCTTAACATATTATGCCTTGTTGCATTTAGTTATTTTAAGTTATTTCACTTCGTACTTTTGTTGCTAATAAATTAATAAATCATTCTGAATTTCCGGAGGTAAATAATTAGTGTGGTGTTTAATATGCGATTCCAGAGCATTTTTCATACCAAAGTCAAAATGGCTGACAAATTTTATCAAGTTTAAAAATAAGCCACAATATTTTTCTTCGGTATTGATATTACTAGCATGTCCACGAAATTCCAAAATTATTTTCAGCACAGAACAATATACATTTCAATATATGACACCATTTCGAAATTTCGCTTCTTAGTGCTGCTTGTGCAGCATCGTCAATTAGTCCACCTTTTTGAAGACCCTTCTCTAATAATTTCCAAATTGTGAAATGGTTTATGCGTTGTTGTAATGAATTCTCGTGATAAAGAATGTTTGGATTTAGATATTTCCAATCCTTAAATCCATCTGACCTGTAAAATGGAACATTATTTGTGCCAGATACAAATAAGAGGCATGGAAAACAACATATTGCATCTTTGTTTTTGCAAAAAAATAACCATTTCCCCTCTCTCTCTCTCTTTTTTTTTTTTTTAATACTTTTATTTTTGTATTTCCACGAATTATTGAAACATTGGCCATTAATGAGAGGATGCGTATTTAAGACTATATGTTCGGGACCGTGTTGCACCATAAGAGATCTGTTTTTGTGGGTATTAAAGTTCCATGTGGTTGGATCATTAAAATTTAGACTTTACATGTTCCATGTTAATATTATTTCTGCCAACTGTTGGTTATTGTCCACACTTTCTAATTCTTTTAAAATAACTTCAACTGTTTGAGCTTTTTCTTGGACTTCCATTTCAGTGGCATCATCATTTGTTTCATCTTCATTTGAATCATGTTCATTTTATCACTTCCAGGTTTGGAGTAGCTTATTGTAAGCCAGTTTTGTAAGCTAGCAGAATATTTTTTCTAATTTCCTCTTTATGCAGTACTGATATCCACTTTTTTTCCTTTGGTAAGGCGTCTAAAATTAATTTGGCCTTTCTGTTATTTAAATTATAAATCGCAATGCAATATTCACGATTCTCTGTTTATATAACAATCACAAAAACACTATAACTTATAACTTATTCAGTTTGTACACAATGCGTGAATTGCAACCTACTATGCTCTCGAGCATGTGCTGATGAAGCAATCACCTGATTGGTCCCTTCTAAGTTACATTCTGGACAGCAAATAAATCTATGATGCTATGCAGCATGTACTCAGATGTAAGGATGCATGCAGGCTTGAATCGCCGTGTGAAAATTAATTTTCACCCCCCCCCCCACGTGCTGTCGAAATAGCCTGGCACTGTACTGATGTGGCCTGTCAGTGGTGCCCATCTCCTGTCGGCGCCCTTGGCACCTGCCCCAATGCCACCAGCCAGTGGCGTTCCTACACCACTGGCTGCAACCAATGCCACCAAACCAGTAGTGGCAGGTCGGTGCACCGATGCAGGAAATTTGAAATTACATTTGCGAAAATTATGTCTGAATTAGTGGTGGAACTGGATTACTGGTGACCGGATTAGTGATGGTCAACCTGTAATAGTATTCATCATATAGTGCAAGGAAGCCAGCAGCAGGCTTTTGCTGCACTGGCTAAAATAAAAACTTCCCTCCTCACATAGGTTACTATCCAGCTGACCTTTGAATTTATTCAAACTGTGAGCCTCAACAACTTGCAAAGGCAACTTGTTCCAGCAATCAACGACTTGTTGGCTAAAAGAAAATGTCCTACAATCTACTCTAAACCTCACTTGTCACTAACTTATCAGTCTTTTCCATAGCCATTCTGAGTCTCACTATTAAACTCAAAATCATCTGGTATCTTCGTATAAATTATAAGTTTCCAGTGGTTTTGGTATATATAGCTCTTCACTACGTGAAGAGCTATATATACCAAATAATCTTATATTTGGATATTTTACGGTATATTTAGATTTAGAGGTAATCCCTGAAATGTTGTTAAACTAAAATGACAATCTAAACATTCAAAAGAACATTCTAAAATGTAGAATGTTTCTTTTGGTCTCTTTCAAATCATAGGAACTGCAGTGGAGGTAATAAATGACAGAGAGAACATTAAACAAGGCAGTAAGTAAGTAATTTAATACAATGATACAGCAGAAATGAGGGGGTTCAAGACTTATCTTGATCATCCTTTTTTACTTCTGAAATAAAGTTCAGAAGCTTTTTCAACTAGAAAAGTGAAATTTCATCTCTGTGATTTAAAAGTTCACTCACCACTATATAACAAAAACTATTAGGATGATTACAGGGCATCTTAAGTTATAAATGCACAAAAACATTCAAAAAGGATCACAAACAACAATGACCTTAACCAAGTGCCATCGGCACAATACTAAGAGAATAATCAACTCTGCAGAAGTAAGCAATATTATGTCAGGTCTGAAACTTGTTTGAACAGCTATAGAGTTTCATGGAAGTTTGAACATGCCTCAGCCTGTTCATCAGATCACACAGCACACAGAACAACCCTTTCCATGCATTCATTCATTTTGTAAAACCGTACTATTACTATTTCACCATTATTTTATTTGTGTGCCACATAAAAATTGTGCGTGACAGAGAAATTCTGTTTGAATTTTTGAATTCAGCAACAAAAAATACATAAGGATTAGCAAGAAATGTTCATGTGACAAAATGTGTGTTGACCAGTGTTATATGTATAAAAACTATTATGCCAGTGTTTAACTTAACAGAAATCCAAAATTCATCATATACAAGGCATTGCACTCTAGAGGTGACAAGGGCGATTTATTCATGGAAGAATGCAGAGGAGGGAAATGCAACAGAGCTTGAGGTAGTAGAGTGAAAAATTAGCTTAAAGAATTGTGCAATTGAAATTTTGGTTAGCTTTCTTTTTAATTTCTTTACACAGTTCTTTATAAGTTAATACAGCAATCTTGTGTTTTTCAGCCTCTAAAACATGCAAATCAGTCTGTGAATACACACATGCTTAGATATAATATACAATAATCTAAATAAACTATGTGAACTAGCATATGACCAAAACAGTCAGATATGACAAAAAAATACCAAAAACTATAATAAATTTTAATTTTTTACCAACGTTTTTTTTTTTTTCATAAATTTAATAATGTAAAAAAAAGCTTAAAATTGCTGCTTTTGGTCCATGGGATGTGGAGACACAGGGAAATTTTCTAGTGTTCTGTTGATCTAATTTATCCCTGTTTCTAAATACGAGTTTGTAATAAACTGGGTATATTAGAATTAACTGCTTTATCAGGTGGTAGATGACTTTCATCAACCAGTAAAATACCACCACTTTGCTTATTGGAGGCTTGAAGTGGTGAAACCCATGTTTAGTCTCTAGAGCAAAGTTTCCGGCATCCCCCTCTCCCCATATTTCTCCTTCAACCCATGTGCAGTACTAAGTACTATAGGTTTTGATACCTTTCGTGTTTGGGGTTTTCATAAAAAAAAAAAAAAAATTTGGGCCAATGTTTGTGTAATCAAGAAAACACAAAATTGTCAGTTATATGTAACTTAACAGCTCCCTGAAAAGTTATCAGTAAAAT
Source organism: Mastigoproctus giganteus (assembly GCF_048544385.1). NCBI lineage: Eukaryota > Metazoa > Arthropoda > Arachnida > Uropygi > Thelyphonidae > Mastigoproctus > Mastigoproctus giganteus. Next base: position 116,849,710 of record NC_143579.1, read on the forward strand.
GTTTTCCAATATCTGCTTATTGGTGAAATGATTGTTCCTTGACTCTGGGAACAATTAAGTTACATATATGGTTTTTTTTTTTTTTGCATAGCAGGAAGAATTTTCTAATAAATATTAACATTTACATACAATTCTATTACTTTTTCCTTCCCCCCATTTATGTACATAGGGAAAGAAACAAGAAAGAGTGGTGAAGAATTACTTGGCTTATGAAATTTATGATATTGGATAAGGACAAGGCAACATATTTCTCACCGAAAATTACTTTGTCATCATTCTAGTGAAAAAATTCAAATACAAGTGTTAAAAGATAAGAGCAGCCAACTTCAACAGCAAATGTTTTATGAATACATAGAGAGAGAGCTAAAAATATCACAAGGAAAAATCTGAATGTTTTTAATGCATGTGCAAATATACACATGCAAAAAATATTTTTGGAAGAAATTTTCAAAAGTGAATAGGTCTACAGTTAATTAAACTGCAAAGTTCATTTTTAAAGAATAAACTCTTATGAAGCTTTGTAACAATAACAATAACAAGGAAAAACTTTTAAACCTCATGACTTTAGCACAGCATTCTTTTAGCAAGAAATCAAAAATCAAAGTATCTGGGAGTTCTGATTCTTCTTGTTCGAGTAGCAGCAATTGTTGGAAAAGGGACCCTTGCCCTCATAGGGACTGAAGTTACAGATGTTTGTGATGATGATGCAGTTAGTATGGACTCAGTGGTAACAGAAGCTGTAGATGATAATGATACAGTGTTAACTGAGTTCAATGAACTGCTAAGGCTTAGGGAAGGGAATTGGCTGCATTCACCCACTTCAGATGGTTGAGATTGAACATTGTGATGAATATCACTGGTTAATTTTTCTATAGACTGTTTAAGCTTTTGGTCATTCATTTGTGTATCTTTTCCATCAAAAGGGCCCATGGAAATATCTAATACTTTGCCACTTTTTTCATTTGTTGAAGGTTCAGTTGAGAGTAATTCTGTTTCAGATTGCTCTTTATTTACTTCTAGGTTTACTTCACCTATATCCATAGATGGAGAAAGTGGTAGCCTACCATTTTTTTTGTCTGAACTAAGTTCAACAGAGTCACTGCTGAAATCATTTTCAAAAATGCTTTTATGCACCTTTACGTTTATTTGAATTTCTTTCTGTGAATATTCTTCTTGTTTATCTTCAGTATATTGAACCTGAAATATATTTTCATTGGATTCTTGTATATTTGAAAGATTTGCATCACACTTATCTAATTTATTTTTCGACACATGTTCCATGTCCATAAGCATTGCTGTTGACTCTTCCTCTGTTTCTTCAAGCATTTCTTTGATTGGCTCCTTAGTTCCTGCCACATCTGAAAGAAGTGACAAGTTGCAAGGTACATGATCACTTCCAAGATTAGAAGAATCAGCTGATGTAATTTCTTTAGAAGATTTTACAGAAGAAACAACTTTTGAAATAATAGGAATCTGTAGCTTTCTAGTAGTCATAGATGAACTTTTGAGAATCATTCCTTGAACTTGAATATTTTTTGCTGATGATGATTTTGGTGAGCTTGATATTAAAAATGTAGCTGGCTCTAAACCAGAGGATGACAAAAGAACAGGAGATTTGACTGGACTTGATGTATTTGATTTAGTTAGGAAGCTCTTACTAGTAAAAGATGCTTGAGCAAGATTCTGAAGTTTTGCAAGATCTAGGTTTCCACTGGTTAATATTTTTGCCTGTGTAATTACTGGTGTTCCTCCACCAGTACTTTTGGTTAAACATGCAGTAGTCAGCGGAAAATCATGATACTGAAGCTTTTGAATAGCCTCCACTTGTTCTTTATCTGGTTCCACAAGAGCTTCAGTAAACTGAGATGAAGACAACATATTTGACTTAATTGGAGATACAAGAGAATCTTTGGTTTCACTTACTGGCAAATTCTTTAGTGTGGAAGCATGTGGCTTCACTGAAGGAATTGCAGGAGATACTACAACTGAATTGATCATGTCACTTAAAGAAGTACCAGGAAATGTGATAAAAGTTGCTGCTTTGGAGGACACCCTTTTAGTTACAGAAGGTGTGGTAGTAAGTGATGCATTTGATATGGATTGAAAAGGAGAATATATTTCTGAGCTTGTTGTTACTAAAGGATGACCAGCTGGAGTAGTCACAGCAGCTGAGGAAACCTTTGTTGTGTCAAGCTTTGGTGATAAATTTAGGGCTTTTTTAGACTTGTAGTCAGTGACGGTAGTCTTCTGTACATCAGAATTTTGATTCTGTTTATTTAACAGATGACCTGCTGCAATTAAGGCTTTTGATTGGCGGAACTGTCCCAGACTAGAGAATGAACCAATATTCAGTGACAGACTTTTTGAACTTTTGCAATGAGTAAATACGTTACTCTTTCCTGAGGTCACACTATCCCCCTCTTTAATAGATGAAGCTGGTGAAGGAAGATGTTCTGAGGTCAATGAAGGTAAACCTTTCACAGCTGCTTCCTTTTCCATCTTTGAGAGGGCAGCCTTTGATATTTTTCGTCTACGCTGTACATCTCCAGGAGGTCTCCCTGGTCTACGGCCAGTACTCTTCTTTGGTGCTAAAAGAAAACATAATAGGTATAAATAATGCCATTACATTGCATAATGAAGAGTTTTCATAGAACTCATGTATATCATTAGTATACTTAAACCAAGTGACAACTTTTTAGTGAATTTTGCAACAATGTAGGTGCCCTTCTGAATGAACAATTTTGTTGAAATTTGATATTTGAGATCCTCAATAAAATATAAAAAGAAATTCAAGTTGTCAATAGTATGATCAAAGAAATGTAGTTACGATGTTATGACAAAGTGATGTATACAATCATGACAAATAGTGACTCATGCATACGGATGGATATTTTTACAATAAAGCTGGGTTCCTTGAAAATAAGTTGTTACATGACGGACAATTTTCCATATACAGCCATGTTAAAACAATAGATACACTCCATGAAAAAATATTAATCAGTAAATTTTAAGTATAACATTTGCTACAAAGTAATACAGTAATAGTAGCAGAAGTAAACATGCCTATTTTTCACAAAAAAAGTAATAATTATAACCTATACAATAAAAGTGTAATAATAAAAGAGAAAATTTGAAATTTTGTAGACTTGGTGTTTTGATGTTGACTATTAGAGCTCCAGTAACCATGGTAGGAAGGAAAACTGCAAAATAAAAAAAGAAATGAAGGTTTTTGTTTTTATTAATCTTAGTCACAGACAACGAAGATTATTCTGTTGCAGGAAGGATCTTCGTAAAGGAGGTTAAAGTTGTTTTGAGTTTGGTGCACAAAAATTTAAAATTCATCTGTGCATATGAAAATCAGCAAAAAATAATTTAAAATTGATTTTTTTTGATGCCACCTATATTTTCAATCTTATCTGAATACAACTGTGAAAAATCCATGATTTATATTAAAAACATATATTTTAAATTAATTTTTGAAAATTAAAACTGCCTTTAAATGTGAATTTATACACTATGCCCTTCAGTCTACGTTTTGATCAGACAAGAGTGTGTCAGTAACAGGAGTACTCGCTGCACAAAACAAGAAGTACATGCATAAATAGCTTGATTATCATGCGTCAATATTGTGACACCACAGAGCATTACCGACTGGAGGAAAGTGTGCAACAATAAAGCAAACTTAACTATAAATAACTCTTAATGACACGTAAATTAATAAGTGCCTGTAATTGGGTTTAACTTAATCATGGATTTTTCCTAATTGCAAAATAATTAACAGACATTTCTGCAATTTTCTGCAGTGCAGATGAAGTACAAACTACTGAAATATTCTTTGGGGCTGAATTGATCCTGTGCAACTAACACAGTATTAAAAAAAAATTACGATTATCAGCATTTGCAAACTGTTTTTCTCCTTTTATAATTCCTGATAACATTAATATGATTTTTTTCTTTATGTCCCTGTTAATTCTGCTTCTCCTTTGCATCTCTTCCTCTTATGAGCAAAGATGACTGTTGCAGCATTAGAATTTCTTCAGTGGAGTAAGTGACTGGAATAAACCAACCATATCAGCCTTCTCAATATTATCCAAACTAACATCTTTTGTTATCTCCTCTATGAACACCGTGCACTAGCTCTCCCAACCAGTGTAATTAAGGAGGTGATTGTGTCATTGCACAAGGCAATGGTTAGGTCACACTATGAGTCTGCATAGAGGTCTGGGGGCCCTCATTTTAGGAAGCATGTAGGTCTGCTGGAAAGGGCATGCAGAGAAGGGCAATGAGATTGGTGAAGGGAAGAGAAGAAAGGCTTCAAATCCTGCAAATTGCAGCATCTCGAGACTAGGCACCTGCAAGATGATTTGATTAAGATGTTTAAGGCTTTGAATAGATTGAGCAAGCTCAATGCTGATGTCATTCTTCCTCTTGCTCAGACTACACACATGGGGGCAAAAATTCATATTGAGGAAGAATGGTTGTAGGATAGATATGCAGAGGTTAGTCTTTAGCCAGCAGGGTAGTTAACTGCTGGAACAAACTTCCATCTGTTGTGGTGGAAGTGAGAAGTTTGAAATAAATTCAAAGAAGAATTAGACAAATTACTGGAGGGGAAATGGGCAGGCAATGTGAAAAGTCCCCCCCCCCCCCCCCGTGCCTTATAAGCTTGCTTTCTTACATCATTTGCCACTACTAATTTTTGATATAACCAGGCCATAGCTTTTTCCAAGCTGTATTTAATATATATATATATAAAAAAAAAAAAATTCTTGTTTATACTCTGGCACGAACATCAGGTCAGTGGAGTTTACAATAAATCAATCAATGCAAATGGTAATCGTATTTAGCAGTCATGGGCTTGAACCCCAGTCCACTCAAAGAGCATGTGCTACTGCACTCGTGCTCCTGACCACTTAGCTACATCAGGCCTCGATGTCAATGTCCCTAATGTCTTAATACTTCCTTCCATGCTGTTTCCAAACTCTACAATCATTTTGGATTCATTTTAAAAGGAATATTAAAGCAAAATCAATAAATGAATGCATTAGCATACAATGCAAGAAAGCAAGCTTATGCAGCATCAGCCAAAAAAAAAAAAAAAAACCCTCCCAATTCACCCCTCCATTCGTTCCAAAGTAAACAAAGAACAAGTAAAAATAGCATATGCAATTTTTACTTCGTACTAAATGAGACTCTCAGGTTTGGCAGTAGATGTTGCAAATATTTATTTTTACTCAGTTTTGAATGCAATATAGTCAGGCCCTTCTGAATATTATGGGAAATTAATTTCCAAAGGTGTTGTTATAATGAAATGTCTTTGAAGGAAATGTTATGTAAGATATACCAATATTTCAATATTACATGCAAATTTCTCTTCAGTCTAATGGGTACTTATAGCAGAATACAGAACACGTATTAAATAATAAAAAAAAAAAGATAACTGGTAGCTGGTAATAATCAGTTGTGTGTATGTAAGACCCTTTAATGATTTGCAATTTTTTGCAAATCATTCCAAGTGTCTAACACACAAATTATTTTAAATATTTAATATTAAACACCAAGGGAAAATTAAAATCAGCATCTTCAAACACATCAAAATATTTTTAGAAAATTTCTTGTTAACTGCACTGTCCGCGAAAGACATTTTCCTGAGTGTACTGACTCCTAGAAATGATGACAGAAGTCAATATACATAATAAAATTCTCTCTTTCTCTCTCAAGTTTTCAAAATTAATTTTTTTCAATTTACAAAAATTAAATCTACCATATATGAAGGTCAAAAGGTGATATTCATTTATACACTAATCAAAAGAATTAAGGGTTATCTCAAAATTAACTACAGAAGGCTCCTGTATACTAATATAATATCTACAGTAAAAATTATAAGTACACAAAACTCAACACAAGAACATGCAGATTAGCTCTACAGTGGCAAATATCATCCATATGACTGATGGGGGATAGAGAACATCGCTGGTGTTTTCATCCACATTTGTAATGGGGATAAAGCAGATTACTGTGCTTGTGATCTGCTTTATCCCCAATTCATAAAGTTAAATGGTGAATAAGTTTACCCACCACCATCCTGAAACATGATTTACACAAATGCAGAGCTGATTTTTAGAGTCCCCCATTTAAAATAAATAATGTTAACAAAATATTTATTCAATTATTTATTTATTATTTAAATACGAAGTTAGATATTTATTTTTAATATATATATTATACAACTGTCACACAGAAAACATATTTTAACAGACATAATATATCAAAAAATACAAATAAATATAATGGCTCTAATTTCGTAACCTTAAGTTTAGGTAGCACAACAAGTTCCCACCAAGTTCATCATGGGAACTTGCTGTGCAGTCAATAGTTTCTGGTTAGTACATGCATAGTAGCATTTATGTGCATTGGTTTAGAAATGACACTGTTTTATATATAAGCATCTGATATGTGGTTCACATAACACACAGTTATTGCATGTCTGGGTGTCATCCATACCTGGCAACAACAGCAATGTTGCTGCAACATGTGCCCTCACTGCAGCCATGCAGTGGCAAGAATTTTTTTCTTGAATAAAAAATGGTTCAGCATCCCCCCTCCCCATTGTTCAGATTTGCTTCCAAATGAATTTTTTTGTTCACAAAGTTAGGAATAAAACATCTACAGGCAACAGATATGATAAAATAAATAAATAAATTAATTTATCATATCTGTTCAGGATGATCACACAGTCAGAGGAATTCTCAATGAGAATTAAAGCAGCTCTGAAGAGAAAGTTCCTCTCAGCTAAAAGAATTTTACCTGAATGGCAAATAAAAGCTGGTTAAGCACTGGGCAAAACATATCAAGTTAAATGGGGAGTATGTAGGGGAACTAAATATCAAATGAAAGACGATTTTTTTTTACCTACATCTTTTCTTTTTGATTTATCTCTGTTCCTGCAAAAGTTATGCAATTAAGGGCACCACTTTTCAGGATATCTTATTTTTCACTTAAATGCATTCCAACACTATTACTGAAAAAAGTTATTTTATTCAAACAAAAGTTAAAAAATTGGGGAAAAATCAACTATAAAGATATACAGTCTGAGATTTTACTAAGAGAAAACAGAGGGAAAAATCTTGCATTTGTAATTAAAATAGGTTCAAACGAATTATATAACTAAGTAAATGCTTATCTGTAATCCATAGGAAATAGGTCATATTAGACAATTCTGTATCAAAATAAAAAAACAGAGGGCAACACAAATAAATGGTTGTGTGTTCCTATTGAAACTTGCAACCACCCAGGATTTAAACCATCTATCCCCTTTACAATATATACACCAAATAATTAATGAAACTGCAATTTTAGAAGACTCCAAATTCAGAAGGGAATTTATTTCTAGAGTAAAATTCTTATTGATAATGACTAAACAGATAAATTTTTTACATAATATAAAAATAATAAAATCATAAATAAAAAACATTTTATAATAAAATTATAAAACTATGTACAAAAGAAACTGAATATACATAAATATAAAACTCAATATACAACAGACGCTTTAGTGAGCACATTTTTTCAAATAAATGACTTCAACCAAATGACTCAAATTGTAAGTGCATAACCACAATTAGTGCACGAGAGGGTCAATGGAATTGACCCTCTCGTGCACTAATAAATAATTGCAGAAGTGTAGAATCAGCTAATAATGAAAAATATATTAGACTCAGGGGCACTCGATTCTGAATCTGATTTTCCATTTTCCATCTGAATCTGATTTTCCACCCAAACACTGCTTTGTGATCACTGTTGATCTTATATGCATTGATCCTTTAACATGTTTTTTTTATACGTGCATTATCCTTTAAAATAGTATTCACTGTCAAAGTAGTGAGACCTGATTCCATGCAATAGACGACAAACTTTGTCCTGCTTCATACTTCTTAATCATTTTCATCTTCATTTCTAAATCAATTTTGTTTCGTTTCCTAGCACTGCCACCACTTACACCTTCCTTTGATTGGTTTCCCTTCATCATTGTAATAAGTACACAGCAATAAAAAAACTGCGGGTCTCCAATCTGAAACGGTAGTAAAGTAAGCATTCATTCATTCAACTAATTCATTATCAGCACCAACCAAGTGGCGACAACTACCGGACGACTGCTGATGACAGCAGACGATCACAATCATATGGGTGTGCAGGGACGGGAGCATCATATGGAGCATATTCAGCATTTCATTTAAAACAGAGATGAATTACAATATAAACAAAATGAATGTTGTATGTACTTTTTTTTAAGGAACTTGGCTGATCGAGTTACGCTGTCTACGTATTTGTGCTGTGCTGGTCGGGTCTTTCATTTATTTCTTATGGGATGAAAAATACATTTCCACGATTTTTTTTAAGCTTGCACTGGCTGGCAAAAATTTATGTAAAGTCGAATTTATATAAGTCAGGGAGTGGTTGTATGTTACTGTAAAAGCGTCAGTAAATTTACCAGATTTTGTTAGTAAAATTTCAAAATATCAACACCTTTCATTTTATTTTTGACTTTACCACACTAACATGGCACAAAACTTTGTTTTGGCAAAAGGATAATGAAGGTGATTTGTAAAAACCGAAAATTAAAAATAAGTAAAGTCATTCATTTTTTGTTGTAAGGTTTCCTTCACAAATTCTAGGGTAGAAACATAGAAATCATAGAAACAAACTATAAACATATATAACTAAATACCTTAATCACTTTATTTGAAATAGAGTCAATATGTTACCCAGGCATATCTGCAGGTAACAGATATGCCCTTGTTTAAAAATCAGGAAATGAATGAAGCATGAAATTATCAATGCATCCCTTTTTTCGCCATTTGATCATCTCTTTTCTGATTTTTAAACAAAGGCACAAGGGAATATATCTGCTATCCCTACAAGGTTATCCACAAAGTAACATATCCAACTATATTCTAAATATAGTGAATATCCCCATACCATTGTTTAAAAATTGGAAGAGAAATAACTGGACAGTGCAAAAAGGTATGCAGTGTAATTTCCTGCAACATTCACCTTTCAAATTATTAAAAAAAGGCACGGGGGATATATCTGCTATCCCCACAAGGCTGGGTTACGTTTCACTATGTTTAGAATATCATTAATATGTAACACACACACAACCTTGGGGGAGAGCAGATATATTCCCCTATGCTCTTGTTTAAAAATTGGAGAAGTTAATGAACTAGGAAATAACCATTGCTTCCTTATTTGCAGTGTTACTAAAAATCTTTTGAGATTGTAGTATCTAAAGAACTCAGCTTAACAGAAACTGTGAGACGTGTCTTTTTCTGGAGGACAAGAATTCAAAATATTAATTTTTTAATTTTTTTTTTTTATGAAACCCCCAAACACGAGAGGTATTAGAACCTATAGTACTTAGTACCTTGCTTGGGTTATAGGGTTGAGAAGACGAAAGAAGATATTTGTTGACATTAGACTGGAGCTTCTGTAGACTTCTGTAATTTTCAGGAAATACGTATGAAGGAAGGTTGTTCCAGAAAACGGCAGTTGAATGAGTAAACGAGGAAGATGAAAAGTTGGTCCTGTGAGTTTGAAGTCGGACAGTAAATGGATGTTGGCTGGTGTCGGCACGTGTTCAGACTGTTTTGAAAGAGAGAGCAGGAATTATAGAAGCCAATTCAGAAGAACAGTGTCCATGGAAGTATCAGTAGAAAAGGCATGCAGCAGAAACAGTACGTCTATAAGACAGCGAGTGGAGAGACTCTGTTAGTTATTGTTATTTGTTATTTGGTTTTTTTTAGGAGCATTAGCAACTAAGGCCATATTGCTCCGAGATATGCGGTGGTCATTCTCTGACCTTTCCGCATCCTCCGTATTTGGTGGTGACGGGCTCGAACCCCGGTCTAATCAAGAAGCGTGTGCTACGCACTACTGCTCCTTCCCACCTGGCTACGGAGGCGCCCGACTCTGTTAGAGAGGAGTCATTAATTAACCTAACTGCACCCTTCTGAATGAAATCTAGAGCCTGAGAGAGGTTTTGGGGGCACTACCCCATGATGGTGGTGCCCCCAAAATTCCACGGTAGGGCAGATTTGCAATTTGTACAGAGTGAACAGCTGTTTGGAAGAAAAGTAAAGCCAAGAGCAAAAGAGAAAACCAAGTTTTTTAGATGCAGAGGAAGCAATATTTTTAATGTGCTTGTGCCAAGAGAGATTAGAAGTCAGGGTAATCCCCAAAAGAGATATATCATCTGGCCTCAAAATCGGAGTGTCATCAAAGATAAGCATAGGAGCAGAAGTATCGTTTTTGCAAGATATAAGACAAGACCGAGTTTTAGAAGGAAGAGAATTACCTGGAGATTGGAATTTAAAGAATTGGTACCGGATATTCGATAAGTTGAAGCTGATTGAGTAGGGCAATGATTCTCAAAATGGAAAGTAGAATGCAATGTGCTATCATCAGCAAAACTATGGAAGAAGGTCATTAATATACAAGAGAAAAAGATTGGGGGAAAGAACTAAACCTTTGGGGACACCAGCATTAGTGGAGAAGTTATAAGACAGAGGGCCATCTACTATCACCCCCAGTGAGCAATCAGAGAGAAAACTGGATAACCAATTACATCTTATTGGCAAACCATAAGATGGAAGCTTATTTAGAAAACCTTTATGCCAAACACAATAGAAAGCCTTTGAGATGTTAAGAGCAACTGCTTGTGTTTTCCAGAACTTTTCCATTAAATTTGTCCATAAATGGGTAACATAAGCCAGAATATCACCAGTGGATTGAAACTGACGGAATCCATACTGGCAATCGTTGATCAGACCGAAGGTTTCTAGGTAGTTTAAAAGTTGGCAGTTAATTGATTTCTCCATTACTTTAGAAAGGGTAGAAGTAATTGAAATGGGATGATAATTGGATGGGAAGGATTTGTCACCCTTTTTAGGAAATGGCTGAATATAAGCAAATTTCCAAGCAGAAGGAAAAACACCTTTGGAATAAGAAAGTGAAAAAAAGGTGGCAGAGAACAGGAGTCAGTTCAGGAGCACAGGTTTTTGAGAACAAAGGGAGAAACAGCATCGGTGTTTCTCCATTCGGTGAAGTGTTACTTATTCAAAGTAGTGCAATATCATGGCAACTCGTTGTGAAGGTATTCATAATACGAGATATAACTTAAAACGATGCCGCCTTATAAATATTCTGTCATTCAGAAATGGCTGTGTATTAATGATGCTAAAATGGATAGAATAAAATGATAACAGCCTAAAATGTTATATTATATATAGCAAAATAGCAATGTAATTTCTTCAGTTGCCAGGTGTCTGCATTATTGTATTAAAAATTACCGCACAGTTAACAAGATAAATATGATGTTAGTGTGTCAGCTTTTAAGGCAATTTATAAATAAATCATTGTGTAAGAGTTTTTGCAAAATTGAAAGTATTCACAAGAATAAGAAAAAAAAATTTTAAATTAGGGATGCTAACTTTCTGAAGTAGTTCCTCCTGTAGTTTCACTTGCACTTGATCCTGTACTTGATGTTTCTGTAGAACTGGAAGATGAACTAGAAGCTTTTGAAGTTAGTGGAGAAATGGTACTCTGAAAATAATTAACTTTTTTTAAAAAATCTAATATTTAACTTGTAGCTTTGCTTTATCTATTTTAAATATACAGGAACTCCTCGACTTACATAACACTCGACTAATGGAAATTCGACTTTATGTAAGTTTTTGCAAACTTAAAAAAATCATGGAAACGTATTTTGCATCCCACAGGAATAAATGGAGGTATCGTGAAAATATCACAATGAGAACCCAACACTTTTTTTTTTATAATTTGTTCCAAGTCCTTGGAAGTTGAAAATTTCACTATATTATTAAGCTATTTATCTGTCTAAAAGATCATATTTATAATAGAAATTGCACTACACTTTCATTGTTATCATATGTTCCCATTATAAGTATCAATTTTGAACGCCTTTGTGATAATTTTCTAAAGTATGTTTCTGGAGGTCGTGACCATAAAACAATAAAAACAATTCGCACTTTCTGGTTTATTGGGTTTTTCTGTTAGTGCCTCTAATTATAAATGGGTAGTAAACTTGATCTTATTGCATTTGCAATAATACCGATAACTGCAATTGTATAGATTTTTACGCTTTTGTGGTGAAATGTGTTCCCCTTCATTGAAATCTTCAATCATATAAAAAACTAATTTTCAGAAACTTCTCTTCATTCCTATTTAAGTATTACAATGATGAAGGGAAAGCGACCAACGAAAAGTGCAAGTGGTGGTATTGCCAGGAAACAAAACAAAATTGATTTAGAAATGAAGTGAAAATGATTAACAAGTGCGAAGCAGGACAAAGTTTGTCATCTATTGCAAGGGAATTAGGTCTCGCTGCTTCAACTTTGAATGTTATTTTAAAGGACAGTACACGTATAAAAGAACATCTTAAAGGATTAATGCATTTAAGATTAACAATGATTACAAAACAGCATTCAGGTGCTATATCGAAGATGAAACAGCTGTTAATAATATGGATGGAAAATCAGATTCAGAAGCAAGTGCCCCTGAGTCTATTCAAGCAAAAGCAATGAGTATTTCTAAACATATTAAGGATAAGTATGGCGAACGCCAACCCAAGTTTGTCGAAAGCAACGGGTGATTTAATAGATTCAAGCATCGTGCTGGTTTCCACAACGTTAAAGTATGCGGTGAAGTCGCCAGTGCCGATTCTGAAGCTGCAGAGAAATTTTGTAATGTGTTGGAAAAAATTATTGATGAAGGCGGCTATTCAACGCAGCATGAGATAAAAAATTGAATAAATACAATAAATAATTCTATTTACATGTTTGTCGAACATTTCTTTTTTGATTAAATCAATTCTGTGAGCACAGTTGCGAGTGCTACACAAGCATGGGGGAAATTCCGACTTACAGATATTAGCATTCTACGGAACACAAGATTTACGTAAGTCGGGGAGTTCCTGTATTTATATTTATAAACAGATATTTCTTATCTGTTTCTAATTTCATACTTGTACTAGACTGATTCTCCAGTTTTACACAAGTATCCTGGGATGAAAAATAACACTCTGCCCTAAATAAAAATTAAACCCATATGATGATTAGCAATTTATTCAAAATATTCTTCAATGATGCAAATGATCACATAATAGATAATTTGCAAATAACAGCTAGGATATCATTTATTTGAAATAGAGTCAAAAGTTTTATTATGATATAAGATACTAATTAATAGCTGTGTCAGTTAGCCCAATCTCATTTAATGGGTTGGTTATGATCCTGGGGAAACACACACAGTAATTAATACACATTGCAAAAACAAATCTTTATGCTACAAAAAAAAAAAAAAAAAAAATGTATGACCCAACGTTAACTGGTGCCGCTATAATACAGTTACAAACCATAGGCATAATGAAGATGTGAACTCCTCTTGCCCGGGCAGTCTGTATTAAAGAAACTGCAATATTAATTCATAAAAATGAGCAATGCTGTTGCAATGAGTGTTTATTGCAAAAGGGCATTAAAGAAAATAATGTAAAAAGCATTACTTAGAATTATGAAGATTAATTTGTCATATACTTCTATCTGTTTCAAGTACCAAGATTCTTCAATGTTTATATTGCTTATGTAATTTAATGTTATGGGCTTATGAATACTATTAGGGATCATAGTTTGGCTCCATGGCTGCTTCCCCCCCCTAGAAATAAAAAAGGAAGTTAAATATCTGTCATGTTCCATATGACCAATTTTGTTATGATTGGCAGTGTCGCCAATGACAAGCAAATAGCAAATTTTACAAGGATTAAAAAAATGCTAACATATGACATACTTTTGAGAGTGAGCAAAAAACCCCACAAAGCATGAGGTTTGTAGTTCTCCTAGCTATGCTCTTCTTGTTTTTATGGCATATCAACTTTAGACCATACTGTGCCCTATTCTCTCTGTCTGTGTGTTGCAGTTAGCTAAGATCAGTTACTTAAAACACCAACTGAAGAAGACGTTTAAAAATTCCTCCAATCACTGACAGGTCAGAGATTGGAGGATTCAAACCCACACCTCTCCAGACAAATTAAAGTGGCAAGGCCATTTTACTGTCTTGGAAGGAGAACTACCTCTTCGAAGGATAGTTCTCCTTCTAAGGTGATCATACATGTTTAAAGTGATGGAATTAGAGAGGGAAAAAAATCATTATAAAACCCTTTAATAATGTAGAAAAAACTGGCAGGCCCTCTTAGAAGGATAGTTCTCCTTCTAAGAGACAGTTTAAAGTGATGGAATCAGAGGGAAAATAAAATCATTATAAAACACAGGTATAGGTAAAAAAAAAGTAAACTGCAGCCATTATCAGCCCACTGCAGGATGGAAGCCTCCTCAACAATTCATGCTGAGGGAAATGGACCATAATCTACCACGCTGGTCCAGTGCGGGTTGGCAGATCGACTGTATTTAGCAGTCAGGGGCTTGAACCCCGGTCTAACTCAAAGAGTGTGTTCTACTGCACTCCCGCTCCTCACCACTCGGCTACATTACAGGTATAGGACCCTTTACTAAATGTAGCAAAAATTGGCAGGCATTAAAATTTTTCTGCATTTAAAATTCCACCTGTGGAATTTTAAATGGAGAAAATCAAAGAAAACATTTTTGTTGAAAGATAGTGGGAGTTTGGTATGAAAAGCCTCCAAGCTCCTACTCTTAATATCATTAGTAATAACTCTCCAAAAGGTCATTTTTATAGTGCAAATTGTATTAGTTACCAATTCAAATCATTAAAATGCACTACACTTTCATCATTATCATATGTTCTGTTATAAGAACCAATTTTGAACGCCTTTGGGATATTTTTCTAAAGCACATTTCTGGAGGTCACGACCATAAAACAAGAAAAACAATTTTCACTTTCCAGTTTATTGGGCTTTTCTGTTACTGCAAGCAATTATAAATGGGTAGTAAACTCGATGTTATTGCATTTGCAAAAATACCAATAGCTGGAATTGTGTGTTTTTTGTGCGTTATTATGGTGAAATGTGTTTCCCCTTTAATGAAATCTTCAATCATATAAAAAAGATAAATAAATTTTCAGAATCTTCTCTTCATTCCTTTTTTTTTTTTTTAAACTTCATAAACTTGTTACTCCGTGCAAATCGTGTTAGTTGCAATTTGTGTGTTCCGTTAAAAAACGCTCATGCATCTATTGAAATTTATAAAGAAAGAAGATGATCTTGGAAACAAACGCCTCTTGAAGCATTTCTGAAGCGACGACTCCTTGTGCAACAAACCAACGAGCGCCGAGTCAATAATAAGTGATCAACGAGTGTGCATTTAGTCGATGATGAAGAATAAACATTCTTTAAAATTTGTACGTCATAAATAATTTCTTTATTATTATAATTTGCTTGATTTTTTACAGGCTGTGTTTTAATTTCTGTGGATAAATCAATCATTGTTGAGAAAAATAATTAGCTAACTAATTTCATTGTTGAGAGCGTAATCCCTATTTTTAACGTTATGTCTATGGGATTTAATTCTCGCTTTACGAGCGCGCGCTATTAACGAATTAACTCTTAAGGTCGAGAACTACCTGTGTACATATATACATATAAAAAGATAAAGATGGAATGAAATTACGAAAGTCTTATCAAACAGGAATGGTATATAAGAGTTTATGTAAAATTTATAAAATGTATATAAGACTGGGTTATGGATCCAGGAACTATGGTAGATGGCCACTGAAATATCAAAAATTAGGTCGCAGGACCTGCTAGAGTGAACTATAGACTCCGCGGGGCATAAGTGGGGCAATGTTGGGCCTCAGCAGAGGTCCAGCGGCTAAATGGCCAGAAGAACAATGGTAAAAAACACCACACTTCCATAATTCATACACTTTTAAATCTCTGGCCTTTCCAGTGAACTGGCACACCCATAATGAAAGAAATGCAGAGATGGGGGGAACCCCTGGTGCTGTTAGACACTGAAAACACTTACACTTACTACCTTAGAAGAGGGCGTTGACAGTCATGCTGGCCAGACGCACGATTCCTATGCTCCTCAGAATATTGAGTTAAATAGCGTTCTAAAGTGTTTGAATTGGTTTTATTGTGTTTTGAGAGTTCTATGTGTTGAGATCTATCTGCAGATAACTATATCATCAACAATGGCAAAGGTAACCAAAAGATATGACTATTTCAAATTTTGATTTTGCTGTATGCTAGACAAAATGGCAACGCTTTATATGCTGTCCATAGGTTAACATTGTAGAATTTAAAATGACTTTGGTTGTGTTTCTTTTAATATAATTAATCTTAATTGGACTCAGATATCAAGACAAACTTCTGAGTTTTGAAAATATGATTTTTAAAGATTGATACTGTATCTGCTTTTTATTGTAAGTTTTATACGTATACGTGTGAAATAATTATATCACTTGGAGATGATCATATCGCCTTCCTAGAGCGTTAGAACAAAGCACTTTCCTTTCTGTTGTTTTTTGACTTTTGACATCATATCACATGACCTGAACCTGACCATCTCATTGGCTGATATCTATCAGCAACTACAACTACAGTGAAAATAAGATAAACCAGGTAATAATGATTGACTTTGTTAATCAATGTAATATGCAAATAACTACAGAATATTTAAGATAAATGGTTGTGCCTACAGGACACATAGTAATAATATAATAGCAATATAGTAGCATATTGCTATTATTGCTATAAGACAGAGGGTTGTGATAAATGGCTATTCCTCAGATTGGGTTGATGTAAGAAGTGGGGTTCCCCAGGGATCAGTATTAGGACCACTGTTGTTTTTAATTTTCGTAAACGACATTGATGAAGGGATAGAGGGCGTGATGTCTAAATTTGCAGATGATGTTAAAATTGGTACAGTAGTTAATGATCACTGTCAAGCTGAGCTTCTTCAGAGAGATCTAGATAGACTTCAGGAATGGTCAGAAAAATGGCAGCTATGCTTTAATCCAACAAAGTGTAAGGTATTACACCTGGGAAACAGTAATCCCAAAATAACTTATTCACTTGGTGGAGTTCAAATAAACCCAGTACTGGAGGAAAGGGACTTGGGTGTTACGATACGGTCAGACATGAAATAATCTGAGCATTGTAAACAGGTTGCAAGGAAGGCCCATGGCGTCCTATCCATGATCTATTGAACTTTTGCAAGTAGAGATAGGGACGTGATAATCCCATTATATAAGGCTTTTGTATTTTGAACATGTGGAATACTGTGTTCAAGTATGGAGACCGCACCTAAAGAAAGACATCGAGCTTCTTGAAAGGGTGCAAAGATGGGTAACTCGCCTGGTGAAATTGGCAAAAGGGCGTCCTTATGAAGAAAGACTTCGAATATGTGGATTGCAGAGTTTGGAAACTAGACACCTTAGAGGAGATTTGATTGAGGTGTTTAAGGCTCTGAGAAGCATCAGTAAAATGAATGAGGACGAAATTTCCAAGATTATAAATGATGCTAGAACTAGGGGACATAAATTCAAGTTATGGGGGGGGGAATGTTTAGATTGGACTGCAGGAAGTTTTATTTTAGCCAGCGAGTTATAAATTACTGGAATAAGTTGCCTAGATGGGTGGTAGAGGCTGACAGTTTGGGGAAATTCAAAGGTCATCTGGATGGTACCTTCGGGTGAGGGAAGCGCATAGGATGATAGGTTTAATTTTCTTTTTTTTTTATTAATTATTTATTTATTTTATCATTGTTTTATTCGGGTTTTTTTTGGCTGGTGCAGCATAAGCCATAGGCTTTCTTGCACCATGCGGCCGTTACTAATACTAATATTTGAGCATATTTGAGATATTGAGGAAAGACAGTTTTAGAATAGATGTGCGGAATTTGCCTTTAGCCAGCAGGTAGTTGATTCGTGGAATAAACTTCCATCTTTTGTTGTGGAAGTTGACAGCCTAAATAAATTTAAGGCTGAGCTGGACAGGCATTTGAAACGAATGGAGGGACGAAATGGGAGTTTTTTTTTTTTTTTTTTGGCTGATGCTGCATAAGCTTGCTTTCTTGCATTGTATGCTTCTACTAATGCAAATATACTATATTTAGAGTAATTTTGCAAGCTATAAATAATGATCACTTGTCTAACTTAATACCATTATAATGGTCATATGGATGTCATCCCAGGGTAAATAGCACATGACTGATAGGGTGGTAGGTGTTTTCTTGTGTAGCACTTTTATAAGGTGGTTCACCTACTAACTTGCAGTGGGTATCATCTGCCCTCATTTTCTGAGCTCTTTTTGTGAGACTGCCTTACCACTTGCTCATCCGCAGGAAAATTGCCAATCCGTATCTGCTCAAAATGGAGGGTAAATGCAAACAAAACCCTGCCAGTGACTGACAACCCCCTGATATAGTAGAACATGAAGGGATCTCAAACCGAACCCCCTCCCTATTAAGAGGAACAAAAAACCAATCGCTTCCAAATCTGATCGGGAAACCAGGTCAAGATCTCAAAACAGAGGGACCATGGAACCCCCACCCTCTCCCAAACAGAGGATACAGACAAGAGACAACCTGACCTCACCCTGGACCCCTAACAGGCCTGAGGGGACAGTTATCCAATAATCGCTACAACTCAAAGAAGCACAGAGTTAGAACACTTTTTAGGGCAGAAATCATCACCCAATGGAATAAGCTGGAATCGCTGCTTATCCAGACTCACCTGGAAAGTGAAGAGGCAACCACAAAACTGGAAGCCTACGCTGACTGTGGAGTAAGACAAATGCGACTCCACATATGCCCAAGCACTGAGGAACCCGCCAACTGACTTTACTCCCAGATCTCCGGAGCTGGGCTATGAGACAAACAACCCATGCACCAACCTATGGACTACACTGAAGAAAACGCTATCACCCAGACCTAAACTAGTGGTACTTAAACCCCCAATGAAGGTCGTGTGTCCAGTGAGGAGGTCAAGAAGACTGTCACGGACTCCTTGACAAGATGACTCAAAGAACACTAAAATCAAGTCAATTCACAAAATGCAAAATACAGGAGTAATTATACAGACAGCCACAAAAGAGGATGCTGAACTGATTGTTAAGAACACTAAAATACCATTTTTGGGACACCTGGCCAAGCCCCCCCCCCATTGTTTTAGGGAGCATGTGGCTGTTCCCAAATGTTTGAGGTGCTGCTGTTTCGGGCACACCACACACACATGTGCAGGCAAAATCAGTCCACCTATGGCCACTGTACCAAAATGGGGCATGAGTATGCTACATGCCCAAAGTCTCAACCTCCCACATATGCCAATTGCAAGGCCCTAAAAGTGCCAGCCAACAATTCACTCTGTGACAGCAGTTGCTCAGTTTATCTCAAAGCCAGAAGTGCTCAACAATCCAGAATAGCATATGGATTGTTGAGCACTTACAATCCATATGCTATATGGGGAGTAACAGAACAAACCAAACCAAAATATTCACACTATGAAAACAGCACAACATAATGTTCAGATGACCAAGTCTGTTGCTGCACAACTGGTAAAAAAGGTGGAAGAAGAGAACCTAGATGTGCTGCTCTGTTCAGGAGTCAAACACTCATAACAAGGAGGTAAAAGGCTACACCTTGAGATTTAAAGTGGCCCAGGTTGACGGTGCCACATCCTGGGCCATGATCGTCATTTGCAATCCTGAAGCCCATCCATCATATCAGCACTCACGCAGCTGGAGTCTCTACTCTGATTTCCACCAACCTGTCGGCTCCCACTAGCTGGCCATACTTACCCTGCACTTAAGGGCTATCTTCCTTTTTTTTGAGTGGGGTGGGGGGTTTTCCTCCCACCACCCAACTCTTCCCTCTGGTGAGGCACTGGGCATGCCACACTGCCTGCAGGGGCCATCTTCCTTATCGGCCCCTTCCTTCTGTTTCCTATTCTCCAGTCTTCTGCCTCTCCCCTCACTTTTCTCTTACACATTTTTTTTTTTTCATGCCCCACAGGTCTAAATCTAAATACATCAAAATTATTGCCCAACCTATTAGGCCCTAGAACAAGTTATCAGCAAACAACCCTATGCTCTGTTAAAATTACATTGCTCCAGAAGCAGCGATCATCTCATTCTCAATCTGGTCCTAGCCACTGAAATCCCAGGAAAGTACTCTAGCATCAATGGTACACCTGGTCAGCCTCCCTGTGGCACGGTGTGGTAATGTCGGGTCCCATGGGCTTGGCAGCTAATAGACCGGAAGAACAAAGGGCACAACATAATATACTGCACATGACCCCCCCCCCACGTACCTTAAAAAATCTGGCCCTATACAATGTACACCCGTAGAGATGGGAGAAATCCCAGGAGCCATTTGACACCAAAATACCTTACTATCTTGGAAAATGAAAAAATAACTGCCAGGCTTGATGCCTACCTGGAAAGTGGGGTGAACAAAATTCCACAGTGCATCCCCACATTTGCTGAAGTGCTGAACAACAAGAACAGCAGATAACAACCACCATGCAAATTACAGCCATAAGGAAGGTTCTATTACCCATGTCACACCTGGTCATCCTCTGACCAATCTCTCCAGAGAAACACGAAAGTAGTGAAGAGGTCAAGAAGATAGTGATCACCAACCTTGCACAAGACTTCAAAACCACGAAAATAAAATCTGCGTATGCGAAATACAGGTGTCATCATAGAAACACAAATTAAGGATGACACCAGTAAGATCCATAATAACCCAAGAATACAGACTTTTTCTTTTGGGGATAGGGCCTTGAGGCCATATCCCCAAAAGAAAAGGTCCGAGTATAATTATTTTTGGCAAGAACAAAGACCTCACCCTCATGCAAGAAGAATTCTACATTACGAATTTACAACAAGAGCACCCAAATGATAAACCAGCCACTCTGATTACCTAAAATATCAAACTAAGACCAGAGTAGGAAGTGCCACAAATTAGGTCGTGGAACTCTTGCCAGCAGCATGGTGAACCCTAAGCCAACAAAACAGAGTTTTCATAAACTGGGGCAGCCACTGCTTCAAAGAGCATGTGGCTGTGCCCAGGTGTTTTTGGTGATGCCACTTCGGGCACACCACCCACACCTGCAACCAGACCCAACTAACCTGTGGCCACTGTGCAGAACGGGGTCACCATTTCTGTGCATGCCCCAAAAAAGGAGGACCAACTGGTGTGCGCAAACTGCAAGTCCCAAAGGCTAGATGCAAACTACTCCATCAGGGATAACAAGTGCCCTATCTATTGTAAAGCCAAGAGAACATTCCAAATGAGGCTAGATTATGGGGACATATCTTAGATTCTTCAACTACAAAGTGAACTTTTTACAGCTCAACACACAGTGCTCTAAAGCAGTTGCTGCTCAATTGACCAAAAAGGCAAATGAAGAAAACCTGAACATCCTCCTAATCTAGGGTTGCCAACTGTCAGCACCCAGAGTGATCCTGGCATTAGGAAAGATGGTAGCTGTGCTTGCGGGATACTTGCAAGCACAGCTACCATCTTCCCCAATGCCAGGATCACTGTGGGTGCTGATGTCAACTGTCAGTCTCTAATGTGGTTTACACAACTCCTGAGAGATGTGGCGCTGTGAACCGGCAATGCCATGAAGAATACCTAGCAAACAGCCCTTATGTCATCCTCAACCAACCGAATAATCAGTCTACCTTTTCTAGCACAATGTGGGAATCCACAATTGATGTAACCTTAGTGACCAGATCCATCGTCACACATCACTTCTTGGACTGTTAGGGAGTGCTATACTACATTGTACCACCAGGCCATAAACTTCAACCTTCACCGTTCCTTAACCAGGCAACCACCATAGAGACAGACTCAATACAGATATGCAGTAGATAGGGTGGACTGGCCTCAGTTCCGGGCAACAGTACGCACTACAGCTCAAATCCCTCCAAACCAATGGACTCAATCCAGACCAGCACCAAACTGCAATAGTTAGACTTATAACAGATGCCGCAAACAGCACCATTAGAAGGAAAAAACGACTCCTGGAGCCATCCCCTGGTGGAGCCCAGACCTGTCTTAGATGCGAGGTTCAGAACCGGCGCAAAAACTTCCAACATGCATAGCGCTCCTGGCTTGCTGCTGAAGTGTACGCCCTCCAACAGAACTATCGGAATGCAAGATACGAATATACCACCATGATACGCCAGGGGAAATGATGACTGCTGGGGACTTGTCAACAAGATTACCATGAACAAACTCCCCAAGTGGGAGGTCACTCCTCCAACCAGGACACTGCAAGGAAACTACACAAAAACAGGGCAGGAAACTACCAACAATATTCTTGACACCATGTTTCTCGGACATCTCGCTCCATGTACCCCGAACCAAGAAGTACTCTGCCAACTAAACAATGCTTACAATACACAACTGTAGCTAAGAATCCTTTCATTCAAACTGAAATGGACATTGCTGCTAGGAAATTAAGGAACAGAAAGACTCCAGGAGCCAACTACCTTGAACACGAGATAATTAAAAAATCCATCAAGACCATTCCAGAGGAGATTTTCAATCTCTTCAACCACTACCTTAGAGAAGGTTTCTACCTTTCTCCCCTCTAGCGGGTTTCTTCCCGCTAGAGGGGAGAAAGGCAAAACTGCGCCTTATCCTTATCCAACAGGACCTCCCAGGGTCTTATCAACCTATTACACTCCTCTCAGTGTTAAGTAAATTACCGGAACACCTCCTCTGTAATTGGGTTGGAACCCATTACTCAAATGCTGGCCTACAAACACAAAATCAGTATAGATTTAGGAAAGGTCTCTCTCCACTCAAGGTGCCCTAGAAAACATCCTCAACCAAGCAATAACCACAAACCGCAAATATTTCCCTCTCACAGTGGTTGACTTCACTGGGGCATTTGACACCCTGTGGTGGCCAAGCATCCTCGGAAAATTCTGGGAAGCTAACCTGCCTGTAAATCTATATAACTGTATCAAGACATGCCTCTCTGACAGATCTATCATGGTCCAAACTCCTTACTGCACAGTCTCACGCCGAATTCACAGAAGTTCCCTTCTCTGGAACGTGGTCCTAGAAGGCTTCCTCATGCTGGACCTTGGTAATGTCATATCACAAGCCCACGCCGATGATCTGGTCCTGATGCTTGCAGAAGATTCAAGAGCACAGCTAGAGACCTCAGAAAACCATGCAATTGCCATACTACAAAGCTGGGCAGAACAAAATAACCTACAAATATCGCTGAACAAAACTTGCTCCATCCTACTGAAGGGAACTCTGGACATTAGGAGACCTTCCCAGATCTGTATTCAAGGAAAAACAATAACACTTGCCATTGAACTAAAACACCTTGGCGCTGTTTTAGACAAAAATCGTCTTTCACACCACACGTGCCCTACCTCTGAAAGAAAGTCAGGAGCCTATTTGTGAGGATTACCCGCAAGGACTGGGGTCTCAGAAAAAGGACGCAGGAACTCTTCTATAATGCTGCCTCTTACCGATCATTGCCTACACGGTGGGAGTTTGGTTCAGAAAAGCCACCACTGCTGTAAATAGAGCAAAGCTTGAAATAATCCAGTGTTACATGCTTCGAACAACTTCAAGAGCCTGCAACACTGTGAGCACCCATATGCTCCAGGTTCTGCCCCCCCACCCCACCCCGACCTCGAGATTGTCCATCGGGGCTGATCTTCTGCCTCTCCAGAGGCCGGGAAACCAACTGTCTAGACACGACAAGTGTCTAAACAGTCGGTTTCACAACAAGTTCTGCAACTGACCCAAAATGACCCAGTGTGTCTGCCATGTCTTTTGGAGAAACACATGGTAGACACACTGGGAAGCCTCAACGAATCGGGCAATCATATAAAAGAATTCCTACCCAACATACAGATGATGTATCCCAAGCATTTCCAAGCTGGCTCTCACTGTGGCTCCTAGTCACATATTTACTTATAGGATATGGTGCTATCAGGTAAAAACTAGCGGGGTGTGGGCTCAATGAAACCCACGGCACCTCCATAGCCAGATGGGCAGGAGCAGCAGTGCATAGCACACACTTCTTGATTAGACCGGGGTTTGAGCCCGTGACCACCAAATACAGAGGATGCGGAAAGGTCAGGGAATGACCACTGCATATCCCCAGAGCAATATGGCCTTAGTTGATAATGCTCCTAAAAAAAAAAAAAAACCAAAAAGCATCCAGTGAAATCCCCCCTTTGCTTCTGTGGTGAACCCGAATCATGGGAACACCTAATATATATATATAACTGCAGCAGACTGTATGACGATCTTCACTGCCACCTGGTGACCTAGCTCTAATATTCACCTTATGGAGGAGAACGACTATAAAGTATTCGCACAATATGCTCAGGACCTCTTCATCAGGAGATGGACCAATCTGCAACCTTAGAAGCGTCAAAACTGCCACTAAAACAACCTACCACCACTAACAAACCTATTGTGACCATAACTACCCTGGACGGGACTTTGTCCCACAAGCGAACCATAGATTACATGCTGGGAAAAGGCTACTCTTCTATCCACCACCATACAACCTAACCTGGACAGGAACACGACAGTAAGTGATCCTCAGCACTGAGCAACCAAAAACTTGTTGACAGACTGCTAGTTGCAACCTCAATGGCCTGAACTGCAAGGATGGGAATTGTCTTAGGAGTGACCCACAACCCTAACTGTCGAGAACCATTGCAAATGACCAACCTATAAATAGAACTACCATGGAGCTGCATTGACTCAGTGCAGCTCTGCTGCCAATGCCATAGGCAATCCTATACCTGTGCTCTCTTGCATGGTACTTTCTTTCCACTTCCCCCAGGGGGAGAGGAGCTGGTTTCCCTGTCTCCCCCCTCTTCCTCCTGTTGGGATATGGGCCTGCCCCACTGACAACAAGGATCACTTCCTCTATTGACCCTTTACTTCCTATTTCCTCCTCCCAGCCTTCAGTCTACCTCTACTCTGTTCACTTTCGCAGCGTAAGCCCCCCTACAGTCTAAATTTAAAACTTTCAAATTCCATTGTACAAGTATTCCCCTTGGCCTCTAACTCTTTCAGTGCTCAATCCTACCAAATATATTTTTTTTTTTTTTAGATCCTAGCCACCGAAATCTCAGGAAACTATTTAGGTGGCAGGAGTACTTACTTAAAATACTGGTGTACTGTGGAGGCAGACCAGTAAAATACTGGTCTGCCTCCACGGGGCCAAGTGTGGGCAATGGTTGGCCCCAATAGGGGTCCAACGGCTAAATGGCCAGATGAACAATGGTACATGACACTACACTTAACAATATCCATACTTTTAAATCTCTGGTCTTTAAAATGCACTGTAACACATGACAATGTATAATACGTGGAGATAGGGAAAACCCCTGGTGCCCTCAGACCCTAAACACACTTTACTATCTCTCATACAGTACCATTTAAGTGTAAAGTGTGTTTGGGGTCAAACGGCACCAGGGGTTTCTCCGCAGCATAGTTTACATTGTGGGTGTACCAGTTGACCGGAAATACCAGAGATTTAAAAGTGTATGGGCTCTGTATATGTGTAATTTCATGTACCGTTATTCTTCTGGTCCTTTAGCTGCCAGACCCCTGCCGAGGCCCAACACTGCTCCACTTTTGCCCCATGGAGGCCGACCAAGTACCCAGTAGTATATGATTCACTCTGGCAGGTCCTGCCACCTAATTTCCTGAGATTTCAGTGGCTAGGACCTTAAAAAAAAAAAAAAAAAAAAAAAGTGACCATGTCGAGGGGAAGTGCTAAAGAGAAGGTCAAAAAATGGTGGGCAAAATTGATTTTGGACTGTGGAATTTAGATTGTGTGGGGCGCTTACTAGCGTGCAGATAGAGTTGAGAGGAAGACTAAAGACTGGGAGGAGACAGAAGTATGGAGCCGATAGGGAAGACAACTTCGGTTTATGGTGGGGCACACCCATGCCCCACCAGAAGGGGTGGTGGGGACAGCAGGGCCATCTCCCCCTGCTAGTGAAAAGAAAATAGTAGTGCTGGCAAGGGAGCTGGCCCTGATCACCAACAGGGCGTAGATGTGGGGTGGCTTCAGTCCGGGTGTCAGGGCTGCCCTATTCGGGGTTCCCAGGAGTACAGTGAAAGTATCTCTGTCCAGGTCTGTCTAATATTTGTGCAGGTCCTGTTTGGTCTTTTGTTAGGTAGTTACTCGTGTAATCCAGGTCTGTCCTCTGGTCGATGTTCAATAGGATAGGGTTCAGTCACCGTCAGGGTGGACTCCTGAAGGTCCAATTGTAGTCAATGTAGGTCGTGCAATGTGATTTGTTAACAGTTCTCACATGGGACTGATTCCCATCCATGGGTCAGTATTTGGGAGAGTGGAGTTTAGTCATAGCTGGTGTGCAGTCCAGTTTTCTCTTGGTGCATCAAGTTGTTGTATTTATCCTAGTTGTTCTAGGTTTGCCAGCAAAGGTAGAGTCTGGCATCTTGCAAAGAAGCACTGAGCAAAGTTGGTGAGGGCATTGTAGGTTGCCTCATCCTCCAGTAGGTAGTGCTCCTGATTTTTGGGGTTGAACTGGACTAGTGTGATGAGGTGTCCATGCAGATCTTTGTACAGCTCACACTCATGTAGCAGGTGGTCCCAGGTCTTGAGGGAGCCACACGTGCAAGCTGAGTTATCTGTCACGTTTCAAATCAGTCCGTATTACAAATTAAAGATGGTAAGTTATTTTTTAATAATTTAATTTATGAATAAAGAAATTAGATGAACCATTTTTAAAAGAGAACAAGATAATGATTTAATAAATCAAAAAAAAAAAAAAAGTACAGACAACAATTCTTAATATTACACATGAGAAAAACCAAGAACGGTAATTACTTCCCTTGAACATTAACAATATCAAAAGTACAGGCAAATAGTTTTGGCCTGCAGTCCCTCTTATTATACAAAAATAAACAATGGCATATACACACTAGAATAACAAATCTATTTTATAAAAGATATCGTTCAGAATTAAGAACCACATATAAATAAGTCTATCAGACAAGTTTTATGCGAAAGAGTTCATTTCACCTGCAGCTTCTTGTTTGTTTTCAAAATTTGCTTGATATTCCCCCTTTGCTTGATGATTAATTTTCTTCTGGCAATATTCCTTCCAAAAATGTTTCTTAAATGACACCTCATAAATGTGATTATGTTTATGTACTTTTTTCATACTTGGAATTTCATGATAATGAAAAATTTCTTTCAAATGAAGAACTCCTGTTCTTCATTTGAAAGAAATTGTTATAAAAGCATGATATTGGTATCAACAACTTTACATAATTACATGATAAAAATAATACACACTATTTTAAAATATGCACCCTAATAATAACAGCTTTCCTAACCTGTCGTCCACCTGCTCTTGGTCTTCTTTTAACAGGAATGGTTTCTCCAGATTCTAGCATTTTTGGTTTACGTTTCCTCCTTTTTATTTCTTGACCAACTGGCCGAGTGGCATAATTTAACCTCTTAGGTGGCTGCGATATGGGTGAAGAGCTTGAAGGCTGTGTGAGTACAGCACCCAAAAAATCTCCTATTTCATCCTAAAATTTTAAAATAAAAATGAAATTAGTAGTCTTATCAAAGCCAATTTTTCTATTAAAAGTTGCATATATATTCAGCAAGTAGCATAACCTAAGAGAGGTCTCGTACAAATATAGATAAAGCTGTATTATGTTTTGATGCCGAGATACATACAAAAGGATTGCCTGTTATGTGCCAAGCAATGCAACTGAAGGCAGGAGATATTGCCAAAACTCTTGAAATAGATTAAAAAAAAATTTCAAAGCAACAAGAGGTTGGTGTGACCAATTAATGCATCATGTAGGACTGCTGGGAAAGCACCAAACATTGATTAGTCAAAAACTTCTTGCTGACTTTTTACAGAAACTGCTTAACTTCCAGCAACACATAATTCACTGAGAAAACGAAACTATGATTTTAATCAATTAGGATGTGCTGATAAAACCCCAGTATTCTTCTGTATGCATCAGAATTATACTGTTGGTGCTAAAGTTACTAAATAAATCAAAATCATTAGTATCGGTTACGAAAAGCATCATATTACTACGATGCTATGCATAACTGCTGATGGCCAAAGGTTGCCGCCACATAATTTTAAACTATAAAACAATACCAAAGAATGTGATCTTTCCCAAAGATGTTATTGTGCATGCACAAAAAAATGTATGGATGAGGGCTTAGCTGATGGATGAGTGGCTAAAAATTGTCTGGAATAGATGTCTGGGGTGCTTTATGTAACCAAGCTAGTATGTTACTTCTTTATGCATTTTGTGGACATTTATCTGAACAGTTAAAGAATAAGCTGGCTGAAAGATATAGCAACTTGGTTGCTATTCCTAGTGGCATGACTAGCTGACTGCAAGCTCTCAACATTTCAGTTAATAACCATTTGAGGAAGGAATGTGAGTCCTGTTTGTTAACTTGAAAACCATCTGTTTTAAGAAATCATCTCTTTTAAGAAATGCTGCATCATCAACGCTTTAGATGGCACAGAGGACAATATTATGTGAGAAAACACAGATTTTGATTGGAAAAGTGACTCAGAGGAATCACTTTCTGAAGTTTTAACCTCTGGTACTACAGAAGCAAATGAAGTATAATATATGATAAATTGTCGGTAAATTGTATTCTGTTGAAAAAGTTATTTTGTCAATTTATTTTAGTATTTCATTTTTTCCTTGTTAGTGGTACTGAAAATAATAGTGTGTCCTACAATCGATAAAATATGGTATTTTTCATTTTATTATTAATTTTATATATTTTTTCACCCCCACAGCACTTGTCCAGCACAGAGTATCAATAAATGGTGCAGAGATGCAAAGCAAGAATCGGTTTCACTCCTGCTTGTGGCTTCTGTTAAAATCTATTAAGTTGTGTATCCCCCCCCCAAAACTAATAGTTTTTTGATCCACCTAACAAAGCCTCAATAGCATTGGCAAATATTCTTGCACCCCCCCCCCCTTTCCATTTAAGTGCATCCCATTCCTATAAAAACAATCCCATCTGTTAACAGGCACTCTATACTCAGAAAATTCCATTCCTCATGCCTTGCACCATCTATCCTGGGATGAATTGATTGACAAGGCTCACATCATGTTTTCCCTCCTTATGTCAAAATTACAGATATTTTCTATCACGTTCGATGCACAATATCCACTGTCTGCTAATGCATCAGAAAGATTCCAGTCCAACCAACTATCATTTTTTGTGCCTTTATAAATTATTAATTATTAAAGCTGGCCATAGTGTAGAATAATTATAATAATAATTATTCTACACTATTATTAAATTTTTGCCCTTGGTAGACATATCTTGTTCCAAAAGAAAAAAAAAAAAAAGCTTAAACTGTAGCCATTATCAACCCACTGCAGGATGGAAGCCTCCTCAAAATTCATGCTCTTGTTCCTATTCCATCCTTATTGCACAAAATATTCCCTTTTATCCTGACAATAGAGTCACACAAAAAATAACTGTCTCCTGTGGGACCAGTGCATCCTGCCCTTGGTGATCCCACTGTGCAGCCAGATGTATAAGGGTGGTTTATAATATTAAATGGGCAGCTGAATGCTTGATAAGTCCTCCAGTTTAATTTCTTCAAGGCAAATGACCTTTTTCTTTAAGTATTGAAATTCTTCTCATAAAATAAACTTTCACTTAATTTCCTCACCTTCTCTGCACGTAACACATCTTAAGGTGTGCAAGGTGAAAAGTAATGAATTGTTAAATCCAACTACAGTCAGGTTTGTATGTGTACCACACACAATTTATGCAATAAGTCCATTTTTAGGAGAACTGCCAATATGCTTTACTGCTCTAGTCCTAGGCATAATCTCTATTAATAAAAGTGAATTTGTCAGCACTAAACCTGAATACTAAACTAATAACACAATGCCATAATATGCTAGTACAATGGTAATACTATTGTATTGGTATATCAAATAGTAATATACTATTTCCAAGTAATGTAGTGATGCAGGCAGTTCCCTCTTTACGAGTTCCGGGTTTATGAGTTCTTTTCTTCAAGGATCAACAAAATCGAAAATATGAATATTAATTCCAATAAATAAATGCTAAACATTCATAAATAACGCATTTCAAACCACACGTGTTGCTATATAATACAGTACTACTGTGCGTGCATTTGTTTGTTCAGGCAGAGATAAGGAGGGAGGTCCAGCTCTTAAAGAATTTTGAAAGAATTCCATATTTTAGATGCAATCAAAATAACAAAATGAGCGTGGGACAGAATTACAGAGAAAAACATGGTATGTTTGGAATAAACTCTGTCATCAGTTTATTGATAACTTTGAAGGATTTCAAGAACCAGCAGAGATCGTACAAAATTAAACAGAAGCAGTCGTAAACGTTGCTAACAAATTGCAGCTTGGGGTTTCTACACCTGACTTTACTGATCTGCTTCAAGTACACAATGGAGAGCTCACAAATAAAGACCTCATTGAAATGGCAAAATGTGAAGAAGCTGAGGAAGGAGATTTAACAGCTGAAACTCCTGTTCATTCCTTGACTCTCAAGGGGCTTGATGAAGCTTGTCAACACAGAAAAAGCAATTGAGATTTTCGAGTCACAAGATTAAAACTTCGAGCCCACTAGAAAAGTTGCTATAGATTTAAAAAATGCTTATGCATTCTATCATGAAATTTATAAAGAAAAGAGAAGACTGTCTTGGAAACAAATGACTCGAAGCATTTTCAAAGAAGAAGACTACGACGCCTTGTGCTTCCAACAAATCAATGTGTGCTGAGCCAACAATAAGTGATAAACCATCAACAAGTGATGAAATCAATGAGTGTGCTTTTAGTCAGTGATGATGAAGAATAAACATTCTTTAACATTTGTATGACATAAATATTTTCTTTATTATTTTAATTTGCTTGATTTTAAAGGCTATTTTTTCACTTCTTTGGATAAATAAATCATTGTTTAAGCATAAGCTTTTTTTGTTGACCTTTATTTAACAACAAATTTCATTGTTGAGAACGTAACCTCTGTTTTTAACATTACATCTATGGGAAATGAATTCAAGTGAAAACTCATAAATTCTTTAAGAGTTTGCAAAGAAGAAGAAGGCTACGAGCATGCACTAGAAATGAATTAACTTGTAAAGTCAGGAACTACCTGTATATATTACATAATAATACATTGTGTGTGTGCATGTGTGCGCACAAAATAAAAAATATATACCGTATAGCAATATAAGTACAAATTATTTTAAGTATCGGAAGGCTCCTTGGCTTTTGAGGCCTCATTCTTGAGATGTGGGTGAACATTACTTTAATGTCATAAGACAAATGCTTATCTGTATTACCCTTGGCCTTTACCTTCCCACCCACTGGATAATCTAGGAATCCATCTAAATCTTATCCATACATTGGCAAAAAAAAAACCCAGGAAGTTAATTCTTTTACATATTATGCTAAAGTGCTTGGTTATTGTTTAGTAAGAAAATATGGACTTATGATAATTTCTCCAATGATGAATATTTGCTTCACTAATATCAGATTTATG
The DNA here is from genome assembly GCF_048544385.1 of Mastigoproctus giganteus. NCBI lineage: Eukaryota > Metazoa > Arthropoda > Arachnida > Uropygi > Thelyphonidae > Mastigoproctus > Mastigoproctus giganteus. The sequence goes on from NC_143579.1 coordinate 116,881,285, forward strand.
CCCCACCGCTCTGTTTCTGTGCTTGTCTGCATACACAAGTTTTCGTTTCAATGCAATATCAAAATGAAATCTTTTTGAAGACATTTTAAATGGCTATTAGGGGACCAAATTTCAGTTACATGTGTGCTAACACCAATGAACATAACCGAATTGACAACAGGATGAACAGATATGCATGCAATTCAGGAGTGTGCAGGTACTCCTGAATGCCTGGCAATCTTCCTCCTGCCTGATGACTACCTTCCCACAACTTTCTTTTGACAGCAATTATAAGATGCTACTGACTGTAAGACACATCCCAATTTCAGAGGCTTTAAAATGTGAAAAAAATGTGCATCTTAGAATCGACGAAATACTGTAAATAAAAATAAGAGAAAGGGAAAATGGGTTGATAGGAAAGCTACAGTCAGGATTAAATTAGGGCTAAGAAGGCAACTCATGAGAGGTGGGTGGAGACAGGATTGGGGTTGGCCAGCAATCCCATTACATGCTGCTTACAACTGTCACATGCTGTGTAACAGCTTCTGCTTAGCAGGGGCAAGTGAATTATCTGAAGTACAAGACTTACTAATCATTTTGTTTTCATTTTTATGGTGCTTGGGCAATACTGGTCAAATGTATTAAAAATCAGTGGTAACTTAGAAACAGCATGTCAAAGTGTATAAAAAAACAAGTAAAGAAACAAAAGAGAATATGAGAGTACCAAAAAGAATTTAAACAGATTTGCACAAGTTTATAATCTGAAAAAGTGAAAATTGTATGGTCAGATAAAATCTGAGTGCATACGGCTCAGCATAAGACAAAGTGTTAAAACATAAATGGTGTCCATCAATAAAATTTTAGCATTCAATAAAGATGTGCTTAAAATGGTGTTAGAGTGCTCACATATAAGAGAATAATAAGCCTGTGACAGAAAAGAATGCATAAGATGATTGAGTCCTATGTGGAACCAAACTAGAACAATGCTTCCTTTATAATTCCTGCACAGACTAGACTGCCACTGTTCAATTTCAGGCTTAATCTATTTGCAGCCTGACCATGACATGCCATGAATACTGCCATTGGGAAATCAGTTTCTTTTGTATTACTTGCTGTAGTTATTCTCGGTGACTGCTGATTTGGCTGTGATGTTAGCCAAATTATTTTCTCCAATGGCTGGGGATTCTGCAGAAGTGAATATAGGAATCTTATTTCAAAAAGTAATGTAGATTCTGCTGTACCTGGGAGAGGACTGGATGAGGATTATATGTCATTGTTGAAGAGATCTGAGAGATCTTTTAACTGGGAAGACTAGTATTATATTCACCAATTCTCTAAGTTTTTTGGTGGTAGTGGATTTATTCAAGAACAACTCTACAGCATGCAACTCTGCAAGTGTATATATGATTCATTCAAGCGGAATCTGCTTGGACATTGTAGTTTCTGGAAAAACAATGGCAGATCCCACAGACAGTTCTGACTTCGAAACATCCATGTAGGCTGGCAAGAAATCTACACAGATATCAAGATGTTCAGCTTGGTGTGTTGAGTAGAACTGGAGGAACAGATGATTTAGAGTGTTGACCTTCCCCTAGTTGTTACGGCAGAAGTCACAGGCTGGAAAATGAACCTGCCATGGTGAAAAGGTTTATCTTGGTGATGGGGCAACTTTATTTACCTTGATATGTAAATCTCTGAGTAGCTTTTGGATATGAATACTGAATGGACAGTTGGCAGTATGACAGATATTAACTGGAAACTACATAATGTGTAAACACAGATATAAAAAAGAAGCAACTGTTAATCTACCCACATGTCAAAATTCATTAAGCAAATTAGATAATACAGTGGATTCCGGTTATTTGGGCCATCGGTTAATCGGGGCAGTCATTTATTTGGGGCAAGTCTTAAAAAACAGAACCCAATCGAGAAAATAGACAGGGTTTACTTCGCTTAATTGGGACAACATGCTGTTTAATCGGGGCAGGAGACCGCAGCACTGGAGATTACCCTACGATTGTCTCAGACCGTACCACGTGGTTTGGTTGGATTTCTGGAGGTCACAACTATAAAACAATAAAACAATTAGCAGTCACCTGTTTACTGGGCTTTTCTGTTAGTGCAATCATAAACAGATAGTAAACTCGATCTTATTGAATTTGCGATAATACCGACAGCTGAAATTCTGTGGGTTATGGTGAAATGTGTTTACACTTCCATGAAATCTTCAATCATATAAAAAAATTAATTTTCAGAATCTTCTCTTTATTCCTTTTTTTAAAGCTTCGTAACTTGTTACTCCATTCTCACTTGCGCATATAGTGTAACTTCCAATTTGTGTGCCGTGTTCTTTGTTATTGATTGCTTATCTTTTTACGTTTTTAAATTTTAATCCCCACCCAAATGTCAGTGAACAGAAATATCAACTAGTTAGTATGTACATATTACAGTAAGTATTAATTGTTCCAATTATCATGTATATTGTTCCGATTATCATGTATATTCTTCCGATTTTCGTGTATATTCTTCCAATTTTCACGTATCATTTAATTTTTTTAATTGGTTAGGTAATAAATGATAAATTTCTGTTTAATATATCTTTGCTTTTAAAGCTTGTGGATAATATTCCTCCTATTTTCGCTAATTAGAATTGCTATTTAATAGAATTAAAACTCAATTCACAAACGTGATCACAATGATTAGCGCTTACGTACAGTGAATGGTACTTTACTATGGTGAGTCCATTGTAACATGATTTGATTGTACAGTGAACCAATTGTAAAGTAGGGGTCAATTGTATTTTTAACTATTTACATGAAACTTTGGATAATTGGGGCAGCCGCTTAATCGGGCCAAAATGTACTAGTCCCGATATGTCCCAAATAACCGGAATCGACTGTACTTTAATCTGTATGAATGAACTAATTACATTGTAAAGTTTTTCAAGTAGAATAACATATTTACTTTAGCGCTTACAATGGTGCACAGCATTCATTACTGTAGAGATAACGCATTTAGCAGCATGCAATCATATATATTTATTTTTTTTTTTGTTAGTTGTTGCCGCATCGGCTTCTGTGGCCATAATGTACCTCCCAAAGTTTTTGCATTTTATTCTGATCCAAGCCCAAGGTGGGATTTGAACCCGTGACCTTTGGGTTGCCAGGCAGGCACTTTACCCACCTGGCTAGCCTGGTCGGCATGCAATCATATGAAACCAAAATAAATCATCTGAAGAGAGTTGTTAATTTGAATAACTTAAGAGTAGAAGTTAGTCAGAGATGTTTAAAAGTTAGTCAGTGGTACAATAAAAGCCTGAACATAGAAAGCCAGAGGAAGACAAAGTGCATACATTTATATATATATCAATGTCACTTGTAAAAGAAAGTTTATTTAATAAAGGTCAAGCTATACAAAACATGAGGCAGTTTTTCATTGCAATAAGTTAATTGATGTATGCAATGCATTACATTTCAGGCATGTTACCGAATAGTAATAAATCACGATTCATAACAAAAAAAAAAAAAAAAAAAAAAAAGCAGAGATTTATGTGCAAACAAAGAATATTTTGTTTCTTCACAGCTGCCATGTTATCCAGTGTTTCCACTACAATTGGATAGCCTATGTGATATGTGCAAAAAAATAAATAATAATAAATAATAAAAATATAATAATAAATAAAAAAAAAAATAATGATTGTGTGATTTTCATTAGTCTGATTTTAATGAAATTTGGCAAGGCTGGGCAGCCATTCTGAAAGAGCAAAATACACAGTTCATAAAAAGTACATTTCGTTCCCAGCAGACGAAATTTCTGAAAAATCCATGCACTGGGAGTTGAGTTATTACAGGCTGACAGAGGGACAGAAAAGACTAATAAAAGACTAATATAATATCTGCCAGATTTTTATCAGTCCAATTTTAATAAAACTTAGGATGTCCAAAAAAATCTTTCTAAAAGATCCAAATTTAAAATTTTGTGAAAATTCATCCAAGGAGAGCCAAGCTGTTTTCAATGTTTATTAATGATATTCACAAAGACATATCAGGTTAGTGCAATTGCATCAGTTTAATTTGTAGCAATCTACCAAAGTACTTAAGTTGGCATTGTTTTAATTACATCTCATATTGTGAATACCTTCACACGAGTTGTCACGGTATTGCACTACCTCGATTATAAGTAATGCTTCACCAGTAGAGAAGACTAATGTTACTTATTCTCGGGGGATACCACTACACAGATGGCACCGTTTCGAAGCTTATTAGCTTCTCATCAATGGGTGGGCAGGTATCCTGGTTGTGGCAATAGTGACAACCCAGTTATGAAGTATAACTCCATAATATGAGTTTCCTGATGGTGTGCAGTAGTATAGACTATAAAGTATTTTAGGACAAAAAGCCTCATGCTATGTGGTCAAATGACTAGCGCAGTGGTTTTCAAATGGGGTGCTGCAACAACATTCCAGGGGTGCCATATAATTTGGGTTTAAGTTACTTAAACTTATTATATTTTTTATTTATGTTTATTTCATTATAAAACAGTATACGGAATCTTTTTAATTTTGTGGTTATTTATAATTAATGTTTACTTAGTACCTCTATACAAAGAATAAAATTATTATATTCTATATAATTTGTATTATGAAATGTAATTTTTATAATTATATTATTGTAATAACTATCATATAACATATGTATATACAGAGAGAGAATCGGATCTAACAGGCAGAAAATTGAGTAGTTGAGTAGGGGTGCCACAAAATAAAATAAATTACTTAGGGGTGCCATTATTAAAAAAAAAAGGTTGAAACTACTGGACTAGCATATAGGTTAGTGCAAATGCATTAGTGGGTGGTGGTATCTGCTGAGAATAAGTAACATTAGCTTCTCCACTGGTGAAGCATTACTTATTCGAAGTAGAGCAATACCATGGCAACTCGTTGTTGTTATTATTTGGTTTTTTTAGGAGCATTAGCAACTAAGGCCATATTGCTCCGGGGATATGCGGTGGTCATTCCCTGACCTTTCCGTATCCTCTGTATTTGGTGGTCACGGGCTCGAACCCTGGTCTAATCAAGAAGCGTGTGCTACGCTTCTTGATTAGACCAGGCTACGGAGGCGCCACAACTCGTTATGAAGGTATTCACAATATGAGATATAATTCAAATGATGCAATTGCGCTAATCTATATGCTAGTCATTTGACCATGTAGCATGATGCTCTTTCCCTAAAATACTTTATAGACATATCAGACTTAATGTCTAAGTTAGCAGATGATACAAAGGTCGGCAGCACAGTTAATGAGAGTAATCAGGGTATGCTAGAGAAACAAGATCTGGAAAGTTTAGGAAGATGGGCTGAGAACGGCAATTAAAGTTTAACATTGAAAAATGTAAGGTACTGCATATGGGTAGCAGTAATACCAGATTAATGTATCAACTGTGTGGTAACGCTCAGGGTAGTGAAGAATGAAAAAGGCTTGAGGTTAACTGTGCAGTCAGACATGAAGTTCTGTGAACAGTGCAAAATGGCTGCCAGGACAGTGTATGGGGATTTGTTGTGACATATGGAAATTTTGACAGCAAAGAGAAGAAAGTAATTATTCATATAAGGCAATGGTAAGGCTGCATCTTGAGTACTGCATACAGGTCTGAAAGCCTCATTTAAAAAGAATGTGGATCTGTTGGAATAGGTGCAGAAAAGTGCAATGAGATAAGTCAGGGGAACAAAAGGGTACTCTTACCAAGGAAGACTTCAGGCCTGCAAATTGCAGCACCTGGAAACTAGGCAGCTGCAAGGAGATCTGATTGAGGTGTTTAAGTGTCTAAATGGATTAGGCAAAATTTTGAGAGTAACCTTACTCTAAGTCAGACAACACAAATAAGTTGGCACAAATATCAAATGAGAAAGAAAGGGTTGCTTGATAGATGTGCAGATATTTGCTTTTAGCCAAAAGACAGTTGATTGTTGGAACAAACTTCCATTTGTTGTAGTGGAAGTATATAAATTGAATAATTTTCAGTGAGACTTAGATGAATTATTGGAGGGGATGGATGGTGATGTGGGAAGTGTGTTTTTTGTTTGGGTGAAGCAGTATAAGCTTGCTTCCTTCTATCATTTTGCCAATGCTAATACTAATTATTGGAATATGTTGTCCTACATAGCAAGTTTCTTTGTGGAATTTTTATTAAGTTTTGCACAAACAAACACTTTGTAAATAAGATTTTTTAATATTAAAATTGTTCTTGTTTTGACTTGGTTTTCCAACATTAAAGTGAAATTTAATCAGAATTTAAACAAAAAAAATAATGAAAAATAAACTTGATGTAATTTTATTTTTATTTGTTTTAATGTATTAATGTCCTCTACATTTATTTATTTATTGCATGATTCAGTTTCATCAACTTAAAGATCAAAATTCCTGAGAAATTACTCAATTTCAGTTTTTGGATGCACAAATCATTTAACTGATGTTAACAACTAAATTTTTTTTCTGATTTTCAAAACTGTTATATCTATTATAAATTGTGTCTACAATTACCATGGATAAAACATAGCCAGATCTATCTGAAGATTTATGGACACATTAGATATGAATGGTATAATTGTTAATGATCCTCCTCTGGTTGCTGAAAAAAGGGATCTCTCATACATGATGGAGATGCCAGATGTTTATCAAATTATAACAGGAATATAAATGATGTTGTGATAACTGAGAGAAAAGTGGAAGAGAAATTGCTGAAGCTAAAGGTAAATAAGGCATCCAGGATGAATGGGATCTATTCGCCTTTTGTTGCTACCTCTCTTAAATACATTGAGAGGCAGCAAAAGAAGAAAGCAAACCCTCTGCCCTAATTATGAGACATTTCTGAATTCCAGGGAAGTTCGTGTGAACTGGTGATATATGACTGTACTCCCAATTCACAAATATGGAGGGAGGAATCAAAAGGTGAATTGAGTAGTTACATATCTGTAAGCTTCACTTCTGTACCAGGATAAATAATGAAATCATAGCATGACTGAAGGATTATCTTAACAGGAATGGACTTATACAGAAAGCACAGCATGATTGCAGTATTAACTTGACAGGAATAGAGTTTATATGGAAATCAGAACATTGATTTGTTAAAGGCAGATCTTGTCTGACCAAGCTGATTAGTCATTTATGATTCAGTAACAAAGGAAATAAATTCAAAAAATAATTTTTGCATACTTGGCTTTCAGTAAAGCTTTGTACAATGTTGCACGTGAAAGATTGCTTTACAACTGGTCCTTGAGGTTGTCACAGACATTTTCTCAGATATGCTAGACAAGCTGTTCTTGCTACCTGGGAGTCTAAAACGCTGATGGAACTGATATTTGGGTGACACTCAAGTCAAGTGGACCCAATTTTGGCGAAGTCTGGACAGTCTGTGACAGCCAAATCCTCTGCTTGCACCTTCACAATGGTGAGACTGTTAGTAATCCTAGAATAACCTCCATGCACAAGTACATGGTGGATGACCACCAAGGTGTGAACCAACGTAAGCAGGGATCGAGGTGTGGCACCCACACCACATGGAGGAATGCCACCCCTCTATGTTACCAGGCAGTACTATGTGGTAGATGACTCTCATCAACTGGTGCAATACCACCACTTTGCTTATTGGAGGCTTGAAGTGGTGAAACCCATGTTTAGTCTCTAGAGCTAAGTTCCGGTCAACCCTTCTCCATCTCTTCCATCATGCAATATGACTGATGACATTTGAGGTTATGATGAACATCATGGCGAGCTCCAATATTCCTTACATTTCGAGGGTACAGCTCTAAAACGGTGTTTGCAGGCCGGCTGCTAGTTAGTACAACGAACAGAACCTATTGGTAACTCACTAGGAGGCTTCCGGATCAGCTAGTGTATAATCTTGCCTCCTCTACTCTGCCAGATAGTGACTGGAGGGAGTCCGAGTAGTGTGTATGCTAGGAGCATTGTCGAGGCAATGTTATGTCAAGGATCTGGGTATGTTCTTACCATGTGTATGCCATATCCAAAAATTTCATTACTTCATACAGCATGTACAACCCACTTTTTCTTACTATTGAATACACCATGAATTGTGAAACTAAAAGAGCAAGCTTATCTGCGAAAAGATCTAAACCTCCCAAACACTTCCTAATCCATTTTACAAATATACGTGGTCTCAATTATAATCTCAACAATGTCCATTTCCACTTGCAGTCAGCCAAACCCCATGTACTTTTTCTGACTGAATCTCAGTTATCGGTTGATTCAACTACTGCTCATCTCAGATGCCCAAATTATTTGCTGTATGATACCTTTCGCCTAAAAGGTGGTACTTGTGCATATGTCCGTTCTGATATTCCCTGTCAGAGACTTGGAAATTTGGAATCTCCTCTCTTTGATCTTCGCTGGCTTAAAATCTCTCTACCTCATTGTGTCAAATTCATCTGTTGTCTCTACCCTTCTCCAAACTCCACTAATCACTTGGAGCTCTTTGACTTCTCTCTTTGCAACTTGACTTTCTTCAGTCCAACTTTCCTACCAGTGAGGTAATTTTCCTTGGTGATTTTAATATTCATACCTCCAGCTGGCTTCCGTTTTCTAGTCACACTGACCTGATTGAGATACTGAGGCTTTTGCAATTACTAATGACCTTGTACAGACTGTTCATTTACCTACAAGAATACCAGACAATCCTAATCATACAGCCAACATGCTTGATCTTTTTCTCACAGACAACCCTTCTAAGTACATGGTCAAAGTAAGATGTTCTTTAGGCACTTTAGATCATAACTTAGTGATTGTCTCTTCTCCAATGGAGCCTTTATCTCATGGCTGATCCCAACCTCGTGTTGTTTGGCATTACAAGAATGCAAAATGGGATGACCTGCGAGATTTCTTTTCTTCTTTTCCTTGGTCAGATTACTGTTTCAAAACTTCTGATGTCAACGTTTACTCAGATCACGTCAGTGAAATTATTCTTGCAGGAATGGAATCATTTATCTCACATTCCACTTTAAAATCTCATCCTTTACCTAAACCTTGGTTTTCCAATAAATTGCTAAGGCTGTTCAAGAAAAGAACGTTGCATATCGTAATTGGCTTGTTTCTAATTCTTCAGTTTCATTTTCTGCCTACACCAAAGCTCGCAACAATTGTAAAGCAGTTATTAATCAGTCAAAACTAGAGTTTGAACAGGGTAAGATTAGAAAACTTACTTTGTGCCCTAATGGTAGCCGAGCATTCTGGTCTCTTGCCAAAGCTATTGGCTGGAACTTTTGCCCATCTCTGCTCCCACCTCTGTCCAAACCAGATGGTTCTGTTGTCACTTCAGCCAAGGATAAAGCTGACCTGCTAGCATCCCATTTTTTTTAAACTCATGTATCAATGATCTTGGTAAAACACCTCCCACTATTCCCAACACGCTCCATTCAATGCCTCCTGTGGTCTTCCGTGAAAAGGATGTCAGAAGGATTTTGACAAATCTTGATGCTAAGAATGATCCAGGTCCCGATGGTATTTCTGCACTTGTTCTCAAAACCTGTGCTCCTGAACTTACTCCTATTCTTTGCCGCCTTTTTTCACTTTCTTATTCCAAAGGTGTTTTTCCTTCTGCTTGGAAATTTGCTCATATCCAGCCAGTTCCTAAAAAGGGTGCCAAATCCCTCCCATCCAATTATTGTCCCATTGCAATTACTTCTACACTTTCTAAAGTAATGGAGAAATCAATTAACCGCCAACTCTTAAGCTAGCTAGAAACCTTCCATCTGATCAACGATCGCCAGTATGGATTCCATCAGTGTCGATACACTGGTGATATTCTAGCTTATATTACCCATTTATGGACTAATTCAATGGAAACGTTCAGTGAAACACAAGTAGTTGCTCTTGACATCTCAAAGGCTTTTGATCGTGTTTGGCATAAAGGTCTTCTAAACAAGCTTCCATCCAACTGCTGGCAAAAGGTTTGCCAACTACTTTTTATAATTGGTTATCCAGTTTTCTCTCTGATCGCTCACTGAGGGTGATGATAGATGGCTCTCTGTCTTCTAACTTCTCCATTAATGCCAGTGTCCTCCAAGGTTCAGTTCTTTCCCCCACTCTTTTTCTCTTGTATATTAATGACCTTCTTCCATTGACTGGAAATCCTATCCATAGTTTTGCCGATGATAGCACATTGCATTCCACTTTCCATTTTGAGAAACCTTGCTCAGCTCAATCAGTTTCAACTTCTCGAAAATCTGCTACCAATTCCTTAAATGCCGATCTCCGAGTAATTCTCCAGTGGCGCAAAGACAACTTAGTTGATTTCAATCCTTCTAAAACTCAGTCTTGTCTTATATCTCGCAAAAAAGATTCTTCTGCTCCTATGCTTATCTTTGGTGACTCTCTGATTTCTAGGCAAAATGATATATCTCTTTTGGGGATTACCCTGACTTCTAATCTCTCTTGGCACAAGCACATTACAAATGTTGCTTCCTCTGCATCTAAAAAACTTGGGTTTCTCTTTCACTCTCAGTGTTACTTTTCTTCCAAACAGCTGTTCACTCTGTATAAATTGCAAATCCACCCTACCATGGAATATTATTCCCACATCTGGGGTAGTGCTCCCAAAATATCTCTCAGGCTTCTTGATTCCATTCAGAAGAGGGCAGTTAGGTTAATTAATAATTCATCTCTAACAGAGTCTCTCAACTCGCTGTCTCATGGATGTACTGTTTCTGCTATATGCCTCTTCTACAGATATTTCCATGGGCACTGTTCTTCAGAATTGGCTTCTATAATTCCCGCTCTCTCTCTTTCAAAACAGTCCGAACAAGTGCAGCCACCAGCCAACATCCATTTACTGTCCAACTTCAAACTCACAGAACCAACTTTTCATCTTCCTTGTTTATTCATTCAACTGTCGTTTTCTGGAACAACCTTCCTTCATACGTATTTCCTGAAAATTACAGTCTACAGAAGTTCAAATCCAATGTCAACAAATATCTTCTTTCATCTTCTCAACCTCCAACCCAAGCACGGTACTAAGTACTATAGGTTCTAATACCTCTTGTGTTTGGGGTTTACATATAAAAAAAAAAAAAAAGTTGGGGCAGTCATTCATTGGAGCACTGATCTCTGACTAAAGTTATCAGTAGAGTGTTTTAGGGTTTAGTGCTTGATTCCTTCAATTTCTTCAATGTTTTCAATTTTTATTAAACATACTGATGAAGGCATATCAAGCTTATTGTCTTTAAATAAGTTTGCAGATAACAAGAAGAATGGCAGGAGTTCTTAATGACAAGAATCAACACATAGTACTGCAAAAAGACTTAAAAAAATTAGGCAGATGGGCTGAAAAGTGCCAAATGAGGTTTAACATTGAAAAATGCAACGTACTGAACTTTCGTAACAGAAATATCAGAATAACATACCAATTGGGTGACATCATATACGTAGGGTGGTGAAGAACAAAATAAGCCCTAAAATTAATTGCACAGTCAACATGAAGTTCTCTGAGCAATACAGACATGCTGGTAGGATAGTTCATAAGATTCTGTCAATTATATACAGTAATTTTCCAAGCAGAGATAAGGAAGTGATTATCCTTTATATAAAGCAATGGCTGGGTCACATCTTGAGGACTGCATACAGGTTTGGAAGCATAATTTTAGGGAAGATGTAAGTCTGTTGAACCAGGTGTGTGTAGACAAGCAACATAAGTGAGGAAACAAAATTTTTTTCAGCCTGGACTGTACTTGTTAACAGGAGAGATTGCTTCTACAGGGATGGGATACACTTAAATAGAAAGGGTGCAAGAATATTTGCTGATGCTATCGAGGCAGTGTTAGGTGGGTCGGAAAACTGCTAGCTTGGGGGGAGACAAAGACCAATAGATTGACAGCAGCCACTGGCAGAGGTGAAAGAGGTTCTTGCACTGCTTCTATTAGAATGAGCAGAAGCCTGAAAAACAAGATGCATGGTATTTCAGAGACTGCTGGGAGCCATTGCGGTACAAGTAAACACATGGGTTGTGTTAGGGTAGCTAAGAATAGAAACAGGTGCAGGTATACTTGCGTGTACACCAATGCTAGGAGTTTAGTAAATAAATTTGATGAATTTGAGGTATTGCTCAAAACATCGAAGGCAGATATTGTTGGGATATCAGAGACGTGGTGTCACACAGATATAAGGGATGCGGAACTGCAATTTGGGGAGTACAACGTCTACAGAAAGGATAGACAGGATAGGAAGGGGGGAGGTGTTATGCTATTAGTTAAGAAACACATAAAAACCAAGGAAGTGAAGCCAGTCGACATCGCTGGACAGTGCAGTGTGGAGTCAGTTTGGTGTGACATAAACATTGGGAGATCAAAATTGAGAGTAGGAGTGTGCTATAGGCCTAATGGCTCTGATGAGTATAATAAGGAACTATACAGGGAAATAGAGTGGGCCAGTAAATCAGAGTGTCTTATTATGGGAGATTTTAATTTCCCAGATATTGACTGGAATTTGGGGGCTGGATACTCACACACTAGCAGGGCTTTTGTGGATTTATTGGATGATTGTTTTCTACATCAGCATGTTCGGGAGGCAACTAGAGGGAGTAATACTCTTGATTTGATTATCAGCAGTGATTCTTCATGCATTAAGAATCTGCAGATAAATGAACCACTAGGTGGCAGTGATCACAGTGTGCTGAAGTGCGATTTACTCAAAGAGGTAACTACCATTAGTGGTAAAGGGAAGGGTTATTGCTTCCGTAAAGGCGACTACGATGGACTGAGACAGTATTTAAATTCTATACAGTGGGACCAACTGATGATGTTACCAACAGAAAATTCAAAATGGGAAGCATTCAAAGAACTTATCTTGGAAGCTACTAGGCTTTACATACCAACTAAGAAATATTGTTCAAGGTTTAGGCCAAAATGGATGTCAGATGAACTAATGAGGCATATGGCAGAGAAGAAAAATGCATGGGATACATACAAATTAACACATGACACAGAAGCCTATGATAGATACAAGTTGATATGCAACCAAGTTACAAAGGAGGTTAGGCAGGCGAAGGCAGATTACGAGAAATCCTTGGCAAGGGATGCAAAGAAAAACAGCAAAGAGTTCTTTACTTATGTAAACTCTAGAAGGAAAGGGATGAATCAGATTGTCCACTTGATATTGATGGGTCAAGTGTTGATGATCCTGCTCAGGTAGCTAACAAACTAAATGAATATTTTGCATCGACATTCACACATGAGGAGTTATTCAGCGAAGGGAATGCCAGAGGTGTATTCAACTCTAGCAGTAAGCTACAGAATCTTGAAATAACTGGGAGTAAAGTGGAGGAGAAACTGTTGAAGATAAACACAAGAAAGGCACCCGGGGTGGATGGGATCTATCCAGTTATATTAAAGGAGGCAGCAAAGGAAGTAAGCAAACCCTTAGCCATAATTATGAGAGCTTCCTTGGACTCAGGGGAGGTACCCATAGACTGGAAATGTGCAAATGTGACCCCAATTCACAAAGGAGGATCAAAGGCTGACACAAGTAATTATAGACCTGTGAGCTTAACTTCTGTTCCAGGAAAATTAATGGAGGCACTGGTTAAAGAAGCACTGCAGGATCATTTAGACAAGACTTCAGTTATAGCTCAGACACAGCATGGTTTTGTTAAGGGGAAGTCTTGCCTGACCAACTTGATTGGATACTATGATGCAGTCACAAAAGAACTGGATGCAGGGAATAACTTTGATATTATATACTTGGATCTTAGAAAGGCTTTTGATACTGTTGCACATGGAAGACTGCTACACAAATTGGAGCAGTGTGACATTGGAGGCAAATTGCTGCTATGGATAAAGGGGTGGTTGAGGGGGAGAAGACAGAGAGTGGTAATCAATGGACACTGCTCATCGTGGACTGATGTTATTAGTGGAGTCCCTCAGGGCTCAGTGTTGGGTCCATTATTGTTTTCTGTATTTATAAATGATATTGATGATGGTATATCGGGATTAATGTCCAAGTTTGCAGACGATACAAAGGTTGGCAGGGTTGTCAAGGACACTACTGACACTATGCTGCTGCAACAGGATCTGGAAAGGTTGAGCAGATGGGCTGAGAGGTGGCAAATGAAGTTTAACATTGACAAATGTAAAGTACTACACATGGGAAACAGCAACCCCAGAGCAACGTATCAACTCTGTGGTACAACACTGACAGTGGTAGAGAATGAAAGGGACTTGGGGGTGGTTGTGCAGGCAGATATGAAGTTCTCTGAGCAGTGCAGATGGGCTGCAAGAGTAGCTCATGGAGTATTGTCAATGATATACAGGAATTTTTCCAGCAGGGATAAGGAGGTGATTATTCCATTGTATAAGGCGATGGTCAGGCCACACCTAGAGTACTGTATACAGGTCTGGAGGCCTCATTTCAAGAAGGATGTAGAGCTGCTGGAACGAGTACAGAGAAGGGCAACAAGATTAGTGAATGGAACAAAGGGGTGCTCTTACGAAGAAAGGCTTAAGTTTTGCAAATTACAGTGTCTGGAGACTAGGCACCAGCGAGGTGATCTGATAGAGGTGTATAAAGCCTTGAATGGTTTAAGCATGCTCAATGCCGATGGGATTCTTCCTCTAGCTCAGAATAATCACCTGAGAGGGCATAAATTGAAATTGAGGAAAGACAGATGTAGGATAGACGTGCGGAAATTTGCCTTTAGCCAGCGGGTGGTTGGTTGGTGGAACAGACTTCCATCCCTTGTGGTGGAGGTTGATAGCCTAAATAAGTTTAAGGCTCAGCTGGACAGGTATTTTGAACGAACAGAGGGGTGAAGTGGAAGTGGTTTTTTTTTTTTTTTTTTGGCTGATGCTGCATAAGCTTGCTTTCTTGCATCAAATGCCTCTACTAATGCTAATGCTAATGCTAAAAGGGTGTAATTACAAAAAAAAAAAAAAAAAAAAAAGACTTCCATTTTGCAAACTGTAACATCTGGAAACTAATGGATTAATACATACATAAATATAAAATATAAAACGTTACAAATGGAATGTGTAGAGCATGATCATGTTGAGTAAAAAGAGAGAGCATGCACAAGGATATGCAAATGCTAAAGCATCAACAGTGTAGAACTAGGTGATTGTTGTAGATGCTGGCTTCATACATGGGCTGATTTCCAGCCTTTATCATGCTGTAACACTACAGACTTCATGATTGGGGTAACTGCATTCGTCTATTGCAGTTAAAAATGCGATGACAATCAGATATGTGCAGCAACTCAAGCCACAGTCGTTCATGGTAGTGGCAGGATTGGTCAACCACCTCAGTATCATGTCTGGGATTGAGGCCGTGTTGCATCAACCAATAATGTTCTGCAACTGCAGAGTGTGTAGAGTCAGCTAATCAAATGGCCCTTTCATGTTCCAAGAGGTGGTCCTGGAGCCTTCTGGCAGTTTCCCCCCACATAGCAGCTGCCACAATCACGGCATGTGATGTGGTATATCACATCACATGCAGTAACCTCAATCCCAGACATGATATCAAGGTGGTTGACCAATCCTGTCACTACCATGAACAACTGTGTCGTGAGTCACGCACATATCTGGTTGTCATAGAATTTTTAACCACAATAGAGGTGTGCAGCTACACCCAATCATGGAGTCTGTAGTGTTACAGCATGACAAACACTGGAAATCAGCTCTTGTATATAGCTAGCATCTACAACAATCACCTAGTTCTACACTGTGATGCTTTAGCATTTGCATATCCTCATGCACGCTCGCTCTTTTTACTCAACATGACCACGCTCTGCACATTCCATTTGTAATGTTTCACATTTATGTATTCACACAACTGACGAAGAGGTACTTAAATCTCAAAAACTCCTGTTAATTAACTACTTATTAAACCTAGTTACTGTTCTTCCGGTCACACTGAATTTTTTTCTTATCTGGAAACTAGGTAGCTGGGAAGAGATTTGTCTGAGGTGTTTAATGCTCTGAATGGATTGAGTAAAAGCTAAATGTTGATGGCATCCTTACTCTTGCACAGACAACACCCATGAGAAGGCATAAATTTAACTACTTCCAGAACAGGGCAGGGATATCTCTCTAGTGGAATTTCAGAGCAGCAAACACTATGGTGGTTGCTGCTGTCTTTTGTGCCCCTCTATTTCATGAAGACTACAGCCACTAAAAGTGTCCTGAATCTCTTCAAGTTGAGTGCCCTCAATTGAAGCCAACTCTAACCTTCACCTTTTCACTTTCTCATCTTTATCTATCTCTTCAGCTCTCTTAGGGCCACCCAATTCCACCCTTCTGTAGGGTCCTCCTGCATCTCCTTTAGATTCTTGCTCCTCACTCACCTGGGGGGTTTCCTTCTACTTCCCCCTTCCTACTTTTCCTGTTCTTAAAATTTTTTTTAACCATCTACTCCGTTCCCAGACCACCTTTGCTGTTATTCTGGCAAGTAAACTGGTGGTCTGATAAGTTCCTATCTACCATGCCTGGTTCAGTTGTTGTGCCATGGACACATGCTGGGAGGCCTCTTCCTAGTGATTGTGTCTCCTGATAACTAAGTTGCCAGCCAAACAACATAAACAATATACTCTACTCACATAACCCACACTGACTGGTTTTACAAAACCATGTAGCATCACAGGAACTGCCTAACAAGCACACTATGTCCATTATGTCATCAATGCTTCCTTTATCCAATGACCTTTTTGGGGATCTAGTATTAGTAGGTCTTCAAACCTTGATGCAGATGATACATTAGGATATTTGATGCTATGCTTGTTTTTATTGTACATCCCTGATATTTCTACATTTCTGTAATTTAGAAATATCATCAATGTGGCTGTGCAGTTCTCACCACATTACAGGAATAGCAAAAGGCTTGATTGATTGATTTGGTAGTTGTTGGCGCATCGGCTTCTGTGGCCATATTGCACCTCCCAAGGTTTTTGCAGTACTTTGTCAAAAGGCAATACTCTTAATTTTCCCAGTGACAGATTTCTAGTACAGGTAATACATCACACATGTGAAGCACAAGTTTTGTTCTTATCGCCAATATCTTACAACCAAAGTACAATGCATATGTAACACTACTTTTTTCCCTTGGAGCTTTTGCTGTAAGCTATCCACACACATAGCAGATATTGTCAGAGTGATTCCGACACTTTCTTTTCTCTTCTTTAAAATTTTAACAATACCATTCTAAGTAAACCACAGAATATATAAATATGCAATAGGTACACAAAACTGCATATGTAGTTACACTACAACTGT
The DNA here is from genome assembly GCF_048544385.1 of Mastigoproctus giganteus. Classification (NCBI taxonomy): domain Eukaryota; kingdom Metazoa; phylum Arthropoda; class Arachnida; order Uropygi; family Thelyphonidae; genus Mastigoproctus; species Mastigoproctus giganteus. The sequence goes on from NC_143579.1 coordinate 116,898,531, forward strand.
CTTCTTTCAGTTACTGAAAGTGAGAGGTGGGAGGTACAGAGAACAAAGTGGAACATGTTAACCTAGTCCAATATTACTGCCCTCTGAGCACATGAAAAAAAAATTATTTGCAGGTAGTATAACAGATCAGCTTCATATCTACTTAGTGAAACTGTAATAATATATATGTATTATGAGTAAACCCAAAAACCTGTATATGTAGAAATTGTAATGTAAATGAAATTTTAAGAATTTTTCTCAAAATAACATAAAAGTTGATTGCAAACAGCTGGTATGTTACTGTAGGTAACAATCACGACATCATGACTGTCTATTATCTCTAATAACATCAATGTTATTAGAGATAATAGACAGTTGATGTGGGATTTTTATTTATTTAATTTCTTTTGACTGATGCGTTATAAGCTTGCTTTCATTTGCTACTACTGATACTATCATATGAAATGATCTTTTTACATATGTACTCGACAGAGCCACATACTGAAAACACACACACATATATAACATACTTTTGAAACAGTTAAAGAACAAAGATTTTAATATCACTGAATTCATATTAAATATATCTGAGTTGAACTTTAAATTTCAGTTTACAGAGATAAACTGAATTTTAAAGTACTTCATATAAACTTCATAGGCAACATAAATCTTAATATAAAAGGAGACTGATTAAGGTTAGGGTAAACAGTTTATCCTATACAAGATGGAAATCCCATTTTTCTGTGCAACTGACTACAATTCATGTGACTTTTTTGTTTTGGTAAAAGCAGTAGGACACAGAAGAGTCATTACAGTTGATCAAAATTCACTGCAAATAACTCATAAGTGAATCCTGAATATGAGTAATTTAATTTACCCATCTGAAATACTGATGGAGCATCAGTATTTCAGATGGGTTGATTAAATTACTGATGGGTTAATTAAATTTAATTATCAGCTTCATCAGTAATAAAAATGTCATGGGTTGTTGTTGTTATTTGGTTTTTAGGAGCATTGGCAACTAAGGCCATATTGCTCCAGGATATGCGGTGGTCATTCCCTGACCTTTCCGCATCCTCTGTATTTGGTGGTGACGTGCTCGAACCCCGCTCTAATCAAGAAGCATGTGCTACGCACTGTTGCTCCTTCCCACCTGGCTATGGAGGCGTCTGATGTCATGGGGGGTTAAAGCACTGACAGGTGCACAAAAGCAATGGATGAAAATGCTGTTAGTCAAAATGAAAACAGAACAGATTGTCATTCTAAAAATACTGATAGTTGAAAACTTACAAGAGGTTATAATGCTAACCATCTGCATTGACAAGCTTTTTTCCTGCAGTACATTCATATGAGCTGACCATGGTTCGAGCCCATGACTACTAAATGCAGTTAATCATTATATGATTGTCAAAACTGTACACTCCTCTGACCTATGTGATAATGCCCAAGAATAAACAGAGTATTTTAAAACACATCTGTTACTTAATATTTCAGTCAAAAATTTCTCATGTTTTTCCCACTTCTTTAGATAGGCACAATGTAGATAGGGATAACACGTCTGCTGTTGCATAAGTACCATATAGCAAGGTGCCAGTCATATTTCAATGGCACAGTGTGCCATATATGTATGATACACTGTCTTCTGTGCTTCTACGCAGTCAAGCTTTTACAGATTTTATCCCCTTTCATCCATAAACTTTCGTGGTATATTTTTGAAGTAGGGAAATGTTGCTGTTTTGAATTTGCAATGAGGCATTAAGTCCACGAAGCATCAGTATAGCCTATTTGTAAATCACACGTATTCTATGACCCATTTCTTATTTTGAGAGATGTAAAACCTTACTTCTGGGAATAAAAACAAAACAACATTTGCCCAAAACCAATTAGCTTTTCCCCCTCACTTTTGCCCAAACCCAATTGCCCAAACCAATTAGCCCAAAACCAATTAGCTTTTCCCCCTCACTATGCTCAAGCCTTACCAAGAATCATTAGGGATAAATAAACTGCTGCTGCTGTTGTTGCTATTCCTGGTTTTTTAGGAGCAACAGCAACAGCAGACCATACTGCTCTGCTCTGTTGTTCATTATGTGGAATAAATGTATGTTCACAGACCAGTTTGTATGTTCAGTAGACTGTACAACTCAGAATAACCCATGAGGGAAATGCTACCCCTGCTCTGCCTGAGGTCAGATAACTACAGACCCCAACTGAAGAGATCTTTAGAAATTCTCTCAGTCATCAATGGGACTCAAACCCATACCTCTCCAAATGGTTAACAAGTGGCAAAAAATTACTATACTATACTATTGTAGAGGATGGTGAATAAGCTAAAGGGCTACATCTTGAAGAAGTCTGTTTTGTTTGGGTGAATGACAAAAGCAGCCCAAGTTTTATATATATAAAAGGATTAGTAAGCTATACTCAAGAAAATTTTTTTCATAAATTAAAAAGTTAAAAAATAAAAATAAAGTATATAAAATCATGTATATTATTAAATAAAGTATAATTAAATTTGCCCAGTTCTCTTTAAAAATATAAAAATATAAGCTCTGTTATCAACACATTGGTTAACATCTCACTGGGTTTATATAACTCACTGAGATATATAAGTGATAAAAGATGCACGGAAGTCATTTGTAAAATGTGGGGAATCAGTTAATATATATTTAAAAATTAAAACACTGTAGTAACAGTCACATAAAGAGGTTCAATGACTTAAAAAAAAAAAAAAAAACAATGATTAAGGTGGGTGTGCCCAATACAGAGCACAGAAAGAATACTTTATGTATCTATGGTTTAATTTTGTATAGTCTATTTCCTGCATGTGATATTATGCCTGGCAATATTCAAGGCAGATACGATTGATAATAGGTCAGTAATCTATGACCAGAGATATTCACTATGGTCACAGTGCAGCTTACATGGTTACCATTAAGAATGTCCTGCTTTCAAATCAGTACACTACACACACACAAAAAAAAAAAAAAAAAAAAAACAAGCCCTATTGTTAACTGAGCACTGTTTAGTAATTTCCATAACAGTAAAGTTACAAATTGTTCTGGCCAAATGCTGCCAAAGAATAAAAAAAAAAAAAAAAAAAAATTATTTTTTTTATAAACTGATTCTGATTAACCAGAAGTGTGCAATTAATCAGGTTTCTTAATGATCAACAATATCATACTGAGTTTGAATGAGTCTCATTATTTAAACATTAGTCATGTGACAGAAGATTGATTTAATTTTTAATCTTTACAATGCACTTTTAATTTCTAATATTGAAGAGAGAGAGAGAGAGAGAGAGAGAGAGGTTGTACCTGGAAACAACACATAACAAAGAAGCCTATCTAACTGATACATACCACAAGGCACCTATCCACCATAGCTTGAGTAATACCTTCTAACTTTTTCTTTACTTGTGAAACTCTTAACATATCATCTGCTCCTCCAACAACAACTAATCCACTTTTGGCTCTCATTCTCTCCCTGAAATCTTCAATATCATCAACTGAACAAGTATTAGCATTTTGTCCTATCACAAAAAGTGTTGGCACTTTACTATCCAGCAGTGGGTCATCGAGGTCCTATAATCATATAAGTTAATTAATCATTACTATTCATTTTATACAACTATTTCATTTTGTATTTTGCAGTTTTTAGGATCAGTAATCTAGCAAATTTGAATAATTACAGCATTACAGTATCATGCAATAGCTTGACCAACTGCAAACATGAATCTGTGCTCAAACAGAAAAATACGCAAAAATTGATAAGGCTGTAGATAAATCATTTGATAGAATAAACCATAAAATCATAATTCTGAAACAAAAATATATGGAGTAGATGAAAATTACTCCAATGGATTAAAAGGAATCAAACATACTGGTCCATAAAACTTAAAAATATGGAAAATTTATAGTCTCACAAACTTGTTATTCAAATTTAAGACAAATGCCAAATGTCCATATCAGTACATCAGAATTATACTAATTAAAATTGTTTGATACAAGAAATATTAAACAAATCAGCATTAGCAGTGGCAAATGCAAGAAAGCAAGCTCATAAAGAAAAAGCAAAAAAAAAAAAAAAAAAAACCTCCCATTTCACCTATTCATTCTCTCCAATACTTTGTTTAGTTCTTCCTAAAAATGTATTTATATTATCAACTTCTACAACAGATTAGCATTAGTATAGGAATACGATGAAAGAAAGCAAGCACTTATACAGCATCAACCAAAAAAATAAATAAATATAACCTTCCTATTTCACAGATCCATTCATTCCAAATGTTTGATAGTTTTGCCTTGAATTTATTTAAGCTATCATCTTCCACAACAACAGATGTAAGTTTGTTCCAGCAATCAACTACCCACTGGCTAAAGGCAAATTTCTACACATTTATTCTATAACTTCTTTTCTCAATTTCAGTTTACCCCCTCAGATTTGTAATTTGAGTATAAGAGGAAGAATCCATCAGCATCGAGCCTGCTCAATCTATTCAAAGCCTTATACACCTCAATCAGATCACCTCACAGGTGCCCAGTCTCCAGAAGTGGCAATTTGCAGAACTCAAGCTTTTCTTTGTAAGAGCAACCCATTGTTCCCCTTACCAGTCTTGTTGCCCTTCTCTGTACTTGTTCTAGCAACTCTATATCCTTCTTAAAATAAGGCTTCCAAACCTGTACACAGTATTCAAGGTGTGGTCTGACCATTGCCTTATACAAGTGGATAATCACCTTGTTATTCCGGCTCACAAAATTCCTGTATATCATTGACAAGATATTTTCTGCACTTCTCAGAAAACATCATATCTGCCTGCACAATTACTGAAAGGTCTCTTTCATACTCCACTACTCAGAGTGTAACACTGCACAGTTGGTACATTTCTCTGGGATTATTGCTACCCATATGCAGTACTTTGCATTTGTCAATGTTAAACTTCAGTTGCCACTTCTCAACCCACCTGCCCAACTTTTCCAGATCCTGTTGCAGCAGCATACTGTCATTACTGTTATTAACAACCCTGCCAACCTTTGTACCATCTGCAAACTTTGACATTAAGCTTGATATACCTTCATCAATATCACTGATAAATATGTGTACAAAACAACAATGAATCCTGAGGGACACCACTAATAACATTAGTCCATGTCGAGCAGCATCCACGATTACCACTCCCTGTCTTCTCCCACTCAAACATCCTTTTATCCATTGCAGCAACTTGCCTTTAATGGCAAACTGCTCCAATTTGTACACTTGTTTTTCACGTTCAACAGTATCAAAAGCTTTCCTGAAATCCAAGTATATGACATCAAAATTGTTTTCTGCATCCAGTTCCTTTGTGATCTCATCGTAGTATTCAATCAAATTGGTCAGACAAATTATCCCCTAAAAACAACCCATGCTGTGTTTGAACTATAACTGCAGTCTTTTCTAGATGATCCTGCAATTCTTCTTTAACCAGTGACACCATTATTTCCCCTGAAACAGAAGTCAAACTAACAGGTCTGTAATTACTTGTGTCACCCTTTGTGAACTGGAGATATATATGCACATCTCCAGTCCATGGAAACTTCCCCTGAGTCCAAGGATGCTCTCATAATTATGGCTAAGGGTTTGCTTACTTCCTTTAATATAACTATATAGACCCATTCACTCCAGGTCCCTTTCTTATGTTTAACTTCAACAATTTCTCCTCCACTTTGCTCTCAATTATTACAAAGTCATTTAACTCAATGTTAGAGTTTTATAAACATCTGGCACTTTCCTCCTTGAATAACTCATGTGTGAATGTAGATGCAAAATACTCATTTAGTTTGGAAGCTATCTGAGAATGATCATCTACAATCAAACCATTGATATCAAGTGGACCAATCTGATTCATCCCCTTCCTTTTAGAGTTTATATAAGTAAAGTCTTTGCATTATTTGCCAAAGATTTCTCATAATCTGCCTTTGTTTCCATAACCTTCTTTTTGACTTGATCACAGATTAGCTTTTATCTACCATAGGCTTCTGTGTAGCCTGACAATTTATATGCATCCCATGCATTTTTCTTCTCTGCCACAAGTTTCATTAGTTCACTGACATCCATTTGGGCCTAAACCTAGAACAATATTTCTTAGTTGGAGCAAAAAGCTTGAATCCTCCAAAATTACTTCCTTGAATGCTTCCCATTTGGAATTTGCTGTTGGTCACATCATCAGTTGGTCCCACTGTATAGAACTTAAAAAATCTTGAGACCACTGTAGTCACCTTTATGAAAGCAAAACCCTTCCCTTTACCCCTGATGGTAGTTACATCTTTAAGTAAATTCCACATCAGTACCCTGTAATCACTGCCTCCTAGTGGTTCCTTTATCTGTAAATTCTTAATGCATGAATAATCACTGCTGATAATCAGATCAAGAGTGTTTCTCCCTCTTGTTGCCTCTCTAACATGCTGCTGTAGAAAACAATCATCCAGTAAATCCAAAAAAGCCTTGCTAGTGTGCGAGTGACCAACCACAAGTTCCAGTCTATATCTGGGAAGTGAAAATCCCCCATTATAAGACACTGATTTACTAGCCCACTATTTCTCTGTATAATTGTGTTCATTGTACTCATCAGAGTCATTAAGCTACTCTCATTTTTGCTTTCCCAATGCTAATGTCACGCCAAACTGACTCAACATTGCACTGTCCATCTATGTCAACTGGATGCACTTCCTTAGGTTTTATGTATTTCTTAACTAACGGCGTAACCCTTCCTCCCCTCTCTATGCTTTCTGTACACATTCTACTCCCCAAATCCCAATTCTGCACTGCTTCTATCTGATATCAGAGACATGACACCATGTCTCTGATATCCCTACAATATCTGACTTTGATGTCTTGATCAGCACTTCAACTTCATCAAATTTATTTACTATACTTCTAGCATTGGTGTACATGCAAGTATACATGCACCTGTTCTTACTCTTAGTTACTCTAACACAGCCCATGTATTTACTTGTTTAATGACTCTCAGCAGTTCCTGAAATCCCCAGCAACCTGCTTTCTGGGCTGCTGCTCATTCCAATAGAAGCAGTGCAAGAATCATTTCCACCTCTGCCTGCCAGATGGAAGTTTGTTCCAGCAATCAGCCACCTGGGTGTGACATAAATTCCATGAATGCCACACCCTTAAAATCCCCACTGTACAGATTAAAACTGGAGGAACAGAATCAATGAACATTTCAAAGTTAACTTTATAGTCACTATTATAACAGAAATGCCACCTTGAAGAAGCAGATATGCAGTCAACCTGAAGCATAAATGATTTTTGATAATCTTCAAAAGAGTAGTGAGAGAGAGATGATCCAAGGTTTTTTTTATGAAATTCATAATTTTTATTAATATGAATACACTATTTAGATGAAATGAAGAAATTAACAGAGATTGAAGGAATAATGGAGAGATTCAAGGAGAAATAGAAAGAGAATACAAGAACCTTCCTTCCTTCTCTGTTGTTTCTCAAAGAAAAAAGTATGCAAAAAGAGATTAAATTTTCCCAATTGGGAAATATGGGGTGTGTCACTATCCCTCCTCTAATTTGAGGTTCTGAATAGCTAGATTGGGGGGGGGGGGGATTTTGTGTAACATCATCTGTAGGTCCCATTCTTCTTGGCAAATGTTTTCATCTATATATTAATTGACCTTCTGGTTAACTAACATACACGACCAGTTACCACCGCCTGGTTTGTTGCTTATCAAGTATTACTGTTTGGTTGAATTCTCGAAAATGTTTTGTTTATAAAATATAAAAAATTCTGTAACTTCAATTTCCTTGTTTTTTTGGTGGTTACATTTAAAGAACTTTTATGTTTTTGTAATCTGGTGTGGAGTGAAGTTCTGTTCCCACAATGCATATATGAAGTGATTGTTTATGCATTGCTCTCGTGAAGCATAAAATGTGCTTCCTGTTTAAAATCAACAGTTTCCTGTTTAAAATCAACAGTTTTCACATAATCTTATGATTTTAAATACGAAAACATTTTTATAATGGCTTATGATGTTTAAACAAAGTAATCATATCCATGTCTTCTTTTTTTTTAACCCCAGAAAACAAAAGACAAATACAGTTTTAAAATTGGAGAAAATAAGCAATTAATGCTTTTCTGCAATTTTAAAGCTGCATTCAAAAACCAAAGTCGGTATATCTCTATCTTAGAAATGTAGCAAGGATTAGCAAGAATTTCTATTTTCTTGGAAAATAGTGAATATCTAAGCATTTTTACAAAAGTTCTGCTCATAAAATACTTCATAATTTCAGTGTAGAGATTTCCAAAAAACTTATGGACAAAATGTAAGAGAGAGAATGTCCACATAACCAAATCAGCTCCAGCTTACCATACTTGAAGTGAGGACCACTAGTGGTATTTCAAAATCACTACCATCTTAACCACTGATAAGTACCATAAATACATAATTTATAAGGAAGCTTTCATTATAGACAATTTTAAAAAAAATTATAATAAAGGGGATGAACAAACAACCAGAAAAAAACAACATACATGTGGTTTGTATATATGCTCTAAAACATTCTTCAAAAGCAGGATTTTAGAACATATTAAAAAAATAATAAAAATATATTTCAATTGTTAACTATATAATATCGGTGTAGATACACCATAGTTTACCCATAAATTTGAACTACGTATGTAGTGAGAAAGGCATCGTTTTAATTGTATCTCATATTGTGGTTGTCTTCACAACGAGATAGCTGGTATTGCACTACTTCAAATAAATAACGCTTCTCTAGTAGAGAAGACTACTGTTATTTATTTTCAGGGAATACCACCACCACCAGAAGCTTTTTTGGCTTCATCATCAGTGAGTGGGCAGGTACCCTGGTAATGCAACATGCAATCACAGTTGCAAAGTTATTTCCACAATATGAGAGATGCCAAATGGTATATAAAATAATGTATTAGAAAATGAAATGCACAAGACATAATTTCTTATGGGTTTAGTAATTAACTATATAATCATATAGATGATGAAGCCAAAAAGCTTTGAAACAATCGTCTGGGTGGTGGTATCCCCTGAAAATAAATAACATTAGTCTTCTCTACTAGAGAAGCGTTATTTATTTGAAGTAGTGCAATACTAGCTATCTTGTTGTGAAGACAACCACAATATGAGATACAATTAAAACGATGCCTTTCTCACTATATACGTCGTTCAAATTTATGAGTAAACTATGGTGTATCTACACCGATATTATATAGTTAATTACCTAAACCCATAAGAAATTATGCCTTGTGCATTTCATCTTCTAATTTCGAATATTAATAAGCACCATAAGTAATGCCTACCATCCCTTCTAACTTAATCCACTTAAGGTTTCAAAAATAGCTGAGAGAGAGAGAAAGAGGATTAACCTCTAATCCCTTAATACCCTGAAATCAGGGCTGTAGTCATAAAATTAGCAGAAGGTATACTCTATGAATGTTATGAAAAGCAGAGAGTATACTGTGCATATCAGGCTTATTAATTGAATTTCAGAGGATATACAGTGTATACCTGTATACCCACCTACAAATAATTTTATATTTGAGGTAGAGGCCACGAACTACAAAAAAATATTAAACTATACAACAGCCAGTTTCCTTTATAACTACTCACTGTGTGTGTGTGTGGACCAGTTTTATATTTAAGGTGGAAATCATGGACCACCTTTATATTTGAAGTATAGGCAACAGACCACAAAAAATATTAACCTATATATGCAGATACAGTGAAACTTCTCCTAACGGACACCTCTCGTTAACGGACATCTCTCTACAATGGACATTTTCAAATTCCCCAACTCACCTCCATTGGTTTTAACGTGTTTGCAGCTTCTGTCTAGCGGACATTCTCTGTAACGGACGCAGACAGGCAATCTGCACTGTTTCGTTTAGATTAGCACTTAATTTGATCTCCCCATAACGGACAGCGGGCGAGCTCACGGCATTTTTTCTAGGAACGTTTCTTCCACGTATTGCCTCAATCGTGTGTTTATTTTCTATTTCCAATTCTCTGAATTTTATCAAGGTTTACGTCGCGGTTCTAAACCCTTTTTCAAGAATTTTAAGGCACATGTAAAACTTCTGATGAATTCGGTGCGTGCAGGGGGGGGGAATATGGTCGGCCTTTCGTCTTTTCAGTTTCAGTTTTCAGTTTTGTTCAGTGTCGTGTGAAGTGCACAATGTCTTCTCGTAAACATTTAACTTTAAAAGATAAAGTCGAACTCATTAATGCGTATGATTGGCAAAAAAATAGTGTTCGCAATCTCGCTGCAAAATTCGAAATCGGGAAGACGCAGGTAAGCGACATCCTAAAGAAAAAAAATGAACTGCTCAAACAATTTTGGCAACACGGAAATGATCAGGTGCAAAAATCATTCCCGAAAATTGTTGGACTTCAAATTTGTCGCACACGTGTGCTAAAAAAATTCCCATTAATGGGCCTATTATTAGGGAAAAGGCTTTGGAGGTTGCGAAATCTATGGGAGTAAATGAGTTCAAATCTTCTGTGCGATGGCTAGACAAGTTCAAAACACGGCATAAAAATTTCTTGGAAAACCGTAAGTGGTGAAGGTGGATCTGTTGATACTGGGGTTGTAACAGAGTGGACCATCAAATTGGAAGATTTATGTCGTAATTTTGAAGCTAAGGATATTTACAACTGTGACGAAACAGGGTTGTTTTTTTAAAGCTCTTCCTGAAAAAACAATGAGTCTAAAAAACGAAAAGTGCCAGGGCGGAAAAATTTCTAAGGAACGCTTGACTGTACTATTGTGTACAAATATGCTGGGAGACTTTGAACAACCTCTTGTTATAGGAAACCCACAAAATCCTCGTCGTTTCAAGGGCATAAAGTTGAATCTTTTGGATGTTGACTGGAAGTCTAATAAAAAAGCGTGGATGACACGAGATATCATGAGCGAATGGATAAGTCACTTTAACCAAAACATGATTCGTCAAAACAGAAAAATTAGTCTTTTCATGGATAATGCTGCATCTCACCCGCACATTGAATTGTCCAACATTCAAATTGTTTTTCTGCCACCAAACACACCTGCAGAGTGTCAGCCCTTGGATCAAGGGATAATAAAAAATTTTAAACTTCACTACAGAAAACGTGTTTTAAGACATCTCATTGCAAACATGAACGATGTAACATGTGCGAGTGACCTTGCAAAGAAAATCAGCATCCTAGATGTGATTCAATGGATTTCCTCTTCAGTAAACGCAATTAGAAAACAAACTATCGTGAACTGTTTTGTAAAGTCTGGCTTCTCAAATGCAAAAATTGAAGTTGTGAACAGCAATGTGGAGCACCAAGAAGAACAAGAACTTCAACATCTATTGATAATGTACGATACTTCCGCTACAAGTGACCCTGGCTACAAAGATATAGACTCAAACCTCACTACAGAAGATGGTGCTCTAGATATCAACGACATTATCATCGATATTTTTCAAGAAGTTCCTCATGAGGATGAAGAAATGGAAGGAGGTCATTCTGTCGAAGAACATATTAACGACGAACCACCGATGAAAATAGAAGAAGCGCTCATACAAATCAATCGTTTAAAAATGTTTTTCGCCGCTGAAGAAGATACTGAAGGACTTTCGATGGTTTCTTCACTCCAAACAAATGTTGAAAACAAAATTATCGGCCGGAAGAAGGTGCAGAAGAAAATAAGTGATTACTGTATGTATTTTTCTTAAGATAAAGTCATAATATGCATAGCACAATTGTATATATATTATTTACAAAAATGTTATGCAAAATCTGTATATAATTTAATTTAATTTTACATTAAACGTTTAACGATTTTTCTTTATCTCTTGTAAGTAAATTAATAAGAGGAGTTTACCTCAATATAGTACGTGGAACACTTCCGTATGATACCCTCCAGAAATTAAAACGGAAAAAACGAAAAAATCGACAACTTACCGGTACATTAAAGTAAAATATAAATAATTAAATAATCAATTTAACACAATTCAAAATCAATTCAAAACAATTAAAATTCAAATTAACGCAATTAAAAGAATCTAACGAAAATATTCATTAAACTTTCTAAATTTCACGCTTACCCGGGACTCGAACAAAATACAATTTAGCATCTATCGAAAACCCACAAACACCGGCATGCTTCTACATTATAATAGCTATCACCCATTCACCTACAAAAGATCGATTATCTTTAATCAATTTCTAAATGCCTATAAATATTCAACGACGGATTCTGCTTTAGACTCAGAAATACAAATATTAACTAGCAGATTCTTGAACAGGGGTTATCCCATTAACACAATAAATCGAATTAGGGTACAAGCTAAGGATAAGATACAAAATACTGCACCAATCAACAATAGTAATATCAAAAAATACTTTATTTCTGTCCCATATGTTGAACAGTGGCACAAACAGCTTAACAGATTCTTTAAAGATACCGAATTTAAAATTATAGCTAGGCCTATACGGAAGTTACACACTATACTGAACAATCGCTCGGTTCTTTCGGCGTTCGCAACACAAATTAATGATCTAGTATACAACATTTCTTGCGGTGATTGCGACTCGTCTTATCAGGGTTCGACGCGGTTTTCTCTTAATATCCGTGTAAATCAACACGAAGCCTCAGTTCGTGCTTCTCGTTCAGCAGCGTCAGAATTAGCCTTTCATGCCATTAACGAAAAACATACTTTTTTATTTAACGAGGCCAAAATACTTAACGTTCAACGTAATTATACGCGACTATTAATTGCAGAAACCGTTGAAATTAAATTACACGAGAATTCTGTTAATGTTCGGCGGCCATATTTGATCTCCGATGCGTGGACCTTTACGCGCATGCGCGAAGACACAATCACTACAGTATTTAAGTTGCAGGTTTAGCCGGATTCGGTAATTTTCATTCCTGTGATCACGACAGTCGGTCGAAAAGCATTGTCAGCTTCAGGAAGGAAAATCGTTTTGATTATTTTCGTTAGATTCTTTTAATTGCGTTAATTTGAATTTTAATTGTTTTGAATTGATTTTGAATTGTGTTAAATTGATTATTTAATTATTTATATTTTACTTTAATGTACCGGTAAGTTGTCGATTTTTTCGTTTTTTCCGTTTTAATTTCTGGAGGGTATCATACGGAAGTGTTCCACGTACTATATTGAGGTAAACTCCTCTTATTAATTTACTTATATTATTATCAACGTAGAACATATTGAGTATTTCAGCTCTGATTCATACTATCTAATTTATCTCTTGTGTATGTAATTGTATATTATTTACAAAAATATTGTTCAAAATCTGTATATATTTTAATTTAATTTTACATTAAATGTTTAACGATTTTTCTTTCTTTCTTTTTTTTTTTTTTCCTCCCTCAGACTTCTTGTTAGCGGACACTTCTCTCTAACGGACACATTTTCGTTCCCCATGGCTGTCTGTTAAAGGGAAGTTTCACTGTATATTAATAATTATTTTTAAATAAAATGATATTTATTCATACTTAATATACATCAGGTTGTTATAGGCATACCCACATCTCTAATAACTGTTGATGGGATTGTTCCTTACCATCAGACTCATGTGAGGGTTGCATGGCATTTTCTCTGAGAAACTCTGGTTTTTTTGTCCAGCAAACAGGCAAACCAATCAAAGAATATATGCAACTTATAGACAATATATTGATGCTTCAGCTTTGGCACTTAAAACACACACATACACACTGCAAAGAAACTCCCTTTTGTCATCCTACTGTCATCTCACAGACCACAAGCTAGAAACCAATGGTCTATGTGGTTCCAAAAAAATCACCCTACAATCTGGCAATGTTTCTGTGTTGCATTATTTCTGCATAGCAAACCATACATGTTGTGCAGGTTTGTGATTTTGTATGTGTAGGGGTGGGGAGTACCAAACACAAAATGTATTAGAATTTACAGTACTTGGCACTAGGCATGAATTGAAGTCTGAGAGCAGAAGATACTTGTGGACATTAGGAGTAAATTTCTGGGGAAATACATAAGAGATAAATAATAAAGAGAATTTAGTTCTGTGAGTTTTCAGTTGGACGGTGAAAGGATTCTCAGGCTTTTGGCATGTGATCAGATTGATTTTGAAAAAAGTGGGAGAATTAAAAACACCAATTCAGAAAAAAGTCCACATGGAAGTAATTATAAGAAAGGCATGCAACTAAAAATGAATGTCTATGAGACAGGTGAAGAGATTTTGTAAGAGGTGGGGCATTAAATAACCCATCTGCCCTCTTTTGAATAGTCTAGAAGTTTGAGAGAGGTTTGGTTTGTTCCACATCTGAGGCGGAACAGTATTGAATACTGTTCCATCTCAGACATGGAACAGTATTCAATGCGTTTGAGAGTTGTACAGTGTGTAGTTGTTTAGAAAAAAAGTAATGATGAGAACGAAATGTGGCCTCGTCTAGAAATCAATATCATCGAAGAAGAGCACAGGAGAGGTACACTCTTTTTTGCAAGCAAAAATACAGGCCTGAGTTTCAGAAGGAATGAAGCTAAGTTTTATGCACACCCTTAGAGAATCACATGGGGATCAACATTTAAGGAACTGGTGGTGGATACTTGGAGTTGAAGTTGTTTGTGCAAGGCAAGATTTCTCAAACTGGAATGTGGAAAGTACTGTCATCAGCAATACTATGGAGAGGATTTCTACTCAGTGAAAGAAGATCATTAATATACAAGAGGAAAAGAGTGGAAGAAAGAAAGAATTGAACCTTGAGGAACATCAATATTAGTGGGGAAGTTGGAGAGTAGAGTGCTCTCTATCATTACTTGCAGTGAGCAATCAGAGAGAAAATGGGTAGGTATCCAATTGCAAAAAAAAAAAAAAAAAATCTAGCCAGTAGCCCATAAGATGGGAACATGTTTAAAAGACCTTTATGCCAAACATGATCAAAAGCCTTAGAAATGTCAAAGGCAAATGCTTGAATTTCATTGATGGAATCTATATTGGTGATCATTCATCAGATGGAAGGTTGACATAGTTTGAATTGGCAGCTTTGATTGATTTCTTCATTACTCTGGAAAGAGTACGATAAATACAATGAGATGATAATTGGAATGATGGAATTTTGTCATCCTTTTTTAGAATATGGTAGATATGAGCAAATTTTTTTTGCTCTTATCTACCATATTTTATTTTGTTGGGAAATTCCCGTGTTACATTTTGTGCTGTTGAACTTGTGGAAAAATCTAGATTTCCAAGTTTTATTACTATTGGATAGCATGCCAGGCCATTCAAAAGATTTAAGTGATCCAAACGTTGAAGTTATGTTCCTACCACCAAGGTTGTACTAGGTTAATACAACTTCTTTCATTCAGCCATTAGATCAAGGCATTATATCCACCTTTAAAACTCATTACTTCAGAAAATCGTTACAATGGATTTTGGAAAAATTGATTCTGAATCTATCGAAGTAATGAGGGCATGGAAACATTTCTCAATTGCGGACTGTACAAGAATCATAGCTTTATCGTTGAAAGAAGTAACACCGTCAACATTAAATGCATGTGGAAAAATGTATGGCCAGACTCAGTTCATTCAGGAAATATGGTTGAACCAGCAGAAAACAGAATCAATGCCATAATAGAACTTGCTACGTCGGAACGAGGGGAAGGTTTTCATGATATGACTACTGAAGCCCTCACGGGTAGCACAGTTGATAGAATTGCCCTCCTCCCCACACCGGGTGGAAAAGACCTGAGTTCGAATCCTGTTGATGATGAGAGGAATTTTTATGGCCCTTTTTCACTACATGGCTGAGTTAAAACTTCATTCTGTGGAGTAAGAAGATGCTGAAGCAATGGTAGAAAAACTCGCACTGCCAGATAAAATCTGACTGAGTGTATAAGGCTCGGTCAGATGGTTAAAAGTGGTAAAATGAGTATTGTTAAAATCTGGACAGTCAATTAAAATATGTCTAATAGATAAAAAGGTGTCAGAGGACCCACACATAGGAATGTTGTTGGCCCTCATCAAAAATTAGTGTCCTATGTGGAGCTGAGCAAAAACAACTTCCTCTTTATGATTCCTGCAAAGACAGGACTACCATGGTTCAATTACAAGCTTTATCTGTAGTAATTTTTTTGAAGTTTGCCTATTCCATGAGTCCTGCCATTGTGACTGTATCTTATTGTGCACAGTATTGTTTGCTTGTAGTTTATATAGGGGACTAACAGGCAATGATTATTAGTGGAGATGCAGATTTGGCTATAGCTGCCAAATCATTTCTGCTAATCTGAATGTGACCAGGAATCCAACGGAAGTGGATATCGAATTAATGTTTACAGAAAGATTGTATCTTCTGCTAAACTTGAGACAGGATGGGACGAGAACTGTATTTCGGAGTGAATAAAGCCTGTAATACTCAAGAAATCAGGATATATCAGTAATAGAGTACATCAGTCCACTTCCCAAGATGTAGATGAGACAGCACAGAATATTCAGACCTCTCATGCACTTTGTACAGAATTGACAGATGTGTTCTAAAAAGGTCAAATTTTTATCAAATATGTGTCCCAAGAATTTTGTGTCTAGCACTACTGGAATAGCACATTGGCTGAGCCTCAATTCAGATCCAGAATGAAGATTATGCATGCAACAAAGATGTATACAAATGACCTTCTTTGGCAAGAACCTGAATGCATTAGCATGTGCCCAAGAATTAAGGAAATCGATGGCTTATTGCAGTTCTTTCAATATCCCTCATGTTGCATGAATGAGAAACTATGCTCAAGTTATCAACATAAGAGGGTGCTGTTTACAGTTGGAGGAAGTTGTTCTGTAATGGAATTTACTTTGATGGCAAAAAAGCGTCGCACTTAATACTGATCCTTGCAGTACCCCCCTCTTCCTGCCAAAAGGAATGGGAGAGTGAGGATCCTAAGAGAACTTGGAAAGACTGATTGGCTAAAAAAGTTTTTAATAAAAACTGGGAGATGCCTTCTAAGACCGAAGCTATACAAGTGTTTTAAGATGCCAAATCTCCAAGTTGTAAGATGCCAAATCTCTAATTAGACTGGAAACATCTGTCCGGGATGCATTCCGGACAGATGTTTCCAGTCTAATTAGGTGGTCCACAGTGCTGGTTGTTTGGAAGCTGTGGTGCAGTCTAGGGAGGAGCCCCGTTTGCTTCCAAATACCATATAAAGCAGGCATTGATCATTCTCTCCAGGAGTTTTCACAAGCAGCTTGTCAGAGCAAAAGGGCAGTAGTTTGTAGGGACTTTCGGATCTTTTCTTGGCTTGGCAAAGGCAAGTACAATTGCCATATGCTAAGAATTCAGAAACTGCTCCTCTAGGAAGATTCTATTATACAGAAACAGCAGGTGGTCCATACATTTTGCTGACAGATGTTTAATCATTTCATAATGTATAAGATCTGATCTAACAGTACTTGCCTTAGTAAGAGTTAGGGCTGTTTTTAACTCTTCTGGTTGTTTTTCATTTTTGACTTTCAGGACCAGGAATTCTGCGGAGTACGAAGATGCTGAAGCAATGGTAGCAAAGGTCTCACCAAGAGCACTGGCTATTGCAGTTGGGACTGCAGTGACACATTCATTATGTTCCAGGACTAATGAAGGGTACAATATACATTTTCCCTTCATTTTTCAGATTTTGACCCAGACAGTTGCAGTGCTGGTCAACTGGGTAATAGTAGATGTAAAACGGATTCGTGATTCCTACTGGCTCTGATGACAAGTATAGCAAACTTTAGTGCATGTATGTTTAAATGCTAAGAGATTAGTCATGGTAAGGTACCTTACCATGACAAATATCCCCCAAGCTTTATTTTGAACTTTTTTGCTGCTGTGCATTCTCTATTCCACGAAGGTTTGGGAAATGGTGGAAATCGAGTAGATGTTTTCGGAATTGTAGTTGCAGCTGCATGGATTATGGATTATATGCTACTGCATCAACTAAAAAATGAATAGCAAATGGTTAGAAAACGGTACTCACCTTGTATAAATCTGCAATAAATTTTTTGGTAGATGGTGGCTAAATTTATAGGCTGCTGGCTAAAACTGCAATGATATTAAAACTCTGCCAGATGTTGGAAGGCAATCCAGTCAACTTAATCAATCGTCCACCTTGGTATCCTAAATGGAAGACACCATGTCCCACTAAGTGGGGTAATGGTCACAGGGAAGTGGTCCCTTTCATACAGGTTCTCCTCCACCTCCCAAATAAGCGAAGGGAGTAGAGAAGGGGAGCAGATAGAAAGATCAAGAGCAGAGAACGTATGGGTAGGCATATGGAAAAAGGTGTTAGTTCCCATATTTAGGAAGGAGAGATCATTGTTAGTGAGCATGTGCTCTATGATATGTCCCTTTCCATTAATGTCAACACTACCCCACAGGGCAGTATGTCCATTAAAATCACTCAGGAGTAAGATAGGAGTGAGCAGCTGCACAATGAGATCATCAAGGTCTGTCTAAGAGATTTAGTCCTAGCTGGCAAATAAATCAAATATACTGTTAATAAAAACTCAACTTTAAGGCAAATTGCTACCACTTATAAGTTAGTGGAAAGCAGCACAGATTGGAACTGCTGGAGATGAAGGTACAGATTGGAACCACTTGTGATTCTTTTGAGATAGATCTGCCACCTTCATCTAAATGAAATTATTCCCAAATTGAGATTTCTAAAAGGCAGAAAAACAACTTCCTGCATTTATTGATATTCAACTGAATAAATAATTAGTACATAATGGCTGACTATTTGAAACCCATATTTCTTGTGTATTTATAATAGTGACTGGCTTTTCAATCTGAAACTTTTCCGCCCCATAACACTTTTTGTTGTTACTTCAGATTTGATACATAAAGAAAAAAATATAAGTATTTCCGATGAAAACGCCATTTCAAAAATCAACAATTTCTATGTTTTCAGTTTCTTTGTGGTCTTCATCACTAATTGACATCTTTTTTTTATTCTTTATTTAACCTATTGACTTAATTGTTATATTAAATTATTTTCTATAAGTCAAGCTCCTTGGTTTATTTTGAATTCAGATAGCAATTTTGAAGTTAATACTTAGTGTCCACAGCTTTACTATTCATAACTTGCCACCATTGTTATACAATACGGAATAGTGTTACGTATATCCCGAACTTGATAACGTAAGGTTTAACATAAAACTAGATAGTGAAATACTTGCACACTGTATTAGAAATCTGTTAGCTTCGTTTAGTATTATCAATTAAAATTTTATTATTCTTATTAAATTCATTGTTAATTAAATTGTACTTAAACAGAATCATTACCTAGACAACAGCAGCAAAGCAACGAGCAAAAAGTGGCTGTAGTATTGTGGCTAGGGAGAGAACCAAAGGGGGCGATTCTTCAATGCATCACAGACTAAAAAAATGTGCGAAATGTGAGATTTTTTTTTTTTTTTTTATGTAAACCCCAAACACGAGAGGTGTTAGAACCTATAGTACTTAGTACCGTGCTTGGGTTGGAGGTTGAGAAGATGAAAGAAGATATTTGTTGACATTGGACTTGAACTTCTGTAGACTGTAATTTTCAGGAAATACGTATAAGGCCTTGAATGGATTGAGCAAGCTCAATGTTAATGGGATTCTTCCTCTTTCTCAGATTACTCACCCTGAGGGGGCATAAATTCAAATTGAGGAAAAACAATCATAGAATATGTGTTCGGAAATTTGCCTTTAGCAAGTGGATGTTGATAGTTGGAACAAACTTCCATCTGTTGTAGTGGAGGTCAGCAGCTTAAATAAGTTCAAGGCAAAACTAGACAAACATTTGGAGTGAATGGCTGGGTGAAATGGAAGGTTTTATTTTTTTGGCTTATGCCCCTGCTAATGCTAATATCAGCATACAAATCAGCTTAACCATTAACCATATAATTAACACATTAACCATATAATGTGTAAATCTGCACTTAATTTTTTTCCTTGCTGTTTTCAGAGTATGCATTAAACAGTTTACTGCAAAGTTTTATAATGTCAACTTGTTTTGATATTCATGATATATTTTCTCTGTATGCACCTCTCACTGTTCTTTTATAACTGTTATTGATAAAGGAAGGTAGCCTTTATTAATTTATTGCTAGCAGCAGGGGAAGGTTGTATTTCTAAACTCTATTGGAAAAGTGAGTTAGGAGTTTGAAATGCAATTTATTTTCATTAAAAATAAAATCTTTAATTATATAAGGTTTTAATAAACTTTTTTTATTAATTTTTATTGCTTTCTAAGTTAAGAGAAGGTATTATCCTGGATCGTCATGGTCCACAGTGTGTTTAGGGTCTAACACACCAGAGGTTTCTCCCATCTCCTCATAGTTTACATTGTCATATGATACAGTACATTGTACAGGTCAAAGATTTAAAAGTGTACAGATATTGTGGTGTGTAGTGTTGTTTTTCAGGCCATTTGGCCGCTGGCCCCCTGGTGGGTCTCAACGTTGCCCATACTAAGTCCTGTGGAGGTGGACCAGGTACATCAGTAATTTGTTTTATCTCTGGCAGGCCCTGCCACCTAATTTCCTTAGATTTCAGTAGTTAGGGGTTATGGAAAAAAAAAAGGGTGAGATAATGCTAGAATTGGAAAAGCTGAGAATGGTAAGCATGGTTTAATTTTGTCATATTTAGATTTGGACATGTGGGATGTGCACTAGTGTACAAACAATAGGGGGGGAGAGAGACTGAAGACTGGGAGGGGTAATTCAGAAGTATGGAGACAAAAGAGACGACCTCAATGATTTTCAGTGGGACATGCCCACGCCCCACCAGTCCAGTAATGATAACACCTCCCCTCCCCCAATTAGATTCTGAAGGTGTTTCATTTAAAGTTGCATGTTGTATCAAAAACAAAAACCTGCAGAATACAGTTTGCTCGCTCTCTCTCTCCCATTATCATATTAAATATCTGTGTGTGTGTGTGTGCGCGCTAATGAGAAACTGAACCATTATGGCACAATTCTCAGGTATAAAAAATTAAGAAATTCATAGATTTTTTTTTTTAATTCATATTTTAAAGCACTTTTACTATTTTTTGCAAAAAGAAAAAGGCAGAAAAAACTGGAGTTTTTACAAAAAGAGGAACTCCATAGTGCCAACTCTAGCATGATTGTGAGACAGAAGGGATTAAAAAAGGTGGATTCTCTCGGTTAAATCCAGAGAATTGGTAACTATACCACATATCCAGTATAATATTAACAAAAATATTGTAAATATAACTTCCACTTTATTTACATGACACTTACCTCCATGTGAAATTATGGATATTGATGGAAAACCAAAATATGCAAAGGGACCAGCTTCAAAGACTAGATTTTCTTTCCCAACAGTAACTTGAACACGGCCTTCTAGTATTAAAACAAAATAATCTGCAGGTCGCCCAGCATGATAAATTTAAACATCCGATGCACTGAAATCTTCCTTTGATTGACACTTCATGGAGAAGAAAATATTCTGTGCCATCAGCTTCATCAGCACTGTTTCTGAGATTAAATTTTTTTTGAATGGTTCTACACTAGTAGAAAGATACTGATGTGTGCAGACCTGGCTAGAACAGGCCATGATCTAGCCGAGGAGGAGGAGGATGTCTTTGTGTGTGTACTAGGTGCAGAGACTGTGAAGAAATTAGGTGCCAACTCAGCATTCTGATGGGCATCTATGAGTTTGAGGTGTAGGGTAGATGCCCTCAAAAGTATTAAACTGGGAGACCCATCAAGTTCTCAGCTGCCCAACTCAATGCCAGAGTTCACTCCTGTGCATCATGCAACTCAGCAGCAATCTCCAAGACAGAATGCACTGGTCTCACAGGAACTAGTTATTACTGGTGACAATATTGCCAGGGAGACGGGGAATATATTATGCAAAAAGAATAGGCGGAACAGGACCAGGGTGTCTGCTAAAGGGGCAAAAGCTGATGACAACACAGTATCCAATAATAACTAGAATAATGCAGATTTACTTAACAAGTACAAGTCAATATTGAAAAAAAAAAGTTGCGAGTTAGGGTCAAATTTGAACTTGTCTGCAATTCTACCTGGACACGACAGGACGGAGTATATGACGATGACCTTGTAAATCAATTCGACCCTGGAGAGATTGTGCAAGGTTCATGGGGTAGAATTTTATTCAGCGTGGTCTGTGTTTGTTAACAAGAGAGACTGTTTCTACAGGCATGGCATACACTTAAATAGAAAGGGTGCAAGAATATTTACTGATGCTATCGAAGCAGTGTTAGGTAGGCAAAGGCAAAAGTGATTCTTGCACTGCTATTGTAATGAGCAGCAGCCTGGAGAGCCGGTTGCTGGGGATTTCAAGAGCTGCAAGCTCTTGATTTCAAGTAAGAATAGGTGCACGTATACTTGGATGTACACCAATGCTAGAAGTATAGTAAATAAATTTGATTAATTTGAAGTGCTGATCAAGACATCAAAGGCAGATATTGTAGGGATATCAGAGACATGGTGTCACACAGATATAAGCAGTGCAGAATTGGAATTTGGAAAGTACAATGTGTACAGAAAGCATAGAGAGGGTTATTATTTGTTTGTTTTTTGAGCATTAGCAACTAAGGCCATATTGCTCCGGGGATATGCGGTGGTCATTCGCTGACCTTTCCGCATCCTCCGTATTTGGTGGTGATGGGCTCGAACCCCGGTCTAATCAAGAAGCGTGTGCTACGCACTGCTGCTCCTTCCCACCTGGCTACGGAGGCACCGCATAGAGAGGGTAGGAAGGGAGTAGGGGTTATGCTGTTAGCTAAGAAACAAAATCTAAGGAACTGCATCCAGTTGATATGGGTGGACCAATGTTGAGTCAGTTTGGTGTGACATAAGCACTGGGAAAGGGAAAATGAGAGTAGGAGTGTGTTATAAGCCTAATGATTCTGATGAGTACAATGAACAATTGCGCAGAGAAATAGTGTGGGAGAGTAAATCAGAATGTCTTATAATGGGGGATTTTAACTTTCCAGATATTGACTGGAACTTGTGGATTGGTCACGCACATTCTAGGAAGACTTTTGTGGATTTATTGGAGGATTGTTTTCTACAGCAACGTATTCGAGGGACAACCAGAGGGAGTAATATTCTTGATCTGATTATCAGCAGTGATTATTCATGCATTAAGAATTTGCAGATAAAGGAACCACTGGGTGGCAGTGATCACAATGTACTGATGTGAGATTTAGTTAAAGATGTAACTACCATCAAGGGTAAAGGGAAGGTTATTTGTTTTCGTAAAAGTGACTACAGTAGTCTTAGTCTCAGACAGTTTTTAAATTCTATACAATAAGATCAACTGGTTCGTGGCAGAGAAGAAAAATGTGTGGGATGCATATAAATTATCAGGTGACACTGAATCCTATGGCAGATATAATCTAGTCTGTTATCAAGTCACAAAAGAGGTTAGGCAAGCGAAGGCTGATTATGAGAAATCCTTGGCAAAGGATGCAAAGAAAAACAACAAAGACTGCTTTACTTATGTAAACTCTAGAGAGAAGGGGATGAATCAGATTGGTCCACTTGATGTTGGTGGTTCAACTGTTGATGATCCAGTTCAGATAGCTAAAAAACTGAATGAATATTTTACATCTACATTCACACATGAGAAATTCTGTAAGGAAGAGGAGGATAGAAGTTTACTAAACTCTAACAGGGAGGTAAATGATTTTGTAATAACAGAGAGCAAAGTAGAGACATTATTGAAGTTAAACATAAAAAAGTCACCTCGGTGGATGAAATCTGTCCAGTAATATTGAAGGCGGCAATGAGGGAAGTTAGAAAACCCTTAGCCATAATTGTGAGAGCATCATTAGATTCAGGAAAGATCCCTGTGGACTGGAGATGTGCAAATGTATTCTCAATTCACAAAGGGGGTCAAAGGGTGACAGATAATTAAAGACTTGTTAGTTTATCTTCTGTAACAGGGAAAATAATGGAGTCACTGGTTAGAGGTGATACAGGATCACCGAGACAAGACTGCAGTAATAGTTCAGACACAGCTTGGGTTTGTTAAGGGGAAGTCTTGTATGACCAATTTGATTGGATACTACGATGTGGTCACAAAGGAACTGGATGCAAAAAATAATTTTGATATCATATATTTGGATCTTAGAAAGGCTTCTGATACTGTTGTACATGGAAGACTGCTTTACAAATTGGAGCAGTATGGCATTAAGGGCAAGTTGCTGCAATGGATATAGGAATGGTTGAGTGGGAGACGGCAGAGAGCTGTAATAAATGGACACTGCTCTATGTGGACTGGTTTTTTTTTTTTTTTAGGAGCATTAGCAACTAAGGCCATATTGCTCCGGGGATATGCAGTGGTCATTCCCTGACCTTTCCGCATCCTCCGTATTTGGTGGGCACGGGCTTGAACCCCGGTCTAATCAAGAAGTGTGTGCTATGCACTGCTGCTCCTGCCTACCTGGCTATGGAGGCGCCTCTATGTGGACTAATGTTATTGGAGTTCCCCAGGGTTCGGTGCTGTGCCCATTGTTGTTTTGTGTATTTATCAATGATATCGATGAAGGTATATCTGGCTTACTGTTGAAGTTTGCAGATGTTATTGTCATTAACAACCCTGCCAACAAAGGTTGGCAGGGTTGTTAATGACAATAAAGACAGTAAACTCTGCCATTGCCAGTCCCAAGCCAAGATGAAAAAGGAGGAGGGGGAGGAGCATACCTCGTAAAAAAAAAAACCTGGGCTCCAGCTGACTATACCTGGGATGGGCCCCTGCCTGGGTTACAGGTGAAGATGGAGGATTATCTTCAGCAACAGTGGAAGTCTGTCACCCTTCCAAGATACTTGTCCCATCTAAATTGTGGACTACGCAGCAGAGGAATGGCAAGCCGGCTGCATTATCTGCCTTAAACCCTATGGATCTCAGTCATTATAAGATAAACAGTCATGCTACTGCATCTGGGATAACCGACGCGGATGTTCTTATACCATGGAGAACAGCTGTGAAGAAAGCTATATGGTCAGCCAAAATTCAAATGTATCTCTCAACACTAAATGCAAGATCGCTTTACAAGCCCGGGAAAATAAAATTGGTAGAAGAAGAAGAATTGAAAAAGATCAAATGGGATATCCTAGGAATGTTAGAGACACATTGGACAGAAGAAGGAACACTGGATATGACAGAAGGAAGAATATTTTACTCAGGGAGAAAATACACCATACATAGAGGAGTTGCTTTCATAGTAAAGAAATATCTATTAAATTTAATAATAGAAATTCACCCACACAACTCAAGAATGATAAGTTTAAGAATAAAAGGTAAAGAAAAAGGAATCTTCATAAAAATAATCCAGGTATACACTCCACACTCCTCACATGATGATACAGAGAAAGTTGCCTTCTATTCAGACCTATAAGAAACCATAGATAACACAAACAAAAAAGATATTTTAATAATAATGGGAGACTTTAATGCAAAAGTTGGTGGCTTTTCGACAGACTTCGGCGACGTATTAGGAAAGTTCAGGATAGGAAATAGAAATGAGCGAGAGAAGAACTCTTGAACTTCTGCAAAGAAAATAAACTATTCATCACCGACACACTGTTCTACCACAGATCTCAACATCAGTATACATGGACATCACCAGATGGAATTACAAAAAAACTGTATCGACTACATTTTATAATAAATAACAACTGGAAATCATCCATTCAAAATGTTAAAACTGTTAGAAGTACAGATTTTGACACAGACCATGAACTGTTAGCAGCAACATTAAATATATCACGATTTGAAGAAGACAAAATAAAGGAAATTTATGGGAAAACACTACAAGAAAAATTAAAATATATAAACTATTCATTATCTGTGGAAAATATATGGGAGTAAACTAAACAAATGGCTAAAGATGCAGCCTTAGAAACCTTGGGAACAAAACAAAAACCAAACAATCCTTGGATTACAGAAGAAATTTTAGATATATGGACGGAAAAAAGACAAAAAACCTCCTAAACAAAGAAAATAGTATAGTCAAGAAAAAAGGAAAAATATAAAACCTTAAAAAACAAAATAGACAACCTATGTAAAGCTGCTAAAAGGAAATGGTTGGAAGACAAAGCAAAGCAGTGCGAAAGGCGAATAAATGTCACAACTCTAAAACAACTTATCAGGTTATTGTTTGTTTGTTTGTTTTTGTTTTTAGGAGCATTAGCAACTAAGACCATATTTCTCCGGGATGTGCGGTGGTCATTCCCTGATCTTTCCGCATCCTCCGTATTTGGTGGTGACGGGCTCGAACCCCGGTCTAATCAAGAAGCATGTGCTACGCACTGCTGCTCCTTCCCACCTGGCTACGGAGGCGCCTACCAGGTTATAAAGAAAACATACATCCCGAAAACACTGATGATGAAAAATAAAAACAATATAAAAACAGGAAACAAGCAAGAAATTAAAAAAATATGGAAAGAATATTACCAAACCCTTCAAAACTCTTGCCTTAGATAACAGAAGAGATAAAGCACCCTCGATAACAAAAGAAGTTCAGAAAGCAATTAGCCAAATGAAGAATGACAAGGCACCTGGAAATGATGGTATCCAAGCAGAACTATGGAAATTCAGAGGCAATGCAATGTTAAAACACCTCGCACAATTGTTTAATCTAATTTTATTTACAGGTGATATACCAGAACACTGGAAAAGTGGAATAATAGTACCTATAAACAAAACAGGAGATAGAAAATTGTCAGAATTATAGACCCATTACCCTTTTAAACCATATATTTATAAGGATCTTATAAAACAGGATACTTAAAACATATGAAGAAACAATAGGAGAAGAACAAGCAGCATTTAGAAAAGACAGATCAGCAATAGACCAAATATTCACACTAAACATCACTGCAGAAAAATATTGGAATAAGAAGAAACCTCTTTATCTGTGCTTCATTGATTTCAAGTAATGGGAGTAAACTAAACAAATGGCTAAAGATGCAGCCTTAGAAACCTTGGGAACAAAACAAAAACCAAACAATCCTTGGATTATGGAAGAAATTTTAGATGCATATTTGACTGTAAACAGAGGAAATTTAATGAAGCAACTACACAAAATCTCAATTGATCATGAAATAATCATGTTTGTAAACAATTTCTACAAAAATACAAGAGCAACAGTAAAATTCAACAACCTTAAAACAGAAAAATTTGAAATTGAGAAAGGAGTCGTGCAGGGATGCCCTTTATCTCCATGTCTATTTAATATCTACCTAGAAGAACTAATGAAATCAATTGAAGAAAAAAGAGGCACAATAATAAATGGAAAAAATATAAACCACATAAAATATGCAGATGATATTGTGATTTTAACAGAAACAATGAACAACTAAAAGAAATATTAAAAACATCGATAAAGCAAGCAACAATTATGGAATTAATATTAATATAAATAAAACCAAAGTAATGCAGCTCGGAAAAAACACAGAAGACATAAACATCCAAAATAAACAAATAGAACAAGTACAAAAATTTGTATACCTGGGCTTTCTAATAACTGGAAACCTAAGTAATATTGACACAAATTAATCACAGACTCAACATCAGATGGACAAATATGAACAAACTCAAAAACACATGGAAGAGCAATAAATTCTCAAATAGTCTAAAAATTAAACTATATGAAACTGTCATCATACCCACAGCAACTTATGGATCCTTATGGATCAGAGACATGGAGAATAAATAAGAAAGGCAAAAAATAATGGCATTTGAAATGAGATGTCTAAGGAAAATCAATAAAACAAATTGGAGAGAACATAAAACTAATGAACAAGTAAGGAGAGATCTAAATTTTGAACACAGAATAGAGAAGATCTACAAAAAACAACTTCAGTGGTTTGGACATATGAACAGGATGAAACAACACAGTCTGCCTAATTTAGTACTGACAGGAAGAATCGGAGATAAGAGACCACGAGGAAGACCCAAAAGAGAATGGCTCCAATACCTAAAGGAAAACACTGGCTTTCAGAGTTATCAACAAATGATGCAAGATTCAAGAGATCAACAACAATGGAGGCCGATATATAAATAGGGACTCAACCCAGGCCAAACGGAAAAGTAGAATGATGAAAGACAGTATGCTACTGCAACACGATCTAGAAAAGTTAGGCAGATGGACTGAGAAGTGGCAACTCAAGTTTAACGTTGACAAATGCAAAGTACTGCATATGGGTAGCAGTAACCCAAAGAAACTTACCAAGTGTGTGGTACTACACTTACACAGTAAGGTGGAGAATGAAAAATACCTGGGAGTAATTGTGCAGTCAGATACGAAGTTCTCTGAGTAGTGCAGATGGGCTGCCAGAGCAGGTTATGGAGTTTTGTTAATGATATATAGGAATTTTACTAGCAGAGACAAGGAGGTGATTATCCCCTTGTCTAAAGCAATGGCCACACCTTGAGTACAGGTCTGGAGGCCTCATTTTAGGAAGAATGTAGAGTTGCTAGAACAAGTACAGAGAAGGGCAACAAGATTGGTGAGAGGAACAAAGGGGGTGCTCTTAATAAAACAGGCTTAAGTGTGCAAGTTGCAGCATCTGGAGACTAGGCACCCATGAGTGATCTGATTGAGGTGTATAAGGCCTTGAATGGTTTAAGCAGGCTCAATCTTGATGGGATACTTCTGTTTGCTCAGATTAAGAACCTGTTAAGGAGGCGTAGATCCAAATTGAGGAAAGACAGTTATAGAATAGATGTGCATATGTTTGCCTTTAGCCAGCGGGTAGTTGATTGGTTAAATAAATTTAAGGCTGAACTAGACAAACATTTGGAGTGACTGGATGGGTGAAATGAGAATGTTTTTTGTTTCTTTTTGGCTGATGCTATATAAGCTTTTGTGGTGCCATATTTTACGATTGTGCTCCCGATGTAGCAAGCATTACAACTTGATTGACATTTAATTAAATATATAACGTTTCTGATGTCACTTATTGGATATTCGTGTGTTTCTTTATATGTATTAAACATGGTCCCTAATTTATTATACGAAGGAAATATTAATGTTATGTCTGTATTGGCAAACACTTGGCGAAGCTATCTGGCGAGTCCGCTGTGATAGGGAAGGACAATGTGTGTGTTTTGTCTGTTGTTCTGGTTGGTGCTATGATTATGTGGGTTACTGACATTTTTTGCAACAGAAATTGTGTGTTGAATTAGATGTTGAAGGGTATAAGCTATGAATTTCTTTGTAAGATATTGTAGTTCAGTGGATAAATCGTCCTGCGAAGAACTAAACTTAATGGAGTTGTAGGTTTGATTGTAGAGAAAGGACTTTTTTGTACTGAGTGGGTGATGCGATTGAAAATGTAAATATTTTCCTGTGTGTGTGTCTTTTCTATAAATTATGGTTCCTAGCTTGGTGCCCATTTTATATATTGTGAGGTTAAGGAAGTTGATTTTATTGTCAGTTTCTATTTCAAGGGTATATTTTAATCTTTCTTGTATGGTGGTGAATTTAATAAAAGGATTATCAATGGTGGCTCTGTTTCCTATAAATAATACGTCGTCCGCATACCAAATGTAGAGCTTAATACCCGAATGAAAAGGTTGGAGTACTTGGTTTTCGATCGTGGCTAAGTAGATTTCTGATGAGGGAGCTGAAATTCCTAATTCCATGGGGAGACCAAATATTGGTCTTGAAAACGAAAGTGCCTGGCTTCAGACATAATGTTAATATTTTCTTCATATAATAAATTAAGGACCATGTTTAATACATATTAAGGACCATGTTTAATACATATAAAGAGACACATGAATATCCAATAAGTGACATCAACAATGTTATATATTTAATTAAATGTCAATCCAGTTGTAAAACATGCTACATCAGGAGCACAACCACAAAATATAGCACCACAAAAAATTCTGATACACATGCTTGTTACCACCATAATAGCTTCAGAACTAATCAAGCCGGCACTGAACTTACACAACACGTGCACGCTCACAACCACAATCCCCTAATCGATTCAGCCATCGCAATTATTAAATTAGGATTTAGTTACAAAATCTTCCAACACGAGGCGTTTGTCATAGAATGGTGTTGCCATAACACTAAATTTAATGTTCTAAACACAAACTTCCAACCAACCTTTCACCGGTCTGGAACTTTACGCACAAAAAGTTCTCAAAATGCATTATAGGAATCCTTTAAATACATAATTCCTTTTCTCCTATCATTGCCAACTGAAGATGTTTTTCACTAAAGTCACTCGTTGTGACTATTGGCTTCACCTTATTCTCATATTAATATTCTATACACGACAACCAGGGACGAGGTAGTACACTTCTTCCTTGAGCAAATTTTAATTACAGGTTTTTAACAATTCCGTCTTTATTTATTTTAACTTATTTTAAACTTCATTTCCACTTCAATACCATGTAACTAAGCAGACCAATTGAGGTGAGTACCATCAATTAAGCTCTTATTGCTATTATTATTATTAACTTTAATAGACATGTTGGACTCGATCACACAAGTTGTCCGTCCAACAAGTACTTAATTTGCTTGACTAAATTTGAAGTTTGAAATAGCAAAGAGAAAATGTTCGAATGAAACATCATTTATTTTGCTTAACCTCCAATTTCCCACACAATCTTCAAGCGATTGGTTATCATCAATTTCTTACTTCATTACTGCTACTAGAAACACTATCTGTATTGAAAATAACACCATCGCTATCCAACAAAAGTAATTCAAATCCTGAGGCAGAAAGTTCAACAATTTCTCCATTTGAAAGGCCCTTTATGATATAACAACGCTATGTCTAAATACTTCACTCGAACACAGAAGTATAAGATACTCTACGACTTCTAAAGTGAAGAAAAACAATTTCATTAGCTTAGATTTTCAGATTTTTTATAAGTATATACAGATGGCCGTGCAACAACAATTGTTTCAGCACAGAGGGAAACCGAGGTTAACAAATGGCAACACTGGACCACAGAGAATCGACAACACTAATCAAGGTACGCTACCTCAATAAGATCAAAATGAATGATTTGGATGAGTAGAGAAAAGTAGATGAGTATATATATATATTTGATACTATTAGTAACTTCTGGTTTCAGCATAAAAAAATAAGAATTTTTGTGAAATGCAAAAATCAAGATAACTAATAATGAAAAGAAGTCACTACACAACCTGATATGAAGTCCTCTAAATATTAAGTGGTTATACAAGTTTTTGGCTTCTTGATATTGAAGATGTAATTTACCTTTATATTTTTTGTATTTCTGATTAATGTTTCCATAAAAGATATGCGTGAGAATATGCAGGATGTTCCCTACCACAATGAATACAGTTGCCAAGCAGAAGCAAGCGACAATGACATGCCATTTGTAAGCAACTATATTTTTTGGCACTTGAAGCATCTTAATGGATTTGAAATATAGGTCGATACTGGATAACATAAGTAACTTGCTTTAAAAGATGAAAGTCATGGCATGTTAACAGTAAGAATAAGAATCCTGATGGATATCAGATTTCCATCACATTGTACCAATATACAATTCATAGCTGTTACACCATGATCTTTTAACTCGGTACCTGAGAAAATGAGGTGCCAACTCAGTGTTGCAATGGGCCTTTATGAGAGGTTGAAGAACAGGGTAGATGTCTTCAAAGGACTTAAAATTAGGGGCCCATCAAGCTCTCAGCTGTCCACATCAACGCCAGGGTTTGCACTTGAACATCAGGCAACATAGGGGTAATCCCCAAGGCAGAATGTGCCAGTCCCAGAGGAATTAGTTGTTGTCAGTGTCTCTATTATCAGGGAAATGGGGAATATTGTGCAAAAGGGATAGGTGGAACAGGACCAGGGTATGTCTACCAGGGACAAAAGTTAATAACATTGTAGAGCAGATATCATCGTTTAAGGGCACAAAAGGTGATATTGTTGTACATATTGGCACCAATGATATTAAGAGTAGGAGAATGGCGAAATTACTTAGCAAGCACAGGTCAATGTTGTAAAAAAGGTGCGAGTTGAATTTGAAGGTGTCTGCAATTCTGCCAAGACACGATAGGAGTGAGTATACGATGAGAGCCTTGTTAATCAATTTGGCCCTGGAGAGATTGTGCAAGGCTCATCGGGTAGAATTTTTTTCAGCCTGTCTGTGCTTGTTAACAGGAGAGATTGTTTCTACAGAGACGGGATACACTTAAATAGAAAGGGTGCAAGAATATTTGCTGATGTTATCGAGGCAATGTTAGGTGGATCGGAAAACTGCTAGTTTGTGGATATACACAGACTAATAGATTAACAGTAACCACTGGCAGAGGTGAAATTGATTCTTGCAAAGCTTCTATTGGAATGAGCAGCAGCCTGGAAAAGGTGCCAGGGATTTCAGAGATTGCTGGGACTCAACACTGCAATGTCCACCAATGTCAGCTGGAGGCACTTCCTACAGCTTGTTTTCTACAGCAGCATGTTCGGGAGGCAACCAGAGGGAGTAATATTCTTGATTTGATTATCAGTTGTGATTCTTAATTCATTAAGAATCTGCAGATAAAGGAGCCAATAGATGGCAGTGATTACAGTGTGCTGATGTGGGATTTACTCAAAGAGGTAACCACCATGAGGGCTAAAGGGAAGGGTTTATGCTTTTGTAAAGGTGACTACGGAGGTCTGAGACAGTTTTTAAAGTCTATACAGTGGGACCAACTGATGATGTTACCAACAGCAAATTCTAAATGGGAAGCATTCAAAGAATTAATCTTGTAAACTACTAGCCTTTTCATACCAACTAAGAAATATTATTCAAGTTTAAGGCCTAAATGGAAGTCAGATGAACTAATGAGGCTCATGGCAGAGAAGAAAAATGCATGAGATGCATATAAATTGCCAGGTGACACAGAAGACTATGGCATATATAAGCTAGTCTGTAATAAAGTCACAAAGGAGGTTAGGCAGGCAAAGGCAGATTATGAGAAATCTTTGATAAAGGATGCAAAGAAAAACAGCGAAGAGTTCTTTACTTATGTAAACTCTAGAAGGAAGAGGATGAATCAGATTGGTCCACTTCACATAGATGGTTTGACTATTGATGATTCTGCTCAAGAAGCCGATAAACTGAATGAGTATTCTGCATCTACATTCACAGATGAGGAGTTATTCAAGGAGGGGAATGCCAGAAATTTATCAAACTCTAACAGGGAGCTAAGCGATTTTGTAATAACTGAGAGCAAAGTAGAGGAGAAATTGTTCAAGTTAAACATAAAAAAGGCAACTGAGGTGGATGGAATCTATCCAGTTATATTGAAGAAGGCAGGGAAGGAAGTAAGCAAACCCTTAGCCATAATTATGAGAGCATCCATAGATTCAGGGAAGGTCCCATTGACTGTGACCCCAATTCACAAAGGAGGATCAAAGGATGACACAAGTAATTACAGACCTGTTAGTTTAACTTCTGTTCTGGGGAAATTAATGGAAGCACTGGTTAAAGTAGTACTGCAGATTCATCTAGACAACGCTTCGATTACAGTTTGGACACAACATGGGTAATTTGTTAAGGGGGAATCTTGTCTGACCAATTTGATTGGATACAATGATGAGCTCACAAAGGAACTGGATGGAAACAAATAATTTTGATACATATACTTGGATCTTAGGAAAGCTTTTGATACTGTTGCACATGGAAATCTACTGTACAAATTGGAGCAGTATGGCATTAAGGGCAAAATGCTGTTATGGATAAAGGGATAGTTAAGGGGTAATCAATGGACACTGCTCTTCATGGACTAACGTTATCAGTGGAGACCCCAGGGTTCAGTGTTGGGTCCATTGTTGTTTTCTGTATTTATTAATGATACTGATGAACGCATATCAGGTTTAATGTCTAAGTTTGCAGATGATACGAAGGTTGGCAAGTTTGTTAATGACACTAATGACAGTACACTACAGCAAGAGGATCTAGAAACATTGAGCAGATGGGCTGAGCGGTGGCAACTGAAGTTTAACATTAACAAATGTAAGGTACTGCATATGGATAGCAGTAACCCCAGAGTAACATATCAACTGTGTGATACTACACTCAAGGTAGTAGAGAATGAAAAAAGACCTGGAGATAATTGTGCAGCCAGATATGAAGTTTTCTGACC
This sequence comes from Mastigoproctus giganteus, assembly GCF_048544385.1. Lineage (NCBI taxonomy): Eukaryota > Metazoa > Arthropoda > Arachnida > Uropygi > Thelyphonidae > Mastigoproctus > Mastigoproctus giganteus. The sequence goes on from NC_143579.1 coordinate 116,932,663, forward strand.
AGTGTAGAGAGTCTGAAGGGCAGCTCATGGTGTCTTGTCAATGATATACAGGAATTTTTCTAGCAAGGATAAGGAGGTGATTTTCCCCTTGTATAAGGCAATGGTCCCACCACACCTTTAGTACTGTATAAAGGCCTGGAAGCCACATTTTAGGATGTAGAGCTGCTGGAACAAGTACAGAGAATGGCAACAAGTGAATGGAACAAAGGGTTGCTTTTACAAAGAAAGGCTTAAGTTTTGCAAATTACAGGGTCTGGTGACTAGGCACCTGCAAGGTGATCTGACTGAAGTATATAAGACCTTGAATGGTTTAAGCAGGCTCAGTGCTGATGGGATACTTCCACTTGTTTAGATTAAGAACATAGATGTGCGGAAGTTTGCCTTTAGCCAATGTGGTTGATTGTTAGAACAAACTTGCATCTGTTGTTGTAGAAGTTGACAGTTTAAATAAATTCAAGGCAGAACTAGATAAACACTTGGAGCATATGGATGGGTGAAATGAGAAGGGGTTTTTTTTTTTTTTTGGCTGATGCTGTATAACTTTGCTTTCTTTCATCATATGCCTCTACTAATGTTAATGCTAATTATTTACCTGGGTTTACACTTAGGAAAAGACCTTTTGCTTTAGGTTCCATAAGGCATGAGGAATACTGTTGCATCCAAAAGAGCAGGACTAAAATATTTACAAACTATACAAATATTAGACTATTTTCAAATATACAAACTATATTGGGCCCCTTCATCAGCTAACATTACAATGGAACATCAAATGATGCCGAGCGTTGTCATGTATTAGACAGTGTAGTACATGCACAATGTTGGTGAACATTATGGAGGCAGTTGTCATTCAATGCGTCCCACATATGCACTCTACATTGTCACCAGAAAGTGTCTGATTCTGCCCAGTAACCCATTTACATGCCTTCCATTTAACGTTCACCAACCTTGTGCATTTGCTTCACTATCCAGGCCTGGCTTCATTTGATGTTCCATTGTAATGTTTTTTGTATATTACTGTCAGCTGATGAAGGGACCCATAATCCTGATATAGCAGAGGTATAAATGTAAATAGTTTAGATTTTTGTAAATATCTGTATAGTTTTGAAATGTATAATTTTATTATTTGTATAATAATATTATTATACTAATATTTTAACATTATAACACACTGATCGAAATCTAATCAGGAAATTACCTATTTAATTATTTACCTATGCATTTGTAGTGACATAATTGCCAACCCTCTTTTCCCATTGGCTAGAATAAGCGATGCAATTGCCCTACCCTGTTCTCCCATTGGCTAGAATAAATATCACTAGGAGGATAACTTTTTTAATGTATAGACAGATAATAATTGCACAAACATAAATAAGGTACTGAAATAATGTAGCTTTTGGAGCATAGTTCCCAATTATGAACTTAAAAGAGTGTACAGTATACTGCAACATAAATGGCTGAGGTATACAGTTCCCTCTACTGTGATTCATAATGGGGCCAACAATAAAAATATGAGCTTTGAGCCATGAGTGCTGGTGAAAATCATATGAACAATCAATAAACTGAACAATGGAAGCAGTCAATGATGGCTGTGCAGATAGACCCTCCCGCTTCAGCACACTCTGAGACAGTCTTCTGGTAGTCTTACCAATGTAACATACCCACAATTCGAACATTTAATTGGTAGATAGAGACACCTGACAAGGATAAGAGGATAGGGGACTCCACCCTGGAATTTTTTTTTTTTTTTTTTTGTTAGTTTTTGGCGCATCGGCTTCTGTGGTCATAATGCACCTCCCAAAGTTTTTTTTGCATTATACTCTGATCCAAGCCCAAGGCGGGATTCGAACCCGTGACCTTTGGATTGCCAGGCAGGCACTTTACTCACCTGGTTAGCCCGGTCGACAACCCTGGAAATAACAGACTGAATTTCTTACCAAGAGTTGTGCACATTGTATATATGATAAGCACACAGAATTCTAGTGAGACATTGAATTCACTCTGAGAGAGATACCTGGATAGTATTAATTGTAATGCATCCCCCGAACTGCATGTTAGCGTTAGCATTAGTAGAGGCACATGATGCAAGAAAGCAAGCTTATACAGCATCAGCCAAAAAAAAATAAATTAATTAATTAAAAAAAAAAAAACTTCATATTTCACTGATCCATTCATTCCAAATGTTTGTCTAGTTCTTCCTTGAATTTATTTAAGCTACCAACTTCCACAACAACGGATGGAAGTTTGTTCCAGTAATCAACTTTACCCACTTTACCCACCTGGTTAGCCCGGTCAACAACCCTGGAAATAACAGACTGGATTTCTTACCAAGAGTTGTGCACATTGTATATATGATAAGCACACAAACTCACTGGCTAAAGGCAAACTTCCGCACATCTATTCTACAACAGTCTTTTTTCAGTTTGAATCTATGCACCCTCAGGTTTGTAATCTGAGCAAGAGGAACAATCCCATCAGCAATGAGCCTTCTCAATCCATTCAATGCCTTATACACCCCCAGATCACCTTGCAGGCACCTAGTCTCCAGAAGCTACAATTTACAGAATTTAAGCCATTCTTCATAAGAGCACCCTTTGTTCCCTTCACCAGTCTTGTTGCCCTTCTCTGTACTCGTTCTAGCAATTCTACATCCTTCCTAAAATGAGGCTTCCAGACCTGTATGCAGTATTCAAGGTGTGGCCTGACCATTGCCGTATACAAGGGGATAATCACCTCCTTATCACTGCTTGCAAAATTGCTGTATATCATTGACAAGACTACATGATCTACTCTGGTAGCCTGTCTGCACTGCTTAGAAAACTTCATATCTGACTGCATAATTACCCTCAGGTCTCTCTTATTCTCCACTACCCTGAGTGTAACACCACCCAGTTGGTATATTTCTCTGGGGTTACTGCTACCCATAAGCAGTACTTTGCATTTGTCAACTTTAAACTTCAGTTGTCACTTCTCAGACCATCTATCCAACTTTTCCATATCCTGTTGCAGCAGCACATACTGTCATTACTATTATTAAGAACCCTACCAACCTTTGTATCATCTGAAACTTTGACATTAAGCTTGACATACCTTCATCAATATCATTCATAAATATACAAAACAACAATGGGCCCAGCGTTGGGCAATGTGATGAATACAGAGCTGTGGTGCTCAAAACGTTCTATATTGATATCAATATTTGTAGATGGATAAGAGAAATTTACCTCAATATGGTATGTAGAACACTTCTGTATGATACTCTCCAGAAATTAAAATGCATAAAATAGTAATGCAAAATGATTACAGTAAAAACTCAATTGAACACAATTCAAAAATTAACTAAAATTCAAAAAGACAATTTAAAAATCAATTGAAGTTAAATGTAATTTGAAAAAACGATTTTCTTTCCTGAAGCAGACAATATTTTTTGACTGTGTGTCATGATCACAGGAATGGAAATTACGGATCGTGTGAGCTTGAATCTTAAATAGAGATTATTTTCCTCAAATTTGTCAAAGACAAAAAATTGCGCAATTTCATGCACATAGGTGAGGACAAATAATCTCTCTATTTAAGCTCACACAATCCATAATTTCCATTCCTGTGATCATAACACACAGTCGAAAAACATTATCTGCTTCAGGAAGAAAAATCGTTTCTTCAAATTTACGTTTAACTTTAATTGATTTTTAAATTGTTTTGTGTAGTGTTAATGTGGGACTATGTTGTTCATTCGGCATCAGCCTAAAGGCCTGTGTTTTCACAAAAAAACTACTAGCTTACTGTCCAGTGGCACAAGGAGGTAGGCCAGGCAGTAGAGAGTATGAAAGCACTGATGGGGCAAATCATGTGGTAGCCAAAGCTACAGACAGGGAGAGCCCAATAATAATAAAAAAAAGTGAAAGTGGAAGACAGTAGTGGGATGGCAGGAAGCGGGAAAGGAAAAGTGGTCGAAGATACAGGGGGACAGTAGTCAATGCCCCCCAGTGAAAAGGGGACAGAAGAGGGGCCCAGGTTAGGATGGTCATCCTGCACTGGGGGATGGGAGTTGATAGATGGCAATGAGGTTACCCACTAGGCAAAGGGGGGAGGTGCCACCCAGATTGGAGGGAGAGAGATAAAGATACCTAGATAGTGGGAGAAAACACGGTAGAAATAAATTGACTATTACATGGAAACTGGTTCCAATGGAAAGCAAGATCACAGACCACTAACTCACATCTATCAAGGACATGGGAAGAATAACTATGTCTAGTCAGATTTAACTTAACTCTAGAAATCTCAAGATCTCTATCCTCAACAGAGCTGGAATGTATTCAGGCTCAATTAAATAAAACAGCACAAGCAGTGCTGTTTAAGTGTCTGGGAGTATGCACAGAATCATAGTTGGTAAATGGCCCACACACACACATTGGTTTTTTGTAGATTGTAGTTAGCTATAAAATGAATCCCTGTATATTGCACCATAACACCCAAAAAAGGAAGAGTACTGTACATTTCCAGTTCTACTATAAATTGTATAAAAGTGGAGAGGACTGAGGTATTGGAGAAGTTGCACTTAAGAATATTGGGGAATTAGTGAAAAAAATATAATCAACGTATCACTGCCAAAAAGTGATTAATATGGCAATATTAATCCTGAAAGTACTAATAGCAGCACCCATAACTATGCCTTGAATCTCTATGTTAACAATAAACTTTTATTGGTAATATTCTCTGCCAGAAACCAAGAATACACAAGTTTATTGAAATCAGATTCCAAACACTTCAACCTTTGCAAGAGAGTTCTGTAGCTCATGAGCCTGTAAAAAAATCAGCTTTTTGGATATAGATCTATTCAAGATAACAGTACAATAACCATTGTTTTCAGGTAGAAAAACAATATTCTGATTATTGTGTAAGAAAATAAAGTCTTCCAGATGAGAATGATTTAATTTTTGGTACCACAGGTTGGATGTGCTGTAGAACAGAGGCAGCCTTGAAACAAATTTCTTTGGTGTTCTCCACTTCCCAATGGCTAAATAAATAACAGGCGGTTTTGGGGAAAGGGGCAGCAAATTTCATGCTGAAAGCTAAGAGCTCACAATGGTTCACTGATAGTTCCTTGTTCCTAGAGTTTAAAATAAATCGTGAGGTATTCTCCTCATTGTGTAGCCCATTAGCATTAGCAAGTTTAGTGGTATAAGTTTCATATAATAACAAATTAAACTTATTATGCTGACAGGAATGGTATACTTCAGCCTCATATTCCATTTGAACCCACAGAAACATAAATAACTACAAAGACAAACTTCTTGAGCTCCCGAAAACAATAAGTTTTTCTTACACATTTTATCATATTTTAGATTAAATAGGCTTAGTAGCATTCATTAGATTATTTTATAAATTTAGCTAGTGATTTTGTAAGTTACGACTCGCTATTCATACCCACGGTTGTATCGGAGTTTTGGGCCTGAATATTGTAGCACGTAATCAGTAGTGCAGAGGAACAGTGGGCTTTTAATTGTAATACATAAGTAGTTTGAAGGTTTTAATCACTTTTTGGGCTAAGGATATAACTAATTTAACATTGTGATCATTACAGTATAGCGTATATCTTGATCTTGACAGTGTAAGGTATAACATAACACTAATAGCGTAATATGTATCACTGCATTAGTATTGCATAGTCAAGTATAGTATAGTACAGCAATATCCCATAGCACTGATAATTGGTACTGAAAATGTTCTGTGTTATGTGAAACCGTGCTGATTGAGGTATAATTATAATGGGTTTTAATTGAATGCAAACCAGAGAAACAGTCTATAAACAAATTATAATAAATCTATAAACAATTTGCGGTTTATAGCCAATTAAAAGGATTTGAAATTAAAAATATCGCAGAAATTTTATTAATGAAAGGTAACATCATTAGGGATGGAAAAAAAAAGCGTTATTTATTTTTTAGGTATTTCAATAATGAAGTCCAGTGAAGTTATCTCTTCTTTTTCTCGGCGTACAAGTCTTTGTATCATCAAAACCCATCTTGTAAAATTTGCCATATCTTGATATATGTGTATCATAAATTTATTTGCGTTAATCGTGTGTTCTGGTTAATTTTTCTGTTGTCAAAAATATAACGGGATTCAACATCCGGATCTCCTTTCATAATCACCTCGCAGGCCATGTCAACCCCTCTGAAAAACTTTCTCCAATTCGTATGTTGAAAATTCTTTTGGCACCACTACAGTGTTATCCAATTCAAAATTGTTTTCCTCTTCTTCATATGCAGTTTGCTCGTTAATTTCAATTTCATCATCTAAATCATTTTCATGTGAGTCAATGCAGTCACGTACATTGTCAGTGTCAAAAAGTTTCAAATCCCAAGTCTTTTCCAATCTTCACAATGTCTTTTTCAATGTCAATATCACAATGTCTTTAGCAATTTTCTGAATTCTGATTCAAAACCAGTGAAATAATTTGCCAAATGGGGCAAAACATGCTGCCAAACAGAACGCATGTTGTTGGCAGTGATTGCTAGCCAAGATGCAAATATATTTTCGATCGTATTTAAAGGGGTAAAAAATAAATTGTGAAATGAAGCTATCATATTGTCTTGTCAGGATGGAATTAAGAATACTGAGCACCGTTGCCAGTGACAGCCTGAGGGAAGCTATTGGCACATGTTCATGTGAGACAATAGAGTTGGCATTGCAGCATATATGTACTCGTTCCTAATTTAATTTATTAATAGGCTATACAGCAATACCTTGCTTAGCATGGCTTCACACAGCATGGGTTTCACTATAACACGGTTTTCAATTAAGTTTAAGTCAAAAATTTACGGTACATATTAAAACTCAAATATGTACCGTATTGCTGTATAGCCTATTAATAAATTAAATCATATTTAAACAGAAATCATGCCTGAGACTAGAGCAGCAAAGTAACAAGCTCAAAGTACCGGGAGTGCTGTGGCTCGGGGGAAAATGAAGGTGGCGATTTTCCAACACATCACAGCCTAAAACAATGTGCAAATTGTGAAATGTTCGTGGAACTTTCTGGAACAGGACATGATCTAGCCAAGGAGAATGTCTTTGCGTGTGCTAGGTGTAGAGAGTGTCAAGATATTAGGTGCTAACTCAGCATTCTGATGGGCATCTATGAAAGTTTGAAGAGTAGGGTAGATGCCCTCAAAGGAATTAAAATGGGGAACACATCAAGCTCTCAGCTGCCCAACACAACACCAGAGCTCACACTTGTGCACCAGGCAACACAGTGGCAATCTTCAGGGCAGAATGTGCTGGTCCCACAGGAGCTATTTATTGTTGGTGACTGTTGTCAGGGAGATGGGAAATATATTGTGCAAAAAAGGATAGATTGAACAGGACCAGGGTATGTCTGTTAGGGAAAAAGTAGATGATGTTGTAGAGCGGATATCATCTTTGAAGGATGCAAAAGGGGATACAGTTGTACACGTTGGCACTAATGACATTAAGAGTAGGAGATCTGCAGACTTATTTAGCAAGTACAGTTCAATGTTGAAAAAAAGTTGTGAGTTAGGGTTAAATTTGGAAATGTTTGCAATTCTGCCCAGACATGATAGGAGGGAATATATGATGACAGTCTTGTCAATCAATTAGGCTCTGGAGAAGCTGTGCAAGGCTCATGGGGTAGAATTTTTCTCAGCCTAGTCTGTGCTTGTTAACAGGAGAGACTGTTTCTACACAATACACTTAAATAGAAAGGGTGCAAGAATATTTGCTGATGCTATCAGGGCAGTGTTAGAAGGGTCGGAAAACTGCTAGCTTGGGGGGGGGGGGGATTCAACTAATAGATTAACAGTAGCTGCAGGTATCAGTGAAAGTGATACTTTTATGGGAATGAGCAGCAGCCTGGAAAGTAAGGTACTGGGGATTTCCAGGACTGCTGGAGGTTATCATGGAACAAGTAAATACAGGTGCTGTGTTAGGATAACTATGATTAAAAATAAGTGCATGTATACTTGAATGTACGCCAACGCTAGGAGTATAGAAAATAAATTTGAAGAATTTTAGGTGCTGGTGAAGACAACGAAGGTGGATACTGTTGGGATATCAAAGACATGGTGTCACACAGAGATAAGGAGTGTAGAAATGACAGATAGGATAGAAAGGGAGGATGGGTAATGCTGTTAGTTAAGAAACATATAAAATCCAAGAAAGTGCATCTAGCTGACCTGGGTATGCAATGTTGAGTCAGTCTGGTGGGACATAAGCACTGGTAAAGCAAAATTAAGAGTAGGAGTGTGTTATAGACCTAATGACTCTGATGAGTACAATGAACAACTATACAGAGAAATAATGGGCCAGTAAATCAAATTGTCTTATAAAGGGTGATTTTTAACTTTCCAGATATTGACTGGAACTTGTGAAGTGGTCACTTGCATGCTAGCAAGGTTTTGTGGATGTATGGGATGATTTTTTTCTACAGCAGCATGTTCAAGAGGCAACTAGAGGGAGTAATACTCTTGATCTGATTATCAGCAGTGATTCTTCATGACTTAAGAATCTGCAGATAAAGGAACCACTAGGTGGCGGGGACAACAGTGTACTGATGTGGGATTTACTTAAAGATGTAACTACCATCAGGTGTAAGGGGAAAGGTTTTTGGTTTCGTAAAAGTGACTACAGTGGTCTCAGACAGTTTTTATATTCTGTACAATGGGATCAACTGATGATGTTACCAACTCCAATTCTAAATGGGAAGCATTCAAGGAAGTAATCTTGGAAACTACTAGGCTTTTTGTCACAACTAAGAAATAATGTTCAAGATTTAAGCCTAAATGGATAGCAGATGAAATAAGAAGACTCATGGCAGAGAAGAAAAGTACATGGGATGCACATAAATTATCAGGTGAAACAGAAGACTATTGTAGATATAAGCTAGTACGTAATCAAGTCAGAAAGGAGGTTAGGCAATTGAAGGTAGATTACGAGAAATCTTTGGCAAAGGATGCAAAAGAAAAACAGCAGCGACTTCTTTACTTATGTGAACTCTAGAAGGAAGGGGATGAATCAGATTAGTCCACTTGATATTGAAGGTTCGATTGTGGACGAGCCTGCTGAGGTAGCCGAAAAACAATGAGTATTTTGCATCTACATTCACACATGAGGAAGTCTGTAGGGAAGTGGAGGCCAGGAGTTTATCAAACTCTAGCAGGGAGCTAAATTATTTTGTAATAACTGACAGCAAAGTGGAGGAGAAATTGCTGAAATTGAACATAAAAGAGGCACTGGGATGGATGGGATCTATCCAGTTATATTAAAGCAGGCAACAAAGGAAGTAAGCAAACCCTTAACCATAATTATAAAAGTTTCACATGGACTAAGGGGAGGTCCCCATGGACTGGAGATGTGCAAATGTGTCCCCAATTCACAGAGGTGAGTAATTACTAGCCTGTTTAACTTCTGTTCCAGGGAAAATAATGGTGTTACTGGTTAAAGAAGCACTGCAGGATCATATAGACAAGACTGCAGTTATAGTTCGGACAGAATGGATTTGTTAAGGGTAAGTCTTGACTCATAAATTTGATTAGATACTATGTGGTCACAAAGGAACTGCACACACAAAAATAATGTTGATGTCATATACTTAGATTTTAGGAAAACTTTTGATATTGGTGCACATGGAAGACTATTGTACAAATTAGAGCAGTATGGCATTAAGGGCAAGTTGCTGCAATGGATAAAAGGATGGTTGAGTGGGAATTAATGGACACTGCTCTTTGTAGACTAAAGTTATTAGTGGAGTTCCCCAGGGTTCGGTGTTTGGCTCAGTGTTGTTTTCTGTATTTAACAATGATATTGATTAAGGTATATCAGGGCTAATGTCTAAGTTTGCAGATGAAGTGAAGGTTGGCAGGGTTGTTAATGACAGTAATGAGAGTATATTGCTGCAACAGGATCTAGAAAAGTTGAGCAGATGGGCTGAGAAGTGGCAACTGAAGTTTAACATTGACAAATGTAAAGTACAGGAAACCCTTGATTAGTGCGGTTAATGAATCCTTGAAATATACCGCACATTAAAACCACACTAATCAAACTTAAGAAACAATGGGAATAATTATAATGAATCCTTGAAAATTATAAAATTGTAAAAACATATTTTTTCTTACTCAATATGTACCTATAATGCACTGCATAGTTCTTAAATTATTAAGGAATAAATTTAAAAAAAGATAGTATGATTTAAATTTTATTTTTTGCAAAAAAACTTATCTAACTTCAATCGAACAGTGGTAGCTTTCTTTCCTTTCCTCCATGATTTTGCGATAACAATCAATTTGCTTATCTAACTCTGCAGACAGGCTGCCAGGGTAGGTCATGGGGTTTTGTCAATGATATATAGGAATTTTGCTAGCAGGGAAAAGGAGGTGATTGTCCCTCTGTATAAGGCAATGGTCAGGCCACGCCTTGAGTACTGCATACAGGTCTGGAGGCCTCATTTTAGGAAGGATGTAGATTTGCTTGAGCGTGTACAGAGAAGGGCAACAAGATTGGTGAGGGGAATGAAGGGATCCTCTTACCAAGAGAGGCTTAAGTTCTGCAAATTGCAGTGGCTGGAGACTAGGCACCTGCGCGGTGATCTGATTGAGGTGTATAAGGCCTTGAATGGGTTCAGCACGCTGAATTCTGATGGGATCCTTCCACTTGTTCAGATTACGAACCTAAGGGGGCATAAATTCAAATTTAGAAAAGACAATTGTAGAACAGATGTGCGGAAATTTGCCTTTAGCCAGCAGGTGGTTGACAGTTGGAAAAAACTTCCATCTGTCGTAGTAGAGGTTGAAAACTTAAATAAGTTAAAGGTAGAACTAAACAAGCATTTTGGAGTGAATGGATGGGTGAAATGGGAAGATTATTTTTTTTCTTTCTTGCTGATGCTATATAAGCTTGCTTTGTTGCATCTTGTGCCTCTACTAATACTAATGCTAACTATGGGAAAAACAGTGAAGTAATCAAACCTCTATGCTTATGCATAATTCTGGCTTTACTAATGGAACACTTCTTAACTTATGACGAATAATGGCAATCCAAATTCTTACAATTTTTAAGCCAAAGTATAAACAGGGACATCTCATCTGCTTATTGGAAAAGAGAGTTTTGTATCTACATCCTTTACAAACAATACAATAAGTCTTGTACTGATGGGTGTATGGTAGATGTTGTCTGCTGCAGACTTATAACGAACAACTTCTGCAATTGTCTAGGTGCTGTACACATAAGATCCAAATACCAAACAACTATTAGAAATTTATTAATGTCTTGGCATTAGGAAACATAACATAAAATCTTTCTTGTAAAGATCAACAAATATGAGAATTCAAACTAAAACTTAAATAATATAAGATCTTACTGCTCATCCAAATCAGTCTCCACACAATAGTAAGTTTAGTTCCATCATGCATATTCTCACTGTTCAAGTTTCTCCAGCTTGCTAGAATTCTGCAAACTAATCACGTTCAATGTATACAACACCCTAGTAAGAAATTCCAATTATTATTTACAGGGTGAAGTCTATCCCTATTGGGGTAGCACTGCCTACCACAACTTTGTGGGTGCCTCCGTAGCCAGGTGGGAAGGAGCAACAGTGCTTAGCACACACTTCTTGATTAGACCGGGGTTCGAGCCCGTCACCACCAAATATGGAGGATGCGGAAAGGTCAGGGAATGACCACCGCATATGGCCTTAGTTGCTCATGCTCCTAAAAACCAAATAACAAACAAACAACTTTGTGGAGTGGCTTTGTCTACCACCTTAAATGTTCAGATTGTGGGATATTTTACATTGCCCAAACTGCCAGGAGACTGGAAAACCATGTCTCAGTGCACGTGGGGGAGGGCCTAACTCTGGTCACTCTGACATTGCTGAACACTTATGGAATGAGCAACACTACCCTGATCCATGCTGTGACATTCAGCTCATCGACTGCTCACATGACTTCAGTACTTATTGCTCAAAGCACTTCATACTTTTACTGCAAACCCCCATTATGAATTGCAATAGAGAAAACTACATCCCCCAATTTTACTTAATTCATATTTTACATTTATTTATTTCAGTACTTTATTTATGTTTATATAATTATTATATTTTATTAAAGTTTATGTTTTAATTCTAGTATCTGTTAACTGTTGCATGAATCATTCATTACAACTGTAAATTATTCCAAATGAGCTGGATTTCCAATAGCAAGCAATGTAACATATGAGAAGAATGTAAATGTTCCCTATGATGGCTGGAATGCCTGCCATTTCGGCTCTGGGCATAAATGATTAAGTTTCATTTGACAAATTTTTAAATGTTGATTGTAATAGCAAAATCCATGGATTGTGTTTAACTGACACAGAAATAGCTACCCAGATACAATAAAAGAACAAGACAATAAAACTGAAGATGATGACAATACAGAAGAAGGAATTAATGTGTCTTAGCGCCAGGAAGCTCTGAAGGCAGTAGGATGTACTGCTTAGATTTAGTGGTCTTTCACCTGCAACAGAAAATAATTTCCTGACAATAAATCAAAGAAATCGTGAAATAGTAGATAAAATAATATGCACCAAACACTTTTTATTGAACATTCAGAACATGTTTTACTATATATTTTAAATAAAGTCAATGTATAACTTCAATTTACAGTCTTATAGTTATAAAACAATACAGCCACTGCCCGACTTACGCAAGGGTTGCTTCCATGGAAACCTACCTAAGTCGAATTTTATGTAAGTTGGAATTTCCCTAAATGCTTACACAGCACTCGCAACTATGCGCGCTGAATTTGATTGAAGCAAAAAAGAAATGTTTGATGAAAATGTAAATAGAATTATTTATTTAATTTTTTTATCTCATGTGCAGGAAAAATGACAAAAAGAGAGGAGACAGGCGTAACGTCAGCAAATTTTACCTTTTGAGCATCATTGCCAGAAGTAACTCTCCTGCTGATAAGCAGGCTGCTGTGGAAGTTGAGAGCTGTGAAGATTTAGAAGGTTTTTTTTTACAACATATCACAAAATTTCTCTGCAGCTTGAGAGTCAGCACTGGCAACTTCACTGCATACTTTAATGTTGTGGAAACCAGCGTGATGCTTGAACCTATTAAATCATTCAATGCTTGCAACAAACTTGGGTTGGGGTTCGCCATACTTATCCTTAATATGTTTAGAAATACTTGTTGCTTTTGCTTGAATACTCAGGGGCACTCGCTTCTGAATCTGATTTTCCATCCATATTATTAACAGCTGTTCCATCTTCAACATAGCACCTGAATGCTGTTTTGTGATCACTGTTAATCTTAAATGTGTTAATCCTTTAACAAACTTTGTCCTGCTTCGTAATTCTTAATTAATCATCTTCATTTCTAAATCAATTTTGTTTCGTTTTCTAGCACTGCCAACACTTGCACTTTTCATTGTCCCTTTCCCTTCACCATTGTAATAAGTAAATAGGAATGAAGAGAAGATTCTGAAAATTTATTTAGGTTTTTTTATATGATTGAAGATTTCAGTGAAGGGGAACTTATTTCACCATAATACCGTAATGTAAAAACGCACAGAATTCCAGTTATCGGTATTATCGCAAATGCAATAAGATAGTTTCTTACCTGTTTATAATAGGTTGCACTAACAGAAAAGCCCAATAAACTGGAAAGTGCAAATTGTTTTTATTGTTTTATGGTAGTGACCTCCAGAAATGTGTTTTATAAAAATATCACAAAGGCATTCAAAATTGATTCTTATAACAGAACATATGATAACGATGAACGCATAGTGTAATTTCGATTATAAAAATGACCTTTTAGAGAGATAAATAGCTTAGTTATATAGCAAAAATTAACTTCCGAGGTCTTGGAACGAATTACAAAAAAAAAAAAAAAAAAAAAGATACTTTACGATATTTTCATGATACCTCCATTTATTCCTATGGGATGCAAAATACGTTTCCACAATTTTTTTAAGTTTGCACCTGCCAGCAAATACTTACATAAGTCCGTAAGCGCCTGTATACTGATAAGGCCTACTATATTTTTGCAGTTCTGTTTATACAGAAACTTATTTTTAATAGAAAAGCAGTAAATTTTAATAAGTTGAATTTTTGATAACTCAGTATGTTTCTTCTTCCTTCAAATTCATTATCCAGTATCTACTGGATAATGAATTTGAAGGTGTTCTGCATGAAATGTTCCAAAAAATCAACACTTATCTACATATTGCTATTGTGATGCATTTTAAAATAAAATAAAAATTATTTGCTATATCTAAGCTAAAAAAAAAAAAAAAAAAAAAAAAAAAAGCTTTTCCTAATAATTAATTTGAATTATTTTATTTACAGTCACCAAGACAAGGTTTATTGTACTGAAAATGAATGAATGCAAAGTTTATATAAATTTGCATTCTACCAATTTCTTACCCATTTCAACATGTACAGTTACTTAAAAAAAAAAAATTACAATGATCTATTAATATTGTAAATGCTTAATTTGCAAATAATTTTATTTGTATATGCAAATATTACCCCTCGTGATCCATTGATTCCTGTTAGTGGAAAACCAAGGCATACCACAGCAGTTACCAATTCTATGAGAGCTACCTAAAAAAAAAAAAAAAAAAATTGCGCTTAATTAAAAACCACAAAATTAAACAATGAGGATCTTTAAAAAATTGACTTAAAAACAGTATTTTAAAATATTGCCTCACACAGCTAGAAGTATTACTGATCTTTCATAGCCAAAAAGGCCACAAGCTATTATCATTATTAGCCATATGGTGCAAGGAAGCCTGAGGCTTTTGCTGCACCAGACAAAAAAAAAAAAATTTATGAGTTAGCCAGAGAGAGAGAGAGAGAGAGAGAGAGAGAGAGAGGAAATCACCAAGAAAGAGAAGAATGATGATATCCAATGATGAATGGTGAGTGTGGGCTTGGCATACCCAGCTCACGATCCTGGGTATGCCAAGCCCACACTCACCAGATGTGAGCCACTTCAATATTAGAAAGCATCCATAGTATAACAGAACATATAATTAAGTCAAATATGCTCGGTTTTTTTAGCAATACGAAAGCTCATAATATCATTACAAGTTAAGTAAGATGATTTTATTATAAAGCACATATGACTGGTTAAAACTGCATTTTTATCACTTTTATAGTTTAAAACCAATATATTTTATAAATATAGTTAAAATAATATAATGCACTATTGTAAAAAAGATATGTACAATTTAAAAATTGTTGCAGATGACTTCTTTTGGCACACCTTGTCTGGTGTATCATGGTACAATACCCAACAGTAGTCTGCCAATATGCATTCATTTCAGAAATTATATAGAGGCCTGTGGTTAACCCAAAAAGTTTCCACAAAGCCATGTGAAAGCCTACCATGATTTTATTTCTAATAAACACTGGGGTATGTTTTTTTTTTAGCTTTCATCTTGGTTCTCTGATTTGAGGCCTCACATATTTTATTCTTTCACAGCACTGCTCTTTAGAAATTTCTCAGTTACGTAATGAAATCTTAAATTCATCTTACCTAACGCTTTCACAAAACTCATTAGGCAATGTTTAATACAGAGAGATGGAAGAAAAATCTTCAGTGGCTCTACCAATGGAACACACACACACACTCATTCGTGGTTCATATGTCTTCTTTGAGGCCAATTACATTTGATGTAATGCTCTGCAGTAGAACAGCCATCCCAAAAGTATATCATCTCTCTATACATTAAAAAAGTTTTCCTCCTAGCGATATTTATTTCATCTTGAGAATGCTGCATGGTGGGGTAGCCAATGGGAGAAGAGAGAGAGATGCAGATCATATGGTACAAGGGGGCGGGGCAATTATATCACTACAAATGCACAGGAAAATAATTACATAGGTCATTTCCTGATTAGATATTGATCAGTGCGTTTCGACAGGTGTCTGGAATCCATGACATTTGATTTGCTAACGTAGTAATTAATACAATGCTGCAACCTAGATTGGCAACAACCGATTCCAAGAGAAAACGATGACATCAGGCATCTGCATGGAAATATGGAGAGAAACATGCTGAAAGGTTATGAACTAATCGAATAATAAGTTCAATGACAATGGAGCAAGTGGAAAATCAACACGACAGGAAGCAGATAGCTAATATGGATGAAGACCAGGCCAAAACTCAGCAAACCATTAAACGGTGCAGGCATAACATAAGATCTTCACAAGATCCTGATAACGAAGAAACCACAGAAGTATCATATTGCGATTTAGGTGATATGGTAGATGAATGTCAACACTGCAAAGGATTATCTTTTTATGGTGAACTTGGAAGAGCCGCACATTCGTGTTGTAGTAATAGAGGCATGTGATGCAAGAAAGCAAGTGTATGAGCTTATGTGGCATTGGCCAAAAAGCAACAAAAAAAAAATCCACACAACCATTCTATCTAAAAGTTTGTCCAGTTCCCGTTTGTTATGTTTGTTATTTGGTTTTTTAGGAGCATTAGCAACTAAGGCCATATTGCTCCGGGGATATGCGGTGGTCATTCCCTGACCTTTCCGCATCCTCCATATTTGGTGGTCACGGGCTCGAACCCCGGTCTAATCAAGAAGCATGTGCTATGCACTGCTGCTCCTGCCCACCAGGCTACGGAGGTGCCGTCCTGTTCCTCCTCGAATTTATTTAAGCTATCAACTTCCACAACGACAGATGGAAGTTTATTCCAGCAATTAACCACCCACTGGCTACTCTACAACTGTCTTTCCTCAATTTTAATTTATGCCTGTTTAATGCTCAACCCATTCAAGGCCTTATACACCTCAATCAGATCACCTCACAGGTGCCTAGTCTCCAGCTGCTACATTTTCAGAACTTAAGCCTCTCTTGGTAAGAAGATCACTTCATTCCCCCTCACCAATTTTGTTGCCCTTCTCTGTACACGCTCAAGCAAATCTACATCCTTTCTAAAATGAGACCTCCAGACCTGTACGCAGCACTCAAGGCATGGCCTGACCATTGCCATATACAAAGGGATAATCACCTCCTTTTCCCTGCTAGCAAAATTCCTGTATATCATTGACAAACCCCATGACCTGCAATTGCAGCCGTCTGCATTTGTCACGGAGGGAAGGTACGAGGGTGGTTCAATAAAGAATCACCCTGACCTAGCAGCAGAGGTGCTAGCTTGTTGATTCTTGGCACAGGTTTTAGTGCTTCTCTACATAGCAACTGTGCAGATTTACACATTTTTCCCATCGATGGATGAGGCTACGGATACCGTTTTAGTAGAAGTGGTGAGGTTGGTCTTTGAACCATGACTCCGTTGCAGAAACGAGTGTCTTGTCATCAGAGAAGCGGGTCCTCCCCGAAGAAATGATTTGAGGGAAGGAAATGAAAAGTGCGATGGTGCAAGATTGGGTGAGTATGCTGGACACGGCAGTATTTCCTATCCACAAGTGGCCACTTGTGTGTTGCAATTTCAGAAGTGTGAACTAGGGCATTGTCTTGAAGCATTCTCATACCTTCGGATAGCATGCTAAGCCTACATGTTTTGATTTTCTCCCGTAATTTTGTGAGTAAGCTGGCATAATAGGCACCTATAATTGTTCTACCTTTCAGCAGGTAATCATTCATTATTACACCTTTCTCATGCCAAAACACTGTCAGCAAGACCTTTCCTGCTGATGCTTGGACCCTTGCCTTCTTGGGGGATGGGAAACCATGATGTCGCTATTCCATGGACTGCTTTTTACTTTCAGGGTCGAAATGGTGTATCCAACTTTCACCCTGAGTGAATAGACAAGAGAAAAAAAAAAAAAAAAAAAAGACTTCCTCATTTTTTTGGCACAGAAATCACAACTTTTGTGATTTCTGTTGTCGATCAGCCTTCTTGAAACCAGCCAATAATCACAACTCTTGTAATTTCTGTTGTCGATCAGCCTTCTGGAAACCAGTCAATAATCGGGGAATCCACCTTGCACTCAATTTCCGTAAATGGAGTTGGTCATGAAGGACTGTTTCAACAGAGCCCACATTAATCTTCACCTCCTGGGACAATTCACGCACAGATATCTGGCGATCTTCCCTGATTAACGACGCCACTTTTCTGATATTCATTTTCAAGGGATTTTGTTTCATTGCCTCCCCTACACTTACACATATTGCATTCTTAATGTATATTTCTTATTTGGCCTCATTATTTCTGCATTAAATACATTAAAAATAAAACTTTCTAAATAACGGAAAAATCGAAATAACGACACCTTGAATCCACAGAAGGTGCCATTATTTCAAAAGTCTACTGTATTTGAAACTGTAGTGAGATCTTCAATGTTTCTGGCAAGATGGATCTTATCCATCTTGCCAGAAACATTGAAGGGGCACTGGCAAGATGGATCTTATCCCAGACCCCTTTTGAGATAACAGACTGGATAATGTATGACATAAAACTAATTCACAATTTGTTTTGGTTCTACATTGAACATAATGTGCTTCGGCACATGCACATTTAATGGATATTAAGTTTTCTGTTGTGGGATATCACCAGAATATCCCCAACAACCCCCCCCCCCCTCACACACAAATTGTTTTGAGACTGTGAGTTCCACTAAGGTTTAGGAATGGGGAAAACCATGGAGATTGAGAATTGCAACTGCTGCTGCTTGGACAATACCTTCTGTAATGTATATCACTATATTATTAACAGGAACCCGGCCGATTAGTCGTACCACACCATGCCAGCTGTCGTAGGCATTCCAGTCAGACTCAACCAACTTCCACTGTGATAATCATGATGACTCACTTGGTCTCTTTCAGTTAAGATAAATACCACAATGACGTGATCACTGCCACATGGATTGGCCAACAACCATGTAAACAAAGGAAGAAGGGAGAGGGGATAGATAAAAAAAATCAATGGCAGAACAATGCAGGTAGTTATGCTAAAAAGGTGTTCTTCCCCACATTTAGGAGGGACAGTTCATTATTTTTAAGCATGCACTCTACTAGGTTGGTCACTCACACACTAGCAATGCTTTTGTGGATGACTGTTTTCTATAGCAGCATGTTCAAGAGGCAACCAGAGGGAGTAAAACTCTTGATCTGATTATTAGCAGTGATCACAGTATACTGTGTGGGATTTACTTAAAGATGTAACTACCATCAGGGGTAAAAAGAACGGTTTTTGCTGTCATAAAGCTGACTATGGTGGTCCGCCTTAGAAGAGCAGCCTTATTGCATCTTATAGACTTGAAACATGGGATCATTTGTTATTTGATTGTTCTAAATACCAAATCTTGATAGGGACTTTGAATCCATGTAGCTGTCAAATGCAGATAATTTTTTAATTTTCCAGCGATTCTGCAGATTGGTTTTTAATAAAAGGAGACAAATACCTGTTATTGCTGATGTTACTTGATATATCTGTACACTATTTTTATTTTTTTAAAATTTAATTATGATTTTGCTGGCTACCTGGTCAATCTGACCAGAAAATGGGATGTTTGGCACTCAGTAAGGTGTATTCTTCTCCAGTGGGTGCATTTTATTTATTTATTTTTTCCCGACATTTATAGTTTTGCAAGCTTCCAGGTTAGTGAATAGGAAGTGGGATGATTGGCATCCCCCCCCCCCAGTAAGGAGTATTCTCCAGTGGGAGAGTTTTTTTTTTTTTTTTTTTTTGCAGGCTCCTTGCTGTGGGCAACCTAGGAGTGGGATTGCTGGCACCCATCAGTCTTACACAACCACTGGTGGTTGCGGGAATTTGGTGCTTTAATACACAGACAGAACTAGTACACCCAGGCCCAGATCCCCATGCTAGGGACAGACACCTGGTGGCAAAATGGCCTGTAATTACATTACACAACTTTACACATACACACAAACATATCAGGCTAGTTTTATGAGATATTTTGCCTACTTTTTATGCAGGTGGAAATGGATGCATGTCTGGGTGCCACCTTGTGACAAGAATATACATACATAGAATTACTAATTCATATCAAAAGGGACTATGAAGCCTAATAAGTCCAATTATTATTATAATAATCTTAAATTATAGGTGAAAACCTCATACCTTTGAGTAGGACTGTTAATCTCTCAGCACTCAATCACGAATAATTATAATATGAATTTACCACCACCCCGCGTATTGTCATAAATGAATCAAGTTAAAATAACTATTAATTAAAATAAGATGTATTCAACTCTTATATGAGAGTTTAATAGTTATTTTAGTTATGTTAGTTTAATAGTTATTTTAACTTGATTCATTTATGACAATACACGGGGGTAAATTCATATTATAATAATTTGCGATTGAGTGTTGAGAGATTAACAGTCCTACTCAAAGGTATGAGGTTTTCACCTATAATTTAAGATTAACATATATAGAATGTATGTATTTGATACAGTAAACAGTGAAGTGACTATGGTGATGTTAGTCAGTTTTTAAATTCTATATAGTGGGACCTACTGATGTTACAAAAAAATTCTAAATGGGAAGCATTCAAGGAATTAATCTTGGAAACTACTAGACTTTTCATACCCACTAAGACATACTGTTCAAGGTTTAGGCCTAAATGGATGCCAGATGAACTAATGAATTAATCTTGGAATTAATTCATTAATTCATTCAAGGAATTAATCTTGGAAACTACTAGACTTTTCATACCCACTAAGAAATACTGTTCAAGGTTTAGGCCTAAATGGATGCCAGATGAACTATTGAGATTAATGGCAGAGAAGAAAAATGCATGGGATGCATATAAATTACAAGGCAACACAAAAGCCTATGGCAGTTATACGCTAGTCTGCAATCAAGTCACAAAGTAGGTTAGGCAAGCAAAGGCAACTTACAATTTGTTATTTGTTATTTGGTTTTTTTTTAGGAGCATTAGCAACTAAGGCCATATTGCTCCGGGATATGCGGTGGTCATTCCCTGACCTTTCAGCATTCTCCGTATTTGGTGGTGACGGGCTCGAACCCCGGTCTAATCAAGAAGCGTGTGCTATGCACTGCTGCTCCTTCCCACCTGGCTACGGAGGCGCCGCAACTTACAAGAAATCTTTGGAAAAGGATGACTTCTTCATTGTACTTATATAAACTTCTTTATTGACTTCTTTATTGTACTTATATAAACTCTAGAAGGAATGGAATCAGATTGGTCAAATTGATATTGAAGGTTTGACTGTTCACGATCTGCTCAGGTAGCTAACAAACTGAATGAGTATTTTGCATCTACATTCACACTGAGATATTCTGTAGGAAAGTGGGAGGCCAGAAGTTAATCAAACTCTAATAAGGAACTAAATGATTTTCTAATATCTGAGAACAAAGTGGAGGAGAAATTTTTGAAGTTACATATGAAAGGCACCTGAGGTGGATGGAATCAAACTTCCACTGTGATATTCTATCTAGATATATCAAGTGAGGCAGCAAAGGAAGTAAGCAAACCCCTAGCTGTTATTTTGAGAGCACCCTTGGATTCAGGGGAGGTCCCCACAGATTGGAGATGTGCAAATGTTTCCTTAATTCACAAAAAGAATCAAAGGGTGAGACAAGTAATTACAGACCTGTTAGTTTAACTTCTTTTCGGGTTAAAAAACAATGCAGGATCATCACGACAAGACTGCAGTTATAGTTCAGACACAACATGGGTTTGTTAAAGGGAAATCTTGTCTGACCAATTTGATTGGATACTACAATCTGGTCACAAAGGAACTGGATGGAAAAAATTATTTTGATATCATATACTTGGATTACAAGAAAGCTTTTGGTGCTGTTGCACACAAAAGACTGCTGTACAAATTGGAGCAGTATGGCATTAAGAGCAGGTTGCTGCTATAGATAAAGGAATGGTTGAGTGGGAGAAGACAGAGTGATATTTACTGCACATTGCTCTTCATGAACTAATGTTATTCAGTGTTTAGCCCATTGTTGTTTGCTATATTTATTAATGATATTGACGAAGGTATATCAAGCTTAAAGTTCAAGTCTGCAGATGGAACAAAAGTTGGCAGGGTTGTTAATGACAGTATGCTACTGCAACAGGATCTAGCCAAGTTGGGCAGATGGGCTGAGAAGCAGAAACTGAAGTTTAACATTGGCAAATGCAAAGTACTATGTAAATATGAGTAGCAGTAACCCCAGACACAACATATCAACTGTGCGGTACTACACTCAGGGTAGCAGAGAATGAAAATGAACTGGGGTAATTGTGCAGTAAGATATGAAAGTTCTCAGAGCACAGACAAGCTGCCAGGACAGCTCATGGGGTTTTGTCAATGATATACAGGAATTTTGCTAGCAGAGACAAGGAGATGATTATCCCCCTTCTATAAGGGAATGGTCGGGCCACACCATGAGTACTACGTACAGGACTGGAAGCCTCACTTTAGGAAGGATGTAGAGTTGCTAGAACGAGTACAGAGAAGGGCAACAAGACTGGTGAGGGGGGGGGGAACAAACGGGTGCGCTTACGAAGAAAGGCTTAAGTTCTGCAGATTGAGGTGTTTAAGGCTTTGAATGGATTAAGCAAGCTCACTGCTGATGGGATTCTTCCTTCTGCTGAGAATACACACATGAAGAGGCATAAATTCAAACTGAGGAAGGATGGTTACAGAATAGATGTGTAGAAGTTTGCCTTTAGCCAGGAGGTGGTTGATTGCTGGAACAAACTTTCATCTAGAATTATGGTCTTAGTAATGACCGCTCTCAACACCACATGAATATTATGATAATTTAATCAGTTGATAAATAAATTCCTAAACATTAAGGTGACATTTTGGGGAAACTTTCCGGTACCTATCATCAGACTATATACACCAGCTGTTGTCAGCGCCCTGCTTGCCAAGTGTCTCTATCCCTACACTGGACAAGAAGGGTGGCTGACAACAGCCAATAATATAGTAAGATGTGGGTACTAGCAAGGTTCCCAAAATGTCACATTAATGTTTAGGAATTTAGTTGTCAACTGTATAAATTATCTTAATATTCTTGTGGTATAAGAGTGGTCTCATTACTAAAAGTAAAATTCTAAAGAAAATCAGAACATAACGTCCTTCCCCGACTATATAAAACTTCCATCTATTGTTGCGGAAGTGGATAGATTATATAAATTAAACAAAGAAATAAACAAATATTTCAGAAAATGGATAGATAAAATGGAAATTTTTTTTGACTTATGTTGTCTAAGCCTTCTAGCATCAATTTCCACTATAAAAAATACCCCTAGGGTTTCTGATTAACTTGGTCTTAATCTCAAACCCACCTCCCAATTTCTTATCCTTAGTCACACCCTACGCAGCTTAAGATATTGAAGCATAAATTTATTCAATTCATGCTTCACACTAATACCGAAGTTGCAGCTGTGAAGCATAAATTTATGCTTCAATATCTTAATTTCATACCAACTAAGTTGCAAATTCTGTATTAGGTTTGTTATCATGCAGACCAGAATCAATTTTAGTAATATACTCTGGTAAGTGTTTCCCCCTCACATTATTTTTTTCCCTTGTTATTATTAATTTTTTTTTATTTTAATAATATTATGTAATTTCTGTACATTATTCTCTGTTAACAATCTGTTTGCAGTTGGTTAACAGAGCACACACAATGTACAGAATTGGAGATTTAAATCAAATCGTATTTTATTTAAAATACTCAATTGTATTTATAATTTTAGTTCTTGTGATTTTGCTAGGTTAGATATATCTGAAATATTTACGGTGTTATGCTAATTTTGGTTTTAAAGCTTATATTATCCCTCCTTCCTTCTCTTTAGATTTGACAATGAAACAAAAGATTCTGAAATGTCAATTTTAGGCAAGATTGGTTCTTAAGTACTAAAAAAATTACTACAAATAGTAATTTTACCACACTTAAGAACCAATAAATAATAATTCTGTCAGTTTAGCACATAGAGTTAAGTGTTTTTAAAACATTAAAATTAATTGGCCATCCATGTCATGCCTATTGGATAATTGTTTTCTACAGCAGCATGTTCGGGAGGCAACTAGAGGGAGTAATACTCTTGATCTGATTATCAGTAGTGATTCTTCATGCATTAAGAATCTGCAGATAAAGGAACCACTAGGTGGCAGTGATCACAGTGTGCTGAAGTGTGATTTACTCAAAGAGGTAACTACCATCAAGGGTAAAGGGAAGGGTTTTTGCTTTCATAAAGGTGACTACAGTGGTCTGAGACAGTATTTAAATTCTATACAGTGGGACCAACTGATAATGTTACCAACAGCAAATTCAAAACAGGAGGCATTTAAAGAGTTAATCTTTTCATATCAAATAAGAAATATTGTTCAAGGTTTAAGCCTAAATGGATGTCAGATGAACTAATGAGCATTTGGCAGAGAAGATTAAACTCTGGCAGTGAGCTAGATGATTTTGTAATAACTGTTGAAATTGTTGAAGATAAAACATAAGAAAGGCACCTGGGGTGGATGGAATCTATCCAGTTATATTAAAGAAGGTAGCAAAGGAAGTAAGCAAACCCTTAGCCATAATTATGAGAGCTTCCTTGGACTCAGAGGAGGTAACCATAGACTGGAGACAATGCAAATATGACCCCAATTCAAAAAGGAGGATCAAAAGGCGACACAAGCAATTACCGACCTGTTAGCTTAACTTCTGTTCCAGGAAAATTAATGGAGGCACTGGTTAAAGAAGAACTGCAAGATCATCCAGACAAAACTTCAGTTATAGCTCGGACACAGCATGGGTTTCTTAAGGGAAAGTGTTGCCTGGCCAATTTGATTGGATACTATGATATGGTCACAAAGGAACTGGATGCAAAGAACAATTTTGATATATAATTGGATCTCAGAAAGGCATTCGATACTGTTGCACATGAAAGACTGCTGCACAAATTGGAGCAGTGTCGCATTGGAGGCAAATTGCTGCTATGGATAAAAAGATGGTTGAGTGGGAGGAGAGAGAGAGAGAGAGAGAGTGGTAACCAATGGACACTGCTCTTCGTAGACTAATGTTATTAGTGGAGTCGACCGGGGTTCAGTGATGGGTCAATTGTTGTTCTCTGTATTTTTTAATGATACTGATATCATTATCAGTATCATTAAAATGGTATATCACACTTAATGTTCAAGTTTGCAGATGATACGAAGGTCGGTAGGGTTGTTACTGATACTAATGACAGTACACTGCTGCAACAGGATCTAGAAAAGTTGAGCAGATGGGCTGAGAGGTGGCAACTCAAGTTTAACATTGATAGAGGTTAAACTTCAGTACTGCATATGGGAAGTAGTAATCCCAGAGTAACGTATTAACTGTGTGGTACTACGCTGACAGTGTTAGAGAATAAAAAGGACCCAGGGGTAATTGTGTTGGCAGATATGAAGTTTGCTGCGCAGTGAAGACGGTCTGCAAGAGTAGCTCATGGTGTCTTGTCAATGACATACAGGAATTTTTCTAGTAGAGATAAGCAGGTGATTATCCCCTTGTATAAGGCAATGGTCAGGCCACACCTGGAGGATTGTATACAGGTCTGGAGGCCTCATTTTAGGGTTGCAGTTATGAAGAAAGGCTTAAGTTTTGCAAATTACACTGTCTGGAGACTAGGCCCCTGCGAGGTGATCTGATTGAGGTGTATAAAGCTTTGAATGGTTTGTGCATACTCCATGCTGATGGGATTCTTCCTCGTGCTCAGAATAATCACCTGAGAGGACAAATTCAAATTGAGGAAAGACAGTTGTAGGATAGATACGCAGAAGTTTGCCTTTAGCCAGTGGATGGTTAATTGCTGGAACAAACTTCCATCTGTCATTGTAGAAGTTGATAGCTTAAATAGATTCAAGGCAGAACTAGACAAACATTTGGAGCGAGTGGATGGGTGAAATGAGAAGGGGGTTTATTTGGCCGATGCTATATAAGCTTGCTTTCTTGCATCATGTGCCTTTTCTAATGCTTTCACACAGGATGTAACAATTGACCGACAGTTTGGGGAAATTCAAAGGTCATCTGGATAGTACTTTCGGGTAAGGGAAACGCATAGGATGATAGGTTTAATTTCCTTTTTATTTTATTTATTTTTATTTTTTTTGGCTGGTGCAGCATAAGCCATAGGCTTTCTTGCACCATGCGGCCGTTACTAATACTAATTGTATGCTATACTACGTTTATATTGTGGGGAGAACTTTGCTCCCATTAAAGACTGAAGGCTGAATTTTAGACCATGAAGGACTGTGTCATCCCAAGACTGGCTGTTCTCTTGGATAAAGTGAAAAGCCAAGAAGTGTGTGTGTGTGTGTGTGTGTGTGTGTGTGTGTGTGTGTGTGTGTGTGTGTGTGTGTGTGTGTGCACGTGCGTGCGTGTGTGTGTATATATATACACAGGGTGTCTCAAAAATATTGGTACACATGTTTAGGGGAGGTAGGTAACATCTAAAGGAATGCGAATCGCATTCTTCTTCTTTAATGCTGCCGAATGGCGTTTGCGACTTCGTTTTGATATTGTTCTCTGTCTAGCGCTGCGTGTAGAATTTGTGCTGTTGTCATGTGAAGCCAGGTGTTGATGTTATCTAGCCATGCCATTTTCGGTCATATGGGTTCCTATGCAAATCGCATAGGAACCCATAACCGGGAATGTCACCGTGTCGGTACACGGCACTGTTCATCAGTTCGCGAGAGGGAAAATTTCTGGTTTACTCGATCAAGCAGTAGTCGCAGCACGAAGAGCATGCATCGATATACGAACTGTGAGCTGGCAGACATGCACCTAGTGTATGGATTAGCAGAGGGCAATGGACGAGTCGCTCAACGAATTTATGGAGAACACTTCCCAGACAGACATGTACCGGACTACAGTTTGTTTGTGCTTGTGCATCAAAATTTGTGTGATTATGGGTCATTTAGAGGTAACAGGAGTAATGCGGGCAGACCACGCTTGACGCGAACTCCCGCCATGGAAGAAAGTGTGTTGAATGCCGTCCGGAGTAATCCTATTACCAGCACACGTGCAGTTGCCTCTGCCTTGGGAGTGTCTCGTTGCAGTGTACAGCATGTCTGGCACGATGATTCCTTACACCCCTTTCATCTCCAAAGGGTTCAGTTACTGCTCACCCAAGATCATCCTGCATGTGTGGCTTTTGCACAGTGGTTTCTCCAAGAAAGTGTTCAAGACTTGAATTTTCCAGTCTATGTTTTGTTCACAGATGAGGCTTATTCAATCAGAACAATGCTCATGTGTGGGCTCACAAGAACCCACACGGTGTGCGCCCCCATGCGGCACAACATCGCTTCTCAATAAATGTGTGGGCAGGTATGGTCGGTGACTGCTTAGTCGGCCCAACCCGTTACCATCCCACATGAACTCCGCTAAATATCAGCTCTTTCTTGAACAAGTTCTACCAGGGTTACTTGACGATGTTCCAGCAAATGTGAGATGCAACATTTGGTTTCAACATGACGGGGTGCCTGTCCATAATGGAAGGTGTGTTCGTGACCATTTGCACAGCCGTTTTGGGCGTCGATGGATTGGCCGTGGTGGACCCGTTGCCTGGCCCCCATGCTCACCTGATTTCTTCCTGTGAGGGCCCTCAAATCTATCGTGTATGAATCGCCTGTGGAGACGGAAATGGATCTCGTGGTGAGACTCGTCTGCGCTGCTGCTACTGTCAAAGAAACTCCAGGTGTGTTTGACTGTGTCTGCCAATCCATGCTGCATCGGTGTTACGCGTGCATCGCATCGAATCTCATGGTGGAACTTTCGAGCATCTGTTGTAACATCATGAAATGCATCCATCTCATACTCCATTGTTAATATTATGTCAAATAAATGTTTGCCACTAATTACTGTATTGTGTCATTCCTGCTTCTTGTGCCTCTGTTATTCTTTCCCGTGACATTTCCAGTTATGGGTTCCTATGCGATTCACATACCTTTAGATGTTACCTACCTCCCCTAAATGTTTGTACCAATATTTTTGAGACACCCTGTGCGTATGTGTATGTGTATATGTGTTATACACACACACACACACACACACACACACACACACACACACACACACACACACACACACACACACACACACACACACTTACTTATATTTGAAATAATTGAAAACTGAATCTTTCATAATAAAAATAAAAATATAAAACAAACATCAGAGGCAGCAAAAAGCATATTCCTCTGCATGATGCTTGAAATATAAAACTAAAGTAAATTAGAATTATAATTTAAAAAAAAATAATAATGCCAGTAGCATGGCAAGATAGAAGAGCGAAAATAGTCAAAATTAAACATAACAATCAAACCAACAGGGTTGGTTTGATAATAATCACCTGCTTATCCCTACTAAAAAAATTCCTGTATGTCATTGACAAGATACAAAGAGCTACTCTTGCAGACCGTCTTCACTGCACAGAAAACTTCATATCTACCAGCACAATTACCCCCAGGTCCTGTTCATTCTCTAACACTGTGTAGTACCACACAGTTGATTCGTTACTCTGGGGTTACTGCTTCCCATATGCAGTACGGAAGTTTAATCTTTATCAATGTTACACTTCAGTTGCCACCTCTCAGCCCATCTGCTCAACTTTTTTAGATCCTGTTGCAGCAGCGTACTGTCAGTATCATTAATAATCCTACTGACCTTCGTATCGTCTGCAAACTTGGTCATTAAGCTTGATATACCATCATCAATATCATTAATAAATACAGAAAACAACAATGGACCCAACATTGAACCCTGGGGGACTCCACTAAATTAAACATAACGATCAAACCAACCCTGTTGGTTTGATCATTATGTTTAATTTTGACTATTGCTCTTCTGTCTTGCCATGTTATGTTTAATTTTGTTTAATTAAACAAAATTAAACATAACATGGCAAGACAATGTTTAATTTGACTATTTTCGCTCTTCTGTCTTGCCATGCTACTGGCATTATTTTTATTTATCATTCTAATTTACTTTAGTTTTATATATATATATATATATATATATATATATATATAAATGGGTTTTCAATGTAACTCTTTAAAAGAAAAGTTTAAAGAGTCACATAGAAAGGAGGTAAACAGTAGATGATATGGTTTCGGTGAAAGCAAGATTAATAAATTAGGCATGACAGATGCACCTAAAAGTTCAAAGCAGCATTTAAAGGATGCAAGGGTATATGTAATTTGTATTAATATTAAATTAAATTAAGTAAGTATAAATGGATGTGAAAGTTACACAAGGTGCCAGTAACTATAAGGGTGAGGAAAGCAGAAAAAGGAGATTAGTAGATTAGTGAAAGGTGAAAGAATGTTAATATCCTATAGGTTACAATGAATTAAGTAAATTATGGACTGAACTGCCAAGCCAATATAAAGTGGGGAACTGTAAAGTAAATTAGTACAACAAAATATTAATAAAATGCAAATAAAAATGAAAATAAAATAAATAATGGTAAAAAAATTACACTGCATTGGGACTACCTTGTCCATACTGTATTAGAAAGTGCTAATTTCATTTCATTCCTTTTTGGCCTTTCACTTTTTTTCTACTACTATGGACAAGTATAGAAACACAGTTCCTGATACATGGTCAGGTGCAGTCCCCTGATGAAATACCTGATCGTGTATCAATATTTATTTCTGCTGACATCAGATCGAGCATTTTTTGCATTACCTATATTAGACCTTTTACTA
Organism: Mastigoproctus giganteus; assembly: GCF_048544385.1. Classification (NCBI taxonomy): domain Eukaryota; kingdom Metazoa; phylum Arthropoda; class Arachnida; order Uropygi; family Thelyphonidae; genus Mastigoproctus; species Mastigoproctus giganteus. Next base: position 116,962,322 of record NC_143579.1, read on the forward strand.
AAATTGTTCCCCCTCCCCATATATCTGATGACAGCTATACCATTTTTTCATTTTATTAATATTTTGTTGTACTAATTTTACTTTACAATTCCCCCACTTCATATTGGCTTGGCAATTCAGGCCATAATTTACTAATTCATCATAACCTCTAGGATATTAACTTTCTTTAACCTTTCACTAATCTACTACTCTTCTTTTTCTACTTTCCTCACCCTTATAGTTACCGGCACCTTGTGTAACTTTCACATCCATTTATACTAACTTAATTTAATTTAATATTAATACAAATTATATATATATATAAAAGAAATGGAAATTAGACAAAAAAAAAAAAAAAAAAGATGGAAGAGCGAAAAAAACAGCAAATAACACTCACTGACAGAAAAGAAAAATGAAGATATATTCATCAACGTAAGTGGCATCATAAAGCAAAATCCAACAACATATGTAAACTATAAAAGAAATGTAAATTAGACACAGAAGAGTGAAAAAGAGTGCTTCAAGCTTTCCTGTATTTCCTGTTGCTGCATTAAGGTCTCCGTGCTGTCATTTTATTGCTCAGGTGGGTTGATGTTTGAGTTTACGTCAGGACAAATAAAGCCAAATTACTATGCCGATAAATGTTAAACTTAGACTAGCACCTACTTGTTAATGCAGAGGCCAAAAGAATGCAAAATATCACAATAGAAAATACTGAAGCACTTTTTGGTGAAGTGTTATTCTGGTGAAGTGTTATTTATTCAAGGTAGTACAATACCATGGCAACTCATTGTGAAGGCATTCACAATATGAGATATAACCAAAACGATGTCAATTTAATTAATTAATTTAACTACTTTGGTAGATGGCTACGATAAAATGATGCTTTTGCACTAACCTACATGTTAGTCATTCTACCTCGTAGCATGAGGCCTTTGCCTTTAAATATTACATAGTCTATATCACTGCACACCATCAAGCATCTCTCATATTGTGAAGTTATACTTCATAACTGGGTTGTCACTATTGCAACACCAGGGTACCTGCCCACCCACCAAAGAGAAGCCAACAAGCTTTGAAACGGTGCCGTTCTGGGTGGTGCTATCCGCTGAGAATAAATAACAGTAGCCTTCTCCACTGGTGAAGTGTTATTTATTCAAGGTAGTACAATACCATGGAAACTCATTGTGAAGGCATTCACAATATGAGATATAACCAAAACGATGCCAATTTAATTAATTAATTTAACTACTTTGGTAGATGGCTACGTTAAAATGATTTTTTTGCACTAACCTACTTGTTAGTCATTCTATCTCGTGGCATGAGGCCTTTGCCCTTAAATATTTTATAGTCAATACAAATTAGTCATGAGAAAGAAAGAAATAAAAAGAAAAGAACAAATAAACACAAATGTAAGTGGCAGCATAAAGCAAAATCCAACAACATATATAAACTATAAAAGAAATATAAATTAGACACAGAAGAGTGAAAAAGAGTGCTTCAAGCTTTCCTGTATTTCCTGTTGCTGCATTAAAGTCTCTGTGCTGTCATTTTATTACTCAGGCAGGTTGATGTTTGAGTTTACATCAGCTGTGGTAATTTGCATTGCATTCAAAATGCAGTAATATTCACTGCCGTTGTTTCCAGTGGCTCTCTGATGAGAATGGATATAACATTGTTTTATCTGTTCCTTGTGTTTCATCTTATGTCTGTCTTCTTCAGTGGTAGGTTCATTATGTCTGTTTTGTGATATTTCATATTGTTTTGGCCTTGGCATTAACAATGGGCCTCAGTCAATATTTAACATTTATTGGCATAGTATTTGGCTTTATTTGCCCTATATCTAATATTTAAAATTTTTATACATATTTTCCTATCTTCATTTTTCTTCATTTTTCTCTTCTGTCTTCATTTTTCATCTTCATTACATATCTTCATTTTTCTCTTCTGTCCATGTTATTTTTTTGTTTTTCACTCTTCCACCTTTTTTTTTTTTGTCTAATTTACATTTCTTTTATAGTTTACACGTGTTGTTGGATTTTGATTTATGCTGCCACTTACATTGGGGTTATTTTATTTATTTATTTATTTTTATTTCTATCTTATGCCTAATTTGTATTAATATTAATTATATATATATAAATGGAAGTAAAACTTACATTTGAAAAGATAAGTTGTAACCTTTAATTCCTCAGCCACATTTACCTACACAGTACAATACTACAGGACTTTGAAAGGAAGAATATTTAAACACAGTAGCAGAATTTATTACTTCTATCCCACAGAAGGAAGATCACAAAATAAAGCTTGTAAGCATATGGTCTTCATATTAATATAATTATGCAATTTTCAGTTACACTTATTATTAAAAATTACATTGATATTTTTATGCAGTGGTGCATTCTTCATACTCATCACAACATATTCTTTAAAATATTATGTCTTAAAATATTATGTCTTTAAAATAGTGCTCTGATACTCACATGACAGGCTATTAAAGCTCCAACAGTCCAGCCTATTAAAATAATTGGCCTGTTCGGAAAATGGTTCTTGAGCTGTAATAAAAATTAATTAATTAAGGAACCAGTCATGTCAATTAATAACAATTTTTTTAAAAATTTATAAACAACTGTTGTCTTCTAATGCAGAGAGATATCCCAAGCCTTTTGTTCTTACAATTGAATATTGTAAATTACAATTCAAACACACAATTCAAAATAGCTGATAAGCAATTATACAATATAGTTTGATTACGAAAATAAAAATGATCATAGAAACTTCACAATAAAAAACCATTTATTTAAATTTTATATATAATTTATACCATTACAGAACTTTTTCAAAGTTCAATCTCTTAGAATTGCTACACAATTTAATTTGTTGTATAAATTACTTCCACTCCGTTTTACCAAAAGTTACAATTGTATTTTTTCCTTTCCCTTAAGAAGTGAATACCTTTAGTGAGATCCCTGACAGTTTAAGGAAATGCTTGGAAAAGTGAGAAAAAAAAATTATTGAATACTGATTTTGTATACTTTACTAACAGTGGACCATACTGCAGTAGGTTTGAAAAATCTAACAAGATATATTTTTGGATTCTGCTCATGAGTTATGCATTGAGGAATCCTCTAATAATTAAAATTCTATATACATGGTCATTATAAAGTCCTTGTGGCAGTTTTAAATTTTCATAACTTCCATTCTATCAATCTGTAAAAAGGGTAAGGGAAAGAATTTATTACAGTTTTACATACATTTATTCTTGGGATTGTTAATTCTCAACATGTCGAGCGTCATCACGTATACAAACTGAGATATGATTCTGAAGTTCTACAAATATGTTTTGCAGTTGATTTTCAGTAATACTCTGAATCACCTAGTCTGAAGACCATCTAAAGAGCAAGGTTTTATTGAATAAACAATAATCTTAACATGTTGCCATAGAAAAAATTCCAATGGGCTGAAATCTGGTGAACATCCAGATAGATCGATCCACCTCTTCCAATCCATCACTTAGGAAAATTTTCATTCAGAAACTGCCTAGCACTGAGAGCAAAGTGACAAGGTGTTTCACCATCTTGTTGAAACACTATCTCCTATAAGTCCTAAATGTGTTAGTTCAGGAATAAAGTAATTCTGCAGCATTTCCAAATAACTCTGACTATTAACAACCCATCCTTGGCCTTCCTTTAAAAGTTTAAAGAACCTGTTTCTTTTTCACCTGGTTAGTTATGGAATTCCTGTGTGGTGACTCTTTGTTGTAATGGGTTCTAAATCTTTTTTGTACTGCAATTACAGACTTTAACTCTGCCAACCACAGCACACAATTTACTTTCTCTTCTATTGAAGCCATTTTGTCAAGCCTAATTCTGCAAAAAAATAAAATAAAAATAATATTAATAAAATTTTTGCTAACCTACAATAAAATAAATAAATCACTCTTAGTAGATACTAAACTTCACTAAATTACATTTCTAACATTTTTCACAGATTGATTTTTATCATGTACAGAATAGAAGTTATGAAAATTTAAAACTGTACAAGGCCCTTATAATGACCCTGTATATATAAAAAAAGTTATTTTCAATTTTATAAAATCAGCATATCATCAGCAGGTGTACCACCTGGAAATCACATCACTGGTAAATTAAGCTGGTTTAATTTTAAAAGCAGCAATCTATATTTAATGATCAATTGGACACACTAGGAAAAATTATTAGGCGAAATGAAATGGGTTATTTCAATTTTTGGCTAATGCTGTATACACTGTGATCTTGCATAGTGTTGCACATCTAATACTAAACACATTTTTCTTTTTTTAGCTAACTTCTAGAACAGAACTCAAAAAATATCTTGACAGATTTTTTAAACCTGCTACTGTATGACTCTACTGTTAATAAAGTATACAAATCATCTATTACTGTAGAGGTTATGAAATATCCTGATAGCTCATGAGGCGACATTACTATTTTCACAAATATAGAATCTCTCTTACTTTGAGATACCTTTTCACATGCATTTTTCTGCTCTGCCACAACTCTCTTAAGTTCATCTCGCAGCCATTTACGTGTAACCCTTGTACAGAATTTCTTAGTTGGTATGGTATAAGAAAAACATATGATTACTTCCCTGAATGCTTCAGGAGGGAGGGTAGACATGGGTAGCCAGTACAATGTTGAGTTAGTTTGGTATGGCATAAGCACTAAGAAAACAAAAATGAGAACTGGAGTGTGGCTGCTCCACACTACTGAAGTGGTCATACTGAAACCACAATAGTCACCCTTAAGAAAACAAAAATCCTTCCCATTGACAGTATTTATGTCTTTAAGTAAATCTCACATCAGTACACTATATCACTGCCACCAAGTGGGTCTTTCACCTGCAGATTCTTAAGGCAGAAAGAATCACTGCTGATAATCAAGTTAAAAGTAATACTCCCTCATCTTTCCTCTCTAACATACTGCCGTAGAAAACAGTCATCCAATAAATCTACAAAAGTCTTGCTAGTTTGCGAGTGACCAACCCACAAGTTCCATTCAATATTTAAATTTCCCCATTACAAGACATTCTGATTTACTGACTTACTCTATTTCTCAGTACAGCTATTCATTGTACTCATCAGAGTCATTAGGCATATAACAAATTCCTACTCTCAATTTTTGCTTTCCCAGTGATTACGCTACACCAAATTGATTCAACATTGCACTAGCCACCCATGTCGACTGGATGCACTGCCTTCGATTTAATATGCTTCTTAAATAAGAAAATAACTCCTCTCCCACATACCTTCCTGACTATCCTTGCTGCACATTATACTCCATATATTCAAATTCTGCATCCCTTATTGTCTGAGAACACAGCGCCTCCGATATCCTTACAATGTCTGCATTTAATATCTTAATCAGTACTTCAAATTCATCAAATTTATTTATAATGCTCCCAGAATTACTACACATGAAAGTATACATGCAACTCTTCTTACTCTTATACAGCCCATGTATTTAATCATTTCATGAGGACCCATAACAGGACTTGAAATACCCGACACCATGCTTTCCAGGGTGCTGCAAGTTCCAATAGAAGCAGTGCAAGAATCTGCTTCAGCTCTAGTTAATCTGCACTCCCTCCAAGCTTACCTAACTGCTTGATAGCATCAGAAAATTCTTGCACTCTTTTACTCTGTAAAAGTCTCTCCTCTTAACAAGCACAGACCACACAGAGAAAAATTCTACCCCATGAGCCTTGTGCAGTCTCTCCAGGGCTGACCCAACTAACAAGGTTTTCAACATGTATTCCCTCCTATCGCATCTGGGCTGTTGTTGTTGTTGTTCTTCTTCTTGATATGTTTAATTAAACAAGGACTACTGTGGCCAAATTGTGTCCATCATAGTTTATTTATTAACTATTAATTAATATATTATAGCTATTTAATTATATTGATGTGTATAAGCCAATACACTTCAAGCATATTAACAGTAGTAGTAATGGCAAATGATGCAAGATAGCAAGCTTATATAGTATCATACACACACAAAAAAAAATTTCGTCCATACATACCCTCCAAGAATTTGTCTAGTTCTGCCTTGAATTTTGTCAACCCATCCACTTCCACAACAAACAAATTGATGCCTGTTCAAACAATCAACCACCTACTGGTTAAAGGAAAATTTCCACACATCTATCCTACAACCATCCTTCTTCAACAGTAAATTTATGGTCTCTCATGTGTGTGTGTCTGTAGTCTCAGCAAGTGGAAGAATACCATTAACATTCATTTACTCAATCCAGTCAAGGTTTTAAACACCTCAATCAGATCTCTTTGCAGGCAACTGGTCTTAAGATGCTGCAATTTGCAGAATTAAAGCAATTCTATGAAGAGCACCTTTTCTTCCCTTCATCAATCTGGTTGTTCCTTCTCTGCATCCATTCCAGTAGATCTATATCCTACCTAAAGTCAGACCTCTATACAGTACACAAGATATGGCCTAACCACGGCCTTATACAAAGGGATAATCACCTCCTTATCCTTATCCCTGTGATGCATGCATAACGTACACAGACTAATAGTTTAACTAGAACCACAGGTAGAGCTGAAAGTGATTCTTGCATTGCTAATATTTCTACATACAGCATCCTGTAAAGGAAGTTGTAGCAATATTAGCAATGCAAGAATCACTTTCAGTTCTGCCTGTGGGTTAGGCCCTGCTGTGGGTCATCATGGAACAAATGAATACATGGACTGTGTTAGGGTAACTAGGAGTAGGAACACGTGCATGTACACAAATTCTAGGAGCATTGTAAATAAATTTGATGAATTTGAAGTACTGGTTGCGTCGTCCAATGCAGACATAGTAGGAATAGTGGAGACATGTCACTCAGACATAAGTGATGCTGAATTTGAATATGGGGAGTACAATGAATACAGGAAGGACAGACAGGACAGGAGAGGTGGAGGAATTATGCTTTCAGTTAAAAACACTATTAAATCTAAGGCAGTGCGCATCCAGTTGAATTGGGTGAGAAGTGGAATTTTTAGTGAGTTTGGTGTGAGATACGCACTGGGAAAACAAAATTGAGAGTAAGGGTATGTTATGGGCTTAATGGCTGTGATGAGTATACCAAACAGCTATACAGGGAAACAGTGGGCCAGCAAATCAGAATGTCTCAATGGAGGATTTTATGTTTCCAGATGTTGACTGGAATTTGTGGGTTAGTCACTCACTAACAAGACTTTTGGATTTCTTGGATGACTGTTTGCTACAATAGCATGCTAGACAGGCAACAAGAGGAAGCAGTACTCTTGATAACCTTTGATCTGGTTATCAGCAGTGATTCTTCATTCATTAAGAATCTGCAGATAAAAGACACACTGGGTGGTAGCGATCACAGTGTACTAATGTTGAATTTAATTAAAGACATAGCTACTGTCAAGGGTAAAGGGACAGGCTTTTGCTTTTATAAGAGTGACCACAGAGGTCTCAGACAGTTTTTAAATTGTGTGCTGTGTGACCAACTGATGATGTTACCAACAGCAAATTCTAGTTGGGAAGTATTCAGAAAAATAATCAAAGAGAAGCTCCTAGGTTTTTCAAACCAACAAAGAAATACTGTTCAAGACTTAGACCTAAATGGATGTCAGATGTACTATTGGGACTCATGGCTGAGAAGAAAAGTGCATGGAATGCATATAAATTATCAGGTGATAGAGAAGCCTATTGTAGATATAAGTTACTCTATAATCAAGTCACAAAGATGGTTAAGAAAGCTAAGGCAGATTATGAGAACTTTCTGGAAAAGAATGCAAAGAAAAACAGCAAAGACCTCTATACTTGTATTAACAGTACAAGGAAGGGATTGAATCACACATTGGGGAACTTGATATTTATGGGTTAACTGTTGATGATCCCGCTCAAGTTGCAGACAAATTGAGTCTGCTGACGAGGCTAGTAGGGGCCAGACGTGTTCAAAGCCGCTAAGTGGATTTTTCTTATTTATTGATTTGAAATTATTGTTTTTCTAAAACTTTTGATTTAAATTTAGTAGTATAGCATTATTTTGTGATTTTCTGATTAATTTGGTGTATTTATTCTTTACTCGGCCTTGCAATTGCATAAAAGTATCGGTAAAGGTATCCACGTGTTACAAGTCGCAACTCCGCTGAACGAGAAGTTTTTTAGCCATATTTAGCCGCTTATTGAATATTTTTTACATCAAATTATTTTTTGTAAGTAGCTTATAGACCTAGTAAAGATCGTTAATTTATTCTGAATTGAGACAGCGAGATTTGAAAGTTAATTAATACTTAAGTGTCCATAGATTTAGCGTTCATAACTTCCCACCCTTGTCTTTGTCATACGATCGTTATATATCGAACCTAGTTAGCATTAGTATAGTATAGGTTATAATATTTTCAGTGATCGGTAAAAGCTATTAAACTTGTTGAACTTCGTTGGCATTTAAATTGTACTTTTAACTAAATACATATACCCACTTAGATTACAAACATAACATAATTAATTAATACATAACTGATATGGAAGTTATATAAAGGGAACTCGGAGATAATTAATACTTGACACTAAAATATATATATTCCGTTATAACTGTGTTGGGAGATAAGTTAGGGTTATAAACTGAAATTGAAATTTTATTTAAATTAAAAGAAATGGCTCAGACCAGAGCAGCAAAACAAAAGGCTCAAGCTAATGTAAGGGCTGTGGCTCAGAGGAAAACTGAGGGGGGCAGTTGCCTTCTGAATCACAGCCTTCTAAAATGCACAGCTTGCATGATGTTTGTGAAGCATTCAGGTACGGGACATGATATTGCCATGGGGGATGTCTTTGTGTGTGCACGATGCAAGGAGTGTATCGAAATCAGGCAACAACTCAGCGTTCTTATGGGCCTATATGAGAGTTTGAAGGACAGGGTGGATGCCCTCGAAGGAACTAAACTGAGGGGCCCATCAAGCTCTCAGCTGCCCACATCAACGCCAGAGCTTGCACTTGGTCATCGCGCAACACAGCGGCAACCCCCAAGGCAGAATGCACTGGTCCCAAAGGAACTAGTAGTTGTTGGTGACTCTATTGTCAGGGAAACAGGGAACATGCTTTGTAAAAAGGATAGGTGGAACAGGACCAGGGTATGTCTGTCAGGGGCAAAGGTTGATGACGTTGTGGAGCAGATATCATCTTTTAAGGGCACAAAAGGTGATATAGTTGTACACGTTGGCACTAATGATATCAAGAGTAGGAGACCAGCAGAATTGCTTAACAAGTACAATTCACTGTTGAAAAAAAGCCGTGAAATAGGGTTGGATTTGAAAGTGTCTGCAATTATGCGTAGACACGATAGGAGGGAGTATATGATGAGAGCCTTGTCGATCAATTCAGCCCTAGAAAGATTGTGCAAGGCTCAAGGGGTACAATTTTTTTCAGCCTGGACTGTACTTGTTAACAGGAGAGATTGCTTCTACAGGGATGGGATACACTTAAATAGAAAGGGTGCAAGAATATTTGCTGATGCTATCGAGGCAGTGTTAGGTGGGTCAGAAAACTGCTAGCTTGGGGGGAGACAAAGACGAATAGATTAACAGTAGCCACTGGCAGAGGTGAAAGAGATTCTTGCACTGCTTCTATTGGAATGAGCAGAAGCCTGAAAAACAAGATGCAGGATATTTCAGAGACTGCTGGGAGTCATTGCGATACAAGTAAACACATGGGTTGTGTTAGGGTAGCTAAGAATAGAAATAGGTGCATGTATACTTGCGTGTACACCAATGCTAGGAGTTGAGTAAATAAATTTGATGAATTTGAGGTACTGCTCAAAACATCAAAGGCAGATATTGTTGGGATATCAGAGACGTGGTGTCACACAGATATAAGGAATGCAGAACTGGAATTTGGGGAGTACAACGTCTACAGAAAGGATAGACTGGATAGGAAGGGAGGAGGGGTTATGCTATTAATTAAGAAATACATAAAATCCAAGGAAGTGAAGCCAGTGAAGATCGCTGGACAGTGCAGTGTCGAGTCAGTTTGGTGTGACATAAGCATTGGGAGATCAAAATTGAGAGTAGGAGTGTGCTCTAAGCCTAATGACTCTGATGAGTATAATAAGAAACTGTACAGGGAAATAGAGTGGGCCAGTAAATCAGAGAGTCTTATAATGGGAGATTTCAATTTCCCAGATATTGACTGGAATTTGGGGGCTGGTCACTCACACACTAGCAAGGCTTTTGTGGATTTATTGGATAATTGTTTTCTACATCAGCATGCTCGGGAGGCAACTAGAGGGAGGAATACTCTTGATTTGATTATCAGCAGTGATTCTTCATGCATTAAGAATCTGCAGATAAATGAACTACTAGGTAGCAGTGATCACAGTGTGCTGAAGTGGGATTTACTCAAAGAGGTAACTGTCATTAGGGGTAAAAGGAAGGGTTATTGCTTTCGTAAAGGCGACTATGATGGACTGGGACAGTATTTAAATTCTATACAGTGGGACCAACTGATGATGTTACCAACAGCAAATTCAAAATGGGAAGCATTCAAAGAACTTATCTTGGAAGCTACTAGGCTTTACATACCAACTAAGAAATATTGTTCAAGGTTTAAGCCTAAGTGGATGTCAGATGAACTGATGAGGCATATGGCAGAGAAGAAACATTCATGGGATACATACAAATTAACACATGACACAGAAGCCTGTGATAGATACAAGTTGATCTGTAACCAAGTTACAAAGGAGGTTAGGCAGGCGAAGACAGATTACGAGAAATCTTTGGCAAGGGATGCAAAGAAAAACAGCAAAGAGTTCTTTACTTATGTAAACTCTAGAAGGAAGGGGATGAATCAGATTGGACCACTTGATATCGATGGGTCAACTGTTGATGATCCTGCTCAGGTAGCTAACAAACTAAATGAATATTTTGCATCGACATTCATACATGAGGAGGTTATTTAGCGAGGGGAAAGCCAGAAGTGTATTCAACTGTAGCAGTAAGCTAAAGAATCTTGTAATAACTGAGAGTAAAGTGGAGGAGAAATTGGTGAAGATAAACACAAGAAAGGCACCCGGGGTGGATGGGATCTATCCAGTTGTATTGAAGGAGGCAGCGGAGGAAGTAAGCAAACCCTTAGCCATAATTATGAGAGCTTCCTTGGACTCAGGGGAGGTACCCACAGACTGGAGATGTGCAAATGTGACCCCAATTCACAAAGCAGGATCAAAGACTGACACAAGTAATTATAGACCTGTGAGTTTAACTTCTGTTCCAGGAAAATTAATGGAGGCACTAGTTAAAGAAGCACTGCAGGATCATTTAGACAAGACTTCAGTTATAGCTCGGACACAGCATGGTTTTGTTAAGAGGAAGTCTTGCCTGACCAATTTGATTGGATACTATGATGCAGTCACAAAGGAACTGGATGCAGGGAATAACTTTGATATTATATACTTGGATCTTAGAAAGGGTTTTCATACTGTTGCACATGGAAGACTGCTGCAGAAATTGGAGCAGTGTGACAATGGAGGCAAATTGCTGTTGTGGATAAAGGGGTGGCTGAAGGGGAGAAGACAGAGAGTGGTAATCAATGGACACTGCTCATCGTGGACTAATGTTATTAGTGGAGTCCCTCAGGGCTCAGTGTTGGGTCCATTATTGTTTTCTGTATTCATAAATGATATTGATGATGGTATATCAAGCTTCAAGTTGAAGTTTGCAGACGATACAAAGGTAGGCAGGGTTGTCAAGGACACTACTGACACTATGCTGCTGCAACAGGATCTGGAAAGGTTGAGCAGATGGGCTGAGAGGTGGCAAATGAAGTTTAACATTGACAAATGTAAAGTACTACACATGGGAGACAGCAACCCCAGCAACGTATGAACTCTGTGGTACTACACTGACAGTGGTAGAGAATGAAAGGGACCTGGGGGGTGGTTGTGCAGTCAGATATGAAGTTCTCTGGGCAGTGCAGACAGGCTGCAAGAGTAGCTCATGGTGTCTTGTCAATGATATACAGGAATTTTTCTAGCAGGGATAAGGAGGTGATTATTCAATTGTATAAGGCAATGGTCAGGTCAGGCCACACCTAGAGTACTGTATACAGGTCTGGAGGCCTCATTTCAAGAAGGATGTAGAGCTGCTGGAACGAGTACAGAGAAGGGCAACAAGATTAGTGAATGGAACAAAGGGGTGCTCTTACGAAGAAAAGCTTAAGTTTTGCAAATTACAGTGTCTGGAGACTAGGCACCAGCGAGGTGATCTGATAGAGGTGTATAAAGCCTTGAATGGTTTGAGCATGCTCAATGCTTATGGGATTCTTCCTCTCGCTCAGAATAATCACCTGAGAGGGCATAAATTCAAATTGAGGAAAGACAGATGTAGGATAGACGTGCGGAAATTTGCCTTTAGCCAGCGAGTGGTTGGTGGAACAGACTTCCATCCCTTGTCGTGGAAGTTGATAGCCTAAATAAGTTCAAGGCTCAGCTGGACAGGTATTTTGAACGAACAGAGGGGTGAAGTGGAAGTGGTTTTTTTTTTTTTTTTTTTTTTTTTTGGCTGATGCTGCATAAGCTTGCTTTCTTGCATCAAATGCCTCTACTAATGCTAATGCTAATTCAGTAGGTATTTTACATCTACATTCATACATGAGGAATTCTTTAGGACAGGGAATATCAGAAGTTTTTATGAGGAGCTAAATGATTTTTGTGATAACTGAAGGGAAAGTCGAGTTGAAATTGTTGAGGTTGGACATAAAAAGGGTACCCAAGGCAGATGGAATCTGTCCAATTATATTAAGAGAGGCAGCAAAGGAGGTAAGCAAAACCTTGGCCATTATTATGTGAGCATCCTTGGATTAAGGAGAGGTCCCTATGCTCTGGATAAGTGCGATTATATCCCCAATTCATAAGGGTGGATATAAAACCCCCTTATGAATTGGGGATATATGAATATGAGAAATTATGAATAGGGGAAAGGCTACATGAGTAATTTCTTTAAGCTTAATATCTGTTCCATGGGAAAATAACAGAATCACTGGTTAAAGAAGTAATGTAGGACAGGCATGCAATTATACTTCAATCACAGCATGGAATTCTCAAGGAGCGGTCTTGTCTAACCAATCCGATAGGTTACTATGATGCGTGACCAAGGAACTGGAAGAAAAAAATAATTTGACATCATATACTTAGATTTCAGGAAGGCTTTTGATAGGGTCTTTGCGTCTTTGCCATTAATGCCTCATTGCTCCTGTTTTGTACAGAAGTCTTTTATGTTACATATAAATACTGCTGTACAAATGGGAGCAATGTGACATTGGGGGCAAGTTACTGCTATCCATGGTTAAGTGGAAGAAAGAGAGTGGTTATCAGTGATCGCTGCTCTTAGCCCCTAGCCAGGGTTTGGTACTGTGTCCATTTTTGTTTCCAATATATTTACCAATGATATTGATGAAGGTATATCTAACTTTGAAGATGATACAAGGGTTGGCAAGGTGTTTAACAATAGTCATCTGGGTGAGCTACTGCAACATGCTCTATAAAAATTGGGTCAATGGGCTGAGAAATGGCAGTTGAAGTTTAACATTGAGAAATGCAAGGTACTGCACGTGGGTCGCAGTAATGCCAGAGTAACTTATCAACTGTGTGGTACTACACTCAGGGTAGTGGAGAATGAAAAATATCTGGGGGTAATTTTGCAGGCAGACACAAAATTCACTGAGCAGTGCAGACATGCTGCCATGACAAGCCATGAGGTTTTGCCAATGATATATAGAAACTTTAAGGAGATTAACGATACTGTATATATCCAGTAATAAATTTTATGACAAATGACAAGAATGTAGCTTTCAGGATAAAATGGACCCCTTCATCAGCAATATACAAATTCTAATGAATTAATGACGTTAGGCACAAAATTTAATAGATACAGAATTGTGTGTGTTGTGATGCGTGTATGACAGCGAGATTGAACATTCAACTACTAGATTGGTGCTCACTGTGGATGCACGAACTTTTTGTGGGTTTGCTGCTAGCTTTTATCCAGTTTCAAGACAGTTGTTTCCAAGATAGGGTGTAGCCTCATGCCTTGCAACGATTGATGTTTTTTGAATTGCATGATATGTTGAGCGACTCTAGCAAAAGGCTGTGGCAGAAGTGCCGGGATTGGTTGATCGCTTCATAATTGCGCTTAGGTTTAAGGTCATGGTGGGTCAACCAGAAATGTTCCACGATTGCGGAGTGGTCAGTGTCACCAAGGCGAATTGATCTGTCATGCTCTGCAAGGTGATCTTGAAGGCATCTCGAGCTCTCTCCTATGTAGCATCTGCCACAATCTTTGCATGTTGCGGTATACCACTCCGCTACGCAAAAGAGGGGCGACCGGCGTTTTCATGTTAGAACCCAGGGCACGTCAGCGCCTACCAGGTAGTTGTACGCATGTTATGCTGCGAAATTTCTTGAAGGTTTTTCAAAATCCGGTTCAACATGCCCGAATAGTAGGGAATATAGGCGATACCCATATTGTTATGTGGTGATGATGGTCTCGGGCAGATTGCGAGCTCTTGCGCTTGTAGCAAGCACTTGTCTAATATGTGGGTTGGATAACCACAATTGACCAGGTCAATTTTGACCCTGGAAATCTCGGTGTGCCTAGCTTCCTCTGAGCTGAAATGGCTCCAAGCTCGGGAGAATAGAGTGCGGGCGGTGCTTTTGAGATGGCTAGGGGCTTGGCCCGATCTGTTTTGGTAAACTGCCCGCACCACAGCATACACAGGTCTCCAGGCATGGGCCCACATGCTTTACCAGAATATCTAATGGAAGGGACTCGTCTACTTCTAATTCTAAAGTGAACTGGATGAATACTGATAAAGAATTGACATACTCCATTAGTGTTGCCTCCGAACCACGTGGGACAGTGGCGAAGATGCCATCGACATATCTGCACCAAACTGTAATAGGTACAGGCGGGCTCAGGAATATCTATTCCTTCAATTCCTCCATGGTGATGTTGGCCACGACAAAGCTAACAGGGGCACTCATAGCAGTACCGTGCACCTGTCTATATCATGCTGCCTTACAAGCATAGGTTGAGGGCAGTACAGATGGTTCCTGTGGATAGCGATGTTCTGCTTGGTAGATATGAGTCATTCTCCAGAAGTCGCTTGGTGCAGTTTACGGCCTGTTGGACTGGAATCGATGCAAACAGGGGGTATGATGTCAAACGACGCCATAATCTCGCTGTTAGAGATTAAAAGTTCTTTAATTAGATTAATGAACTTCCCACTGTTAGTGACAGGGTGGGCTGTATTTTCCACTAGAGGTGTAAGGAGTCATGCAATGTATTTAGACAGCTCATATGTAGGCACGTTGCAGCAGGACACAATAGGCCGGAGGGGAATGCCTGGCTTTTGAATCTTAGGTAGGTCATAAAACTGAGGTAGTGGACAGCCCTTGGCATGCAGTAGCCACCGAGTCGATGCTAAAATTTTCCCAGATTTGTACCATGTGGAAATCAGCAAATATTCTTGCAACTCTTCTATTCAAGTGTATCACATCTCTGTAAAAACAGTTTCTCCTATTAATAAGCACACACCATGCTGAAAAAAATTCTATCTCATGAGCTTTGCACATTCTCACCAGATCCAAATTGATTGAAAATGCTCACAACATATACTCCCTTCTATTGTGTCTGGGCAGAATTGCAGCCACTTTCAAATTCAATCCTAACTTGCAGCTCTTTGCCAATGTTGCCCCATACTTGTTAAGTAAATCCTCAAATCTCTTATATTAATATAATTAATATATATGCCAATGCGCCAATATATAGTGCCAATGTGTATAACAATATCACCTTTTGCACTCTTCATGTTGGCATGATTTCTGAGGCAACTGGATGAAATCTGAGCTCAATCAATCTGCAGAATGACTGGAAGGTGCTACAGCAGATGGAGGAGTATATGTGGACAGTGTACCAGAAAGTGACAGACTGCGAGTTGGGTGTGATCCAGAAAATCCCCCCCAGATGTGTACTGGGGTGGATTTTCTTTCAATAATAAAAACAGGTGAGAAAGATGAGTGTGCCCAATTCTCAGACTTGCCAATACCAGATCTGAGCAAAAATGCAGGCACCTCCAAATTTAATCCTAACTCAAACTTTTCCAGTTATACAATAAAAAACAGGTTAGAATTCATGATTCTTATATAGGTGTCAGTACAAACAAATAACGAGTTAGTTAATGTATGCAGTGCATTACATTTCAGGCACCTTTGTTATTTTTTTTAATTAAATTAATTTTTTTTCTTTTTTTGTGATTAATAAAAGTGATGAGCAAATATAATTATCGCCTTATTAATTAATTACTAAGAATATAACTTTAGAGAACACTCAGTTTAGAGAACATAACTTTATAGTTTTACATTCTCTAAACTTAGCCATTTGGTTTAATTACAACTTTATATTTATTAAACTCCTCATTTTTTTTTAAGTTTCTTTTCTCTCTCTCTCTCTCTATATATATATATATATATATGCATCTCTTCAAAAGTGACACCACATTCATGAGTTTTACATAATACTGCATTACAACTATATTTAGTCTATAAATATCTTTTTTACATACAAATTGTATGGAAAAAAATAAATATTTGCAGGATTTTACTTTACGATTTCAGTTCCCTTCTTCATTGTAAGACTCATGGTCTTTTTCTATGTTCAAATTATTCTAAAATCATAAAAAAAAAAAAAAAAAAAAGATTATAAAGTGTTTTTTTAAATAACTTATACATATTTACATCAATAATTATTTTCCTTACTCATGATCACCCTGTAATATTACTGTTTAACTGCAAGCTATGCAGGCAATCTAAAAATTGTGATAGGTGCTCAAACTTGCCAGAACACGAGCCATCGCTTTTGGATGTAATCAACTAGGGCATGCTTCAATGAACTATCACAAAATGAAAGCAGTGCACTTTGACCAGTCATATTGTCAACTGCCTCATACTTTGAACCTCCTAAATCTGGGAAACCACAGAAGAATCATTATATCTAGTTCTTGGACTGGCCATTCACCAAAGCAATGTTAGAGCTAATTGTGCATGGAGGAAATTTTATCACAGAGAAAAAAAGTCTACCATGCTCCAACAACATCACAAAATTTGTTGTGATGTCAGATCGAACTGCTATTCACGAACAATATTAGCAACTCGTTGATAATAAGCAATTGATTGAAGGTGGTGCTGTTATTCTTTTTTTCTGAGTTTTTCTTTGTAACTGTTAAAGCTACATCTATTATTTCATATAAGACCAAAAATAATGGGCTTTTCTAATAATAAAGTTTTTTTTGTTTTTTTTTTTGACAACCATATCATGCATTTATATATTTTATAAAGGGTAAATAACATATTTTTTTTGGCTTGGATGACTTTGTTATCTTATTTGGTTTTTAGGAACATTAGCAACTAAGGCCATATTCCTCCGGGATATGCAGTGGTCATTTCCTGACCTTTCCGCATCCTCCGTATTTGGTGGTCTTTGTCAAGAATGATCAATAATCAATTATTATTTTAATAAACAAAATACAAATTAGTTGATTACAAAATCGGCATAGTTGGGGGGGGGGGGGGGAGGAAGAAGAAGAAGAAGAAGAAGAAGAAGAAAAAAACGACAGCGGAGAGTCACAATGTTATCCCATGATCAGATCTGATGTTACCAAAATTAAAGATAAGTGGTTTCCCCATTCAGGCAATACTCCCCACCATAATTATTGCCATAACTGATTACATGCAAATTATGTTACAATATTTATTGTTATCTAATCTGCACATAATCAATTATGAAAATCCCATATTCAATTATCATGTGCACACGAATTAGAAGATTAATCTTTCTTGTCCTGCTATTATGTTTGCTCATTTTAACTGTACTGCATTGGAAAGAATTTGATGCTTGCTCTACTCGATTCAGGGTCAAAAATATCCCTGTAACTCAGTTTTAATAGATAAGAGAAGTACAGCTGTGTATGAATAATTCTCCACAATCATCAATTATGCTCCCAGATCTGAAGAGTGATAATAAGCAGCTTACCCCTCTTTCCATAAGAGTAACAAATGAGGAAAAATGATCTGTGCAAGAGTCAGGAGATTTGCCTCTCTTGTATTGCCAATACGTCTGGTTGGAAAAATTTGACACCTCCTCTACTGGATTCAGGGTCACGAAAATTCCTGGTCATTAACTCAGTTCTAATAAAACCAAATGGAGATTACTTCCTTGATTTAATTTCTCTTGAGCATAGAGTTGTTTAGCAAGACCATGTATGTATCCCTCAATTTGCAGAATTTGCTTTTTTTTTTTTTTTTTAACTGTAATGTACGATATATACTGTATACTTAGTGTACTTTACTGTTTAAAGTGCATCATCAACTAACAGTCGTTTGCAGTATCACAAGATATTGGTTTAAAGCTGAAGTTAATTCTTGGCAAAAGTTTTTTAATGGAGAATGAATGTTTGTTGGATTATCTAAGGGACACTGTTATAACTAATCAGCTTACATCTCCCATGAAAGATTATGTGAGACTGTCTGAAAGTAAAATAATCAATGATTTTGTAAATAGTGCTACCACAGATAAGAAGTTACCACAATAGATAAACCTTAAGTACAGAAGAATTGTTCTCTTTCTCTCTCTCTGTTGTTCAAAAAAAAGGCTAATGACAGTGCTGCACCTGAAATCAATGGAGATGATCCGAACTCTTATGATATACATATCTTTACTCTAAAAGGCTAGCTTCTCACAGGAGATAGTCGCTTCAAAAGACGCAGCCACTGTTCAGTGTTCAGCATAAAGAAAATGTGGCATGTATTAAACTTGTGTTTAATACATGCCACCTTTTCTACAGTAATAAACTTCTGTTTAATACATCTGACACTTCAAAAACTGGAATTCTTTATAAATAAAAATACACACATATACATATAAATGTTTTACAATTCAGGAATATTAAGGAGGCAGTCTTGCCCTTGTATCAACAACGATCTTTATAGCCTAGCAAAAATTGCTCTTTTTGGCAATTTGCAGAAGTCCACTCCCTTCCTTCATTTAGTCATCATAATACTAATTACGGCTATATGGCTAATCATACAATGCATGTGTGAGCTGGCAAACAGCTGTGAGCTCACTTGATGAAAATGCAGACAACATATAGATAATACCAAGTGTGAGGGGTAATATGTATACTTCGCTAATCTAATTAAATCTATGGTTAATCTCCTCCACAAACAATGACTTACTGATGCACTCAAACAACAGATTTAATTCTACACTACCAATGTTTCTGCTACCATTATAGCTAGTCCTACAGCTAGTCAGCTGCTTGACAAGTTTTAAAGGTCGAAAAAACCAAACTTAATAATAATCTTTGTTTTTATATGCGAGAGAATCTGACTGAATTTCTCAACAGCACATTATTAATATCAAAATGTCATAAAACAGTTAAAGACTGCACATTATAATTATTCCTAAAAAAGAATAGTGTTTTTTTTTTTTTGGTTTTTTTTGGGAAGCATATTCAATGGTTCTCTTTGGTGCCGTACTAGACATGCATTTAAAACTGATGTTGCAGTTCATGACATCTCCTGTGACTTAATTTACTGTCATTTGTTTACATATTTAACTGTTATTTATATTTGTAACCACTACCTTTCAACTGAACTTATGTACACGTGTAAACATTATATGTTCACTGATGTAAATAAGTTCAAGTGGTTAGTGTTTAATATTCAGCAAAATTTTTTTTTCCAGAAAATTCTCTCTCTCTCTCTCTCTCTCTCTCTCTCTCTCTCTCTCTCTCTCTCTCTCTCTCTCTCTCTCTCTCTCTCTCTCTCTCTCTCTCTCTCTCTCTCTCTCGCCCAATGTATGTGCATATGCTTGTTTTGTTGAATTAGCTTAATTTAAATAAGGGTTTAAAGTAAGAAAGCACTGTTTAGTTTTCTTTTATACTTCTAATATACCTGCAGATATTACACCCAAGCAAATAATATATTAATTATTGTCCTCTTCTACTACTGGAATAAAACTGTGATAAGCAGATAATCATAAGCAGCAAAGCAGTTTAGAAAGGTTTAGAAAGGTTCAGCAAACCTTTAGAAAGGTTCACCTTACTGCACCAATAAGTGATATAAGGACTTATAACTTCCTTTGATTATATGCAAACTAACATAGCTTTATCCATATGTCACTGTACAAGATTTCCTAGAGTCCCTTCACGTTTGAAATTCTTTCAAAATAATTTCAAGAGATTATAACAACTGAATAGAATGACTGAAAGCAACAATTCTTAAGATTCTCTCGTTAATCAAGGCTCTCTAGTTAATGAAACAGTTTTATTTTACATTGAATTTTAGAGAGAAACAAATAATGACTTAACATGCATGAGCAATCCACAATTTTAAACTTAATGTACCTGTGTTGCTGAGCTGTGAAGTTTCTTCAACCAGCACTTAACAGCAAGCCCATGTTAAGTGCTGACTGAAGAAAAAATCCATGATTTTTCTGTATCTTCCTAAATATGATCAAAATTTTACTTACTATGAATTTTTAAATAATTTTCACAGGGTTTTATATCATGAGGAAAACCTACCAGGTTCTGCACCACCACCACATTTGTTCTACTTTTATGCATAGTACTGCTGACATAGGAATCTGATAAGTGACCAGTGACATTATAAAGTGTGGAATTATATGTTTGTTTCTGATTCAATTTATTTTTAACTCTCCTACATGACCTAGCAACATAATCCATCCATTTGGGATAGCACTGATTCTAATGGTTATACTCGAGGCATTTTTGAACAATTCATTTCCAATATTCACCCAATACAGAATTAGTAATATGCAAAATATTCAAATTTTGAATGCTTCACACAGTATCAAATTTGAAATATATTTTTTAAAAAATATTGAAAACTGAAGTGAATAATAATATCTTATATACAGGGTGTATCAAAAATGATAGTCAATAATTTAAAGGTAAAAAGTACAAACTAAAATATGCAAAAAAGTCCCAGTGAACATTGGTCCGCAAATGAACCGTTTTTGAGATAATGCACATTTTCTGTTAAGATCTGCCACTGACTATGGGAGCACTCTGGGAGGGTAGTCTGTATTGCTGAGACTGTGTACACACTGGATATGGTGGGGTTACAGTAATTGGCGATGTAAAATTCGTCACACACTGCTATGACTCAGTGCACACTCCTGCAGATCAACCCTCCTTGTCGAAATTTCTGGATTTTGTTCTATCCTTTCTAACACCCTTTCCTCAACATCAAGTGTTATGCTTCTAGGCCTACCTGCTTGTAATCCATGTGCGAAGCGCCCATGTTCTCTAAGGCGTCGATGTACCCTGTTGATGTGCCTTCGGCAGGGAAATGTTTCTTGGTACAAACGTGCAGCCTCGAGTGCACTGCTGTTGGCTTTACCATACACGAAGTGCATGTCCGCATACTCTTCATTTCTGTAACCTCTTTTCACGTTGACTATCCTTTGACAACTACTAGTATGCTGCTACGTCTCAGAGCACTGAGAGAGGTGAAAGGGAGAGAATGAGCATAACTTAACTTAAACAAACAAGTCAGTGGTGGATCCCAACTCTGTACAGTTCATCTTGTCAGTGGTGGATCCCAACTCTGTACAGTTCACCTTGTCAGTGGTGGATCCCAACTAGAAATGTGCAATATCTTGAAAACAATTCACTTAAGGACCCACCTTTAAATTATTTACCATCACTTTTGAAACACCCTGTATATATATGTAACCCCAGGGGCTCACATCTGGTGAGTATGGGCCTGGCATACCCAGGATCCTGAGCTGGATATCATCATTCTTCTCAGTGATTCCCTTCTACTTCTGACTCTCTCTCAGGGTAATGCGGAAATTTTTTTTTTTGGCTGGTGCAGCATAAGCTTCAGGCTTCCTTGCACTATATGGCTAGTAATAATTATATATTTAATTTTTAACACTATTTATATACATAATATGCATAAATATACACACATACATGCAGCTGTAATTTTGCACATTTAGTGGTTTTTTTTTTTTTTAAGTGGAAAAATGGAAGAGACTGAGCTTTATATTTTATGCCTAAAACATTAATATTTTTGTTTTGTTTTTTAAAAAAAAAAGTATAAAACAGCATTTTTTAAAATTTACTTTTTTTTATTAAAAACTTGTATGTTTATACTTATTGTGTGTTTTTAATAAAAAACACACAATGTATATCACATTCCATTAAGAAAAGATAAATATTAGTATATGCCAAGCAGAATTCAAATAACTCAAACCTTTTCCAGAAATTAAAAAGAAAGCTTGGCACCTGTTAGGACTATTCCAAGCCTTAAAGTGTATTTGCCACTACAGAAAAAAAAAAAATAAATAAAGAAACTAAATTATGAATTTCAAGAAGTCCATTTCACAGCCGACTAGTCTACTATTTGAAAAATGAAAGTTGACCTAATGTGTTGTCTCTGGTGATTGGCAAAAGTCAATGAGTGTAATTTGGACAAAAGGACATATACTTAAGTTGTACAAGTTATGCAATGTATGATCAAAAAGTTTGGTAAGTGATCTTATAATTGTTGAATGCATAGAAGTTGCTAAAAGACTGAACAGGACGAACAATGACATCTTTTGGGCATGTGCTAAATTTCAACTTATTATTACATGCTAGTCTAGCAGAAACTTTGAGTGAACTGTTTTTCTTATTTGTTATGTGTACTGAAGAGGGTGAAATATGAAAGTGTGAATTTTACATTTTGTCATAAGATTTGCTTAAAGTGGTTTTGGATTACAGATATAATGCTATGACAAAAAAGTTTTTAAGTGGTTTTAAAGGTTTTGTGAAGGAAATTTTTTTTGCATGAAGATTAAGAAATGGTTGCCTATAAACACCCAAAAATGATCAAAATATCTATGAAGTTTGCATTGTTTGATCAGATTGATTCAGAAGAACTCTTTCATTTAGTTTAAATGAAAGAGTTCTTAGAAGAACTCTTTCATTTAAAAGAAAGAAGAGTTCTTTCATTTAGAAGAACTCTTTCATTTAGTTCAGGTAAACATGACACTAGTGAGTACTAAATTTGCTCCACATATTCTCATTTTAAATTAAAGATAGCAGTTCTCATTTCATCTGAGATGTCTGAGCAAGGTCTGTTAGAACCTGCAGGTGATGAGTCTTGGGTGCATGAATATGACCCAAAAACCAAGGAACAAAGTTCCCAATGAAAAACACCATTTTCACCAAGACCATGTGAAGTTCAAGCTTATTACATTTTTTTGACAATGAGAGAATTGTGTCATCAGAATTCATTCCTCAAAGTGTGTTAATGCAACCTACTACCAAGAAGCTTTAAAACTGTTGGGAGATGCGGTCCTCCAAAAATGATCCGTAAAATTAAAAATCAGTAAAACATCTGGCTCCATCACCACAACAATGTACCATGTCACACATCACTTTCCATCAATTTTTGATTAAAAAAACAACAAAACATTTCCACTGTGCTGCACCCATCTTATTCACCAGCTTTGGGATCACACAACTTTTAGATATTCCTAAAATTAAAACAGAACATGACTTGAGATTCAAGTCAATTCAAGAAATCCAATCAAATGCAATGGATTAACTGAAAGCACTCACAGAAGAAGACGACGACTTCCAAAAATGTTTTGATCAATAGCAGGCACATAGTGGAACAATTGTGTGGGTGCAAAAGGAGATTATATTGAAGCATATTAACAATATAATAAATATTTGTCACTGAATAAAATTAATTTTTTGTAGCATTTATTGAACTATTTGATAAAACCTTGTATATGAAAGCAAAAGATCTTTGTTTAATCAGAATTTCAATATACTAAGAAAGGGGTGCTACCTCAACACAGGTTAAACGCAAAACTTGACATAGCTTCATCACTAACGGTTCTCTGCATTATGTGAACAGCATCCCCAGAGGGTCAACATAATGCAGAGAAGCATTACTGATGATGTTATTTCAAACTGATTCAAGATTAACATGTGTTTGTTTTTTTTAGCTGTCATTTCTCTGTCTTTTCCTATTTACTTTGAAATCTTAGTTCGAAAGGAAAAAATCTGCAACTTTTTTTTTTTTTTTTAAATTTTATTTTATCGTGTCTATTCAACCGGCTTAGACACCTTCACAGAAGCAATAGCAGGAATGATTTTTGCACAACTAGTGCTGTTTCTGGTATCACAGAAGCAGTAATTAGAGAAGAAGGGAATCTTAAATAGGTGGGTAACAAGGGGAGATGAGAAGGCCACACAAAATACAGTCAATTATTTTTTTTGCTTCAAATTTTTTTTGTCACCTCGTCATTTTCAAGTTGTTTTAACGGGTAGAATGTGGCTTAGCTTTAAACAAGGCCTTTTCAAAATTGAATTTTCTGTCCACGTATTTGTTGTTGTTTGAGAGCCATTGGCGCAAGAGCAGCTTAGGCTATAATACACCTAGTCTAGGTTAGGAGAATTTTGTATTTCAACATTTTTATTTTTCTTGATGTGGTTTAGAAAGAAGCCAAGATTTTGCTTTTTAATTATGTAGCTTTTTCATAAATGGTATGCTATTAATTTTTATATGGTTTGGGAATATTCGATTAACTTAAGGAAAAGAAAACGTCGTTAATATTTGTCCAGTCATCTAAAATTGTTTTAAGTATTTGATTGTTTTGTGCATTCATTATTGTTTGAAAAGCTCTTAGACGTTCTCTATTAAATCTTGGGCAGTTCACCATGAAATGATATATGGAGAGTGAACTTGACAGTTTTGGCATTGAGAAGGGTCTTCACCTCTGAGTAGGTAAGAATGAGTCAAATGTGTATGCCCAATTCGCAGTCGAGCAAGGATCAATTCTTCATGTCTGTTGGATCAGCAACTAGTAGTTCATGGTCAAAGTGTGTTTAATTACACAAAGTTAGTTGTTAGATTGATATTGCCAGTGTTGTTGCCATCATTTTGAACTGCTTTGGTGGATTAAGGACTTGTAATCAGTATATGGTATCGAGTGAAAGGCATAGTCAGAGGTGGCAGCTTCTCTTGGCGCTTTGTCTGCTCTTTTGTTCCAGTTATTCCTGCATGTCCTGGGATCCAGCAGAATCTGATATTGTGATGTCTTTGTAACAGCTCTGATAATGAATATTGGACCTGTCGTAGCACTGTGTGTGTTGTAGTATTATTAGCATTCTGCAAAGCAATAAGAGAGCTAAGAGAGTCAGTGAAAATTATGCTGTTTGCTATCTGTTTATGTTTAATTTGGTTTACGGCCATCAAAATGGCTTGTAATTCGGCAGTAAAAACAGTACATTCTTTTGGGAGTTGTTGGATGAGAGTACAATCTTCAAAGTGATTCGCAGCTCCTACACAAATCTGTTTTTGACCCATCCATATATATGAAAGTGTGATGTTCATATTGCTCTGGCACCTCCGTAGCCAGGTGGGCAGGAGCAGCAGTGCATAGCACATGCTTCTTGATTAGACCGGGGTTTGAGCCTGTGACCACCAAATACGGAGGATGTGAAAAGGTCAGGGAATGGTCACCACGTATCCCCGGAGCAATATGGCCTTAGTTGCTAATGCTCCTAAAAACCAAATAACAATGTATTGCTCTTTGTATGCTGCATGTAGCTGCTGGTAGTTTCCTCTCGGAAAGTTGTTTTCCCCCAAGATTGAAAATACAGGTCATATACGGATTGAACGATAATCCATGGTGGAATGATCCATGCATTCGTAGTAGCTATGCTGTCATAATTAAGCTCTCGGCTTAACAGTAAATTATTTAGATGGATGTTGGCAGGTTGGTTCATTTATGAACCAACCTGCCAACATCCATCTAAATGATTTGGTGGGCTTGGTATAAGTTTTCCCAGTAAGATGAAAACAGAAACTCTCTATTTGGATGATCGGTGATGGCTTTTATCTTGACAGCATAGTGTAATAACAAGTTCTATCGTCTAAGCTGTAGTGAAGGTTCATGGGCTTCTGCATAAAGACTTTGTACAGGTGAAGTTCAGAAAGCTAGAAGTGCTATTCAGAGAGCACTGAGGAGAGTATGGGGTCTAATCATCTCAGTGCACTTGGTTTCGCTGAATCGTAAACAACTGTTCTATAGTCTAGCTTGAAACGAATTATTGCTTGATAAAGTTTAAGAAGTGTATATCGATCTGCTTTCCAATTTGTTGCAGAAAGGACTTTGAGTATGTTTAATTTCTTGGGGCATGAAAGTCGATTTCCTTCTCTCTCTCTCTCTCTCATCTAGAAAATTTGGGCAGATAGGCTGAGAAGAGGCAACTGAAGTTTAACATTGACAAATGCAAAGTACTGCTTATGGATAGAAGTAACCCCAGAGAAATGTACCAACTGTGTGGTACTACACTTAGGGTGTAGTAGAAAAGAGTTGTTTAATGTGCTCAAGGAATGTTAGTTTCTTATCTGAGGGAAGTCCTAAGAAATTTTATGCTTGGCACCACTGAGATCATATGTCCATCAAGTTTCAGTTCAGAGTGTAGGTTTCATTTTCTACAGAAGTGTATACATGTAGTTTTTTGTGTGGAAATCTGGAAGCCATTTGCTTATTGTTCTTTGTAGCTGCTGTCCTATACTTCAAATTTTTTTTTTTATGTGAACCACAAACATGAGAGGTATTAGAACCTATAGTACTTAGTACCGTGCTTGGGTTGGAGGTTGAGAAGACGAAAGAAGATATTTGTTGACATTGGACTTGACTTTCCGTAGATTGTAATTTTCAGGAAATAAGTATGAAGGAAGGTTGTTCCAGAAAACGGCAGTTGAATGAATAAATGAGGAAGATGAAAAGTTGGTTCTGTGGGTTTGAAGCTGAACAGTAAATGGATGTTGGCTGGTGGCGGCATGCGTTCGGACTGTTTTGAAAGAGAGAGCAGGAATTACAGAAGCCAATTCAAAAGAAGAGGCATGCAGCAGAAACAGTGCGTCTATGAGAAAGCGAGTGGAGAGACTCTGTTAGAGATGAATCATTAATTAACCTAACTGCCCTCTTCTGAATGGAATCAAGAAGCCTGAGAGAGGTTTTGGGGGCACCACCCCAGATGTGAGAACAATATTCCATGGCGGGGCGGATTTGTGATTTACACAGAGTGAGCAGCTGTTTGGAAGAAAAGTAACGCCGAGAGCAAAAGAGAAAACCAAATTTTTTAGATGCAGAGGAAGCAATATTTGTAATGTGCTTGTGCCAAGAGAGATTAGAAGTCAAGGTAATCCCTAAAAAAGATATATAATTTTGCCTAAAAATCGGAGTGTCACTAAAGATAAGCATAGGAGCAGAAGAATCCTTTTTGCGAGATATAAGACAAGATTGAGTTTTAGAAGGATTGAAATCAACTAAGTTGTCTTTACCCCACTGGAGAATTACCTGAAGATCGGCATTTAAGGAATTGGTAGCAGATTTTCGAGAAGTTGAAGCTGACTGAGCAGGACAAGGTTTCTCAAAATGGAAAGTGGAATGCAATGTGCTATCATCAGCAAAACTATGGACAGGATTTCCAGTCAATGGAAGAAGGTCATTAATATACAAGAGGAAAAGAGTGGGGGGAAGAACTGAATCTTGGGGGACACCGGTATTAGTGGAGAAGTTAGAAGACAGAGAGCCATCTACCATCACCCTCAGTGAGCGATCAGAGAGAAAACTGGATAACCAATTACTAAAAACAGTTGGCAAACCATAAGATGGAAGCTTGTTTAGAAGACCTTTATGCCAAACACGATCAAAAGCCTTTAAGATGTCAAGAGCAACTACTTGTGTTTCAATGAACCTTTCCATTGAATGAGTCCATAAATGGGTAACATAAGCCAGAATATCACCAGTGGATCGACACTGACGGAATCCATACTGGCGATCGTTGATCAGACGGAAGGTTTCTAGGTAGTTTAAGAGTTGGCAGTTAATTGATTTCTCCATTACTTTAGAAAGAGTAGAAGTAATTGCAATTGGACGATAATTGGATGGGAGGGATTTCTCACCCTTTTTAGGAACTGGCTGGATATGAGCAAATTTCCAAGCAGAAGGAAAAACACCTTTGGGATAAGAAAGTGAAAAAAGGCGGCAAAGAATAGGAGTAAGTTCAGGAGCGCAGGTTTTGAGAACAAGTGGAGAAATACCATCAGGACCTGGATCATTCTTAGCATCAAGATTCATCAAAATCCTTCTGATATCCTTTTGACGGAAGACAACAGGAGGCATTGAATGGAGGGTGTTGGGAATGGCGGGAGGTGTTTTACCAAGATCATTAATACATGAGCTGGAAGAAAAATGGGATGCTAGCAGGTCAGCTTTATCCTTGGCTGAAGTGACAACAGAACCATCTGGTTTGAACAGAGGTGGGAGCAGAGATGGGCAAAAGTTGCGGCCAATAGCTTTGGCAAGAGACCAGAATGCTCGGCTACCATTAGGGCACGAAGTAAGTTTTCTAATCTTACCCTGTTCAAACTCTAGTTTGGACTGATTAATAACTGCTTTACAATTGTTGCGAGCTTTGGTGTAGGCAGAAAATGAAACTGAAGAATTAGAAACAAGCCAATTACGATATGCAACGTTCTTCTCTTGAACAGCCTTAGCAATTTATTGGAAAACCAAGGTTTAGGTAAAGGATGAGATTTTAAAGTGGAATATGAGATAAATGATTCCATTCCTGCAAGAATAATTTCACTGACGTGATCTGAGTAAACGTTGACATCAGAAGTTTTGAAACAGTAATCTGACCAAGGACAAGAAGAAAAGAAATCTCGCAGGTCATCCCATTTTGCATTCTTGTAATGCCAAACAACACGAGGTTGGGATCAGCCATGAGATAAAGGCTCCATCGGAGAAGAGACAATCACTAAGTTATGATCTAAAGTGCCTAAAGAACATCTTACTTTGACCGTGTACTTAGAAGGGTTGTCTGTGAGAAAAAGATCAAGCATGTTGGCTGTATGATTAGGATTGTCTGGTATTCCTGTAGGTAAATGAAGAATCTGTACAAGGTCATTAGTAATTGCAAAAGCCTCAGTATCTCAATCAGGTCAGAGTGACTAGAAAACAGAAGCCAGCTGGAGTTGTGAACATTAAAATCACCAAGGAAAATTACCTCACTGTTAGGAAAGTTGGACTGGAGAAAGTCAAGTTTCAAAGAGAGGAAGTCAAAGAGCTCCAAGTTATTAGTGGAGTTGGGAGAACGGTAGAGACAACAGATGAATTTGACACAATGAGGTAGAGAGATTTTAAACCAGAGAAGATCAAAGAGAGGAGATTCCAAATTTCCAAGTCTCTGACAGGGAATATCAGAACGGACATATGCCTTTGAGGCGAAAAGAATCATACAGTGAATAATATGGGCAACTGAGATGAGCAGTAGTTGAATCAACGGATAACTGAGATTCTGTCAGAAAAAGTACATGGGGTTTGGAAGACTGCAAGTGGAAATGGACATCGTTGAGATTGAAATTGAGACCACGTATATTTGTGAAATGAATTAGGAAGTCCTTGGGAGGTTTAGATCTTTTTGCAGATAAGCTTGCTCTATTATTTTGACAATTCATGGTGTATTCAATAGTAAGAAAAAGTGGGTGGGACATGCTGTATGAAGTAATGAAATAGTTGGATATGGTGTACACGTGGTAAGAATATACCTAGATCCTTGACATAACGTGGCCTCGACAATGCTCCCCGCATACACACTACTCGGACTCCCTCCAGTTACTATCTGGCAGAGTAGAGGTAGCAATATTGTACACTAGCTGATCCGGAAGCCTCCTAGAGAGTTACCAATAGGTTCGGTCCAGTGTACTAACTAGCGGCTGGCCTGCGAACACCGTTTTAGAGCTGTACCCTCGAAATGTAAGGAATATTGGAGCTCGCCATGATGTTCATCATAACCTCAAATGTCATCAGTCATATTGCATGATGGAAGAGATGGAGAAGGGTTGACCGGAACTTAGCTCTAGAGACTAAACATGGGTTCCACCTCTTCAAGCCTCCAATAAGCAAAGTGGTGGTATTCACCGGTTGGTGAGAGTCATCTACCACCGCGCCTCCGTAGCCAGGTGGGAAGGAGCAGCAGTGCACAGCAGACGCTTCTTGATTAGACCGGGGTTCGAGCCCGTCACCACCAAATACGGAGGAAGCGGAAAGGTCAAGGAATGACCACCGCATATCCCAGAGCAATATGGCCTTAGTTGCTAATGCTCCTAAAAACCAACCAAACAAACAAAACAATCATCTACCACCTAGTACTGCCTGGTAACATAGAGGGGCGGTGTTCCTCCATGTGGTGTGAGCGCCACACCTCGACCCCTGCTTACGTTGGTTCACACCTGGGTGGTCACCCACCATGTACTTGTGCATGGAGGTTATACCCAGGATTACTAACAGTCCCACCATTGTGAAGGTGCAAGCAGAGGATTTGGCTGTCACAGAATGTTCGGACTTCGCCGAAATTGGGTCCACTTGACTTGAGTGTCACCCGAATATCAGTTCCATCAGCGTTTTAGACTCCCAGGTAGCAAGTACAGCTTGTCTGGCATATCTGAGAGAATGTCTGTGACAACCTCAAGGACATATTCTGAGAGTTGTAGGAAATACCGAAATCATCAACATATAAAGCGCATCAATGGTTCTTGGAATATGCTCTGTTATGGTATTTATTTTAATAGCAAAAAGGGTAGTGCTAAGCACAGACCCTTGAGGCACACCTTCTCCTTGGGTGAAGACCTTCGAAAGGGTAGTCTGCAATCTAACTTGAAATGTTCTGTGTTGCAAGAATTTTTGGATACATTTGGGAAGATGTCCGCGTAACCCAAGGAGGTATAGGTTCTGAAGAATTCCATAACACCATGCCACATCATAAGCTTTTTCTATATCAAAACAGATCATGATGAAGGCATTCTGTATACTGTTTTCTAATTTTATAAGTAGGTCTAGTGTTGAGCAATTTTTCTGAAACCATGCTGTGCTGGATCGTGAAGGTTATTTCTGTTTAAAAACCATGTTAAACGAGCATTATATAATTTTTTCCATAACTTTGTCTAGGCAACTTGTTAAAGCAATTGCACAGTAGTTGCATGGGTTAGAGAGGTCCTTCCCTGGTTTTGGGAAAGCTAGAATTATTACATGATGCCAACTATCTGGAAACTGGTTTCCTAAGAAGATTTTGTTATATAATTCAAGTAATGCAATTTGGGATTGGTCGTCCAGTTCTTTTAGCATCATGTAATGGATTTGGTCTGGTCCTCTGCACTTTTCTTTGTCTGCAATAAAGATGTTTTCAATTTATGGAAAGTTAATGGAAGGTTGTGCTGTTGATTTCTTATGAAAAAATCCAGTTTGTATTTTTCTATTCTTGCCTTGTATATATGAAAACTGGGAGTATAAGGTGGTTGCTGATGTTTTGGCAAAAGTTTTGCCCAGTGCATTGGCTATTTCTGAAGGCTGTGTAGTGATTTGTCCATTCCAGTTTAGGATTGGAGGTGGATTAAAATGGTGCAGAATTTGTTAATGTGGATGCAAATTTTATCCAGGATGCTTTCCTACTGGCTTTTCTAACATATCTGGCTCTTGCTCGTGCCTTTTTGAATGATATGAGGTTCTCTGTAGTGGGACATCTTCGAATTGTTTTGTTTCTCTCTTTTAGCATGCAAACATTCTTCATTCCACGATGATTTTGAGTGTTGGGAGGTATGATGATGTTTTTGGAATAGCCTGCTGCTTCCATCTCACTTCTCTTATTTTAACTAGTAAAATAAGAGAAGTGAGATGGAAGGACAAAATTGGAAGGAAGATGATGGCACAAATACTAAAAACTAAGACTTCCAAGAGGAAACATTCTCTCCCTTTCAGTTTGTTTAAAAGTATTCAAGTGAAATGCATGTGCAGGTAGCCCCCAGCTTTATGAGAGGCTAGGTCCTAGTTAACCAATGTAAAGTGCTCTAACTTAAAACTTATTATTTTTGGGGAGTGTAATTTGTGGTCAACTTTGCTGTTTCTGATAAACCAGATCTAATAGATACAATTATTTCAGTATTTAGTTCCAAAGAAACAGAATTCTAGATCCTTCCTCTCCCCTCTCAAAAAAAAAAAAAAAAAAAAAAAATTCAAAAGCATGATCTGCTTCTGCATTACATGTAAAGAGAGCGATTTTCTTATGATATTGTTACCTCAATAAATTATGGCTAGATCTGCCTTTGATTCAAAAAGACAAGGAATCACTGAATTTAAAAAAACAGATCCAGTAATAACTGTGGTGTAACCATTTTTTTTTTTTTTTTTTTTTTGGGTAGTTGTTGGCGCATCGGCTTCTGTGGCCATAATGCACCTCCCAAGGTTTTTGCAGTACTTTGATTCAAGCCCGAGGCGGGATTCGAACCCGCAACCTTTGGTGTAACCATAACTGGCCAACTAATGACCATGAGTGGCTAGCCAGAAATAGCTACAGAACCAACAGTTGGTAAGTAATTTTATTTTATTTTAAATGATAAAATAAGCATAAAATTAATTTTTAAAAAATAATCAGAAAAAAAATTTCTTTCAAGTCTTTTCTCATTAAAATTAGGTTGTGTGTGTGTGTGTGTGTGTGTGTGTGTGTGTGTGTGTGTGTGTGTGTGTGTGTGTGTGTGTGTGTGTGTGTATATATATATTTTTTAAACTGATCTTACACTACTCTGTTTCTGCAGCAGAAAAATAACAAATTACACCACCACAAAGTGGGGGCTGACTGCCTTCGTGACAATGCAGGGATATTCAACTAGTGTATTGAGTGAGTGAGCTACTCTGGGGAGATTCAAGGATCTGGTGGGCCACTGCAATAATATTTTTATTTTTCATTTTAAAAATCAATAAATATTTATTTGCTTAGGTATTATTATTATATGTCAAGTAGTTTCATAGATGGGGTTAAAAAACAAATACAACAATGGACGAATTCATCCAGTGTTGTATTTAAAAAGTTAAGTACATAAAAAATTATGAAGAAAATTTTTAATATAAAATTTAAATAATTTTTAACCAACCTAAAACTTTCCCACACAGACTGTGGGCTGTAGGAAAGCAGTTCACAAACTGAAGCTCCACTGTACCTACACTAGTACAGTGGCTTTATCACTTATTTTGAAGGGTCTGCATTCAATTCTGTTATAGATAGAAGAATTTTATTAAAGCTTCTTTGCTCAAGGATGTAATTTGCTGGTATCAGGGATAGCAGTCAGACACACTCTCTCTCACACTCTGTCTCTCTCTCTCTCTCTCTCTCTCTCTCTCTCTCTCTTTTTTTACTTTTTTGTCCAGCAGAAATGCCAACTCAAACCCGTACTTCTACACAGATAATACAAATTTTTATTTAATCCTGTATTGAAGCATATACACTCCCACCTAAAAGTTTGGAATCACAGCATATGACAACAGTCTTTGTAATTTTTATTTATTTTTTAAAATTAACTATGACAATATAAGGTTTAATATAAAAAAAAAACACACACACACACACACACACACACACACACACACACACACACACACACACACACACACAACAAAGTATTTTAAGTTTTTTTAATTAAGCATTAAAAATTTACAGCAAGAAATATTGAAATAATTAATACTTACAACTATAGTAATTTTTAGTCAAAATATCCTCCAAGAGATTTATCACTGCCTTACACAGACATGGCATTCTGGTGATTAATTTTATAATATTGTCTTCACTAACATTATTCTAAGTGATCTGAACAGTTTTGCATAAATTCTGCAAAGGTGGGCAGACTTCATAGACATGATGGTGTAGATCAGTGGCACACAAATTTATTTTGCTTGTGCCTACCTTTATTAAATATAAAATTGACGTAACCACTCAATACAAACCCTCGAGTTAGGACGACCAGATTTTTAGAGAAGAAAAATGACATCTTATAAATTATGTAATAGAAAATTTTATTCGAGTACTGAAAAAGGTAAAAAAAAATTGTTTCCTTTTTTAATTTACACATTAAAAAATTAAACAATTTTCTTCATATTAAATATTTTTTTTCTTATTCTTCAATTAAGATTAGAAAACAATAAAAAAATTAACAATTACAAAACAAAACAATTAATGAGAAGGATGAGCCTGGATAACCGATATGTGGTCCATATTTGGTGCAATATTTGAAATTGCTAATCTAATGTTATCTTCTGGATCAAGTCTAGAAAGCTGTTTTGTTTTTATAGCTGTTAATTTTGAGAAACCAACCTTACATGAATATGTAGACCTGAAAGGTAGCAATGCTTGTATTGCCATTTTCGATAATTCTTGATACTCGTCTCGAAGAGGAAAGCCAAAATTTTTCACAAGTTGTAGTCCTGAAATGAGCACATAATGCTTCATCAGACGACAGGTCACAAGATCTTCCTATGGCTGAATGGTAATTTCTGGGCATGAAGAAATTTCAAAAGCAATGGATCATGACTCAAGCACAACTTTTTTTCTGGAGATACATTAAATCGTTTAGAAAAATTCTTAATTAGCATTGTTAGGCAGGTAGCAATGATATCCCTAAATTTTAAAATGTCAATATTATTGCTATTAACAAAATCAGAAAAACACAGGAACATTTCAGTTTTCCAGAGATTAAGCTTCTTTTTGAAAGCTTCTGTTTATCACTGAGTTTTTTTTTGTTCCCTATCCTTGAAGACGTAAATTAAAATCATTTCAAGAACTTTAGGTTCTTCAAGTATATCAACATATCATTAAATTTGAAGAACTTTAATTAAGTTACTCAAGTATATCAACAAGGTAACTAATTTTCCAAGACATTTTTTATTTGTAAACAATTGAGCAAGGTTTAATTTTTATCCAATAAAAAAAATAAAACTTCCATGTTTGAGGTCAAAAACACGTTGCAAGACTTTACCAGTGGACAACACCTTGCTTTTGTATATAAAGAAGTGTTTCATAAGTGGATCCCATTTCATTACAAAGTATAGTGAAAAGTCAGCTATTTAAGCTTCTACTTTTAATACAGTTGATCACACTTACTGCATCTTTCAAAACTTGTGCAAATCAGTTTGCATTTCCTTTGATACTAATGCTTCCCTATGTATAATACAGTGATTAAAAACTATATTTGGACCAATTTCCTTTCCTTTGCCTTTTAAACCTTTCTTTTCTCCTGTTAATGCAGCCGCACCACCAGTATAAATCGCAATACAGTTCTTCCACATTAAATTATTTGTTTGAAAGAAAATACATCAAAATTTTCTCGCCCATCATTCTTTCCTCCAAAGCTTTTTGCAAAATAGAAAGATTGAATGGAACAAAGGGTTGCTCTTACGAAGAAAGGCTTAAGTTTCGCAAATTACAGTGTCTGGAGACTAGGCACCTGCGAGGTGATCTGATTGAGGTGTATAAATCCTTGAATGGTTTGAGCATGCTCAATGCTGATGGGATTCTTCCTCTTGCTCAGAATAATCACCTGAGAGGGCATAAATTCAAATTTAGGAAAGACAGATGTAGGATAGATGTGTGGAAGTTTGCCTTTAGCCAGCGGGTAGTTTGGTTGGTGGCACCTTTGTTGTGGAAGTTGACAGCCTAAATAAATTTAAGGCTGAGCTGAGCAGGTATTTGGAACAAATAGAGGGGTGAAATGGGAGCATTTTTCTTTTTTTTTGGCTGATGCTGCATAAGCTTGCTTTCTTGCATCATATGCCACTGCTAATGCTAATCTTCCAAAATATCTCCCTTGTAGGTATCTGACATATACAATAAGTTGAGCAAGGTTTGAAATATCTGTGGATTCATTGCAAAACTGTATTGTAAAAATTGGACTTTCTCTCAATCGATTTAATAAATTGAATTTTATGTTGTCAGCGATGATTGTAATATGCCTCGAAACTTTGTCTCTGGAGAGAGGAATGGTTTTTAAATCGTTGCTGTACTTTTCTCCATTTATAATTGAAATCATTTTTATTGCAGCAGAGAGAACAAGAGATTCAGCAATAGTATGTGATTTCAAATTTTTCCTATTAAATATTAAACTTACATGATGCTCTTAAAGCTTTACAAGGAACTGCTGTATGTTTCTTCATGAAAGATTTCAGACCTTGTATGACGTTGGCATGTCCTTTGAAAAAGGATTCAGTTTGTTTCATTAGTTCTGGATGTTTCATATGTAAGTGTTTTTTTAATTTAATAGGTTTCATGCTTTTGTTAGCCAGTTTTTTGTAACATATGCACATAGGACGTTGCTCATCATCAACACACTAAGTGAAGCCATACTTCATAAACTCCTCTTGAAATCTGTTCTTTTTCATTTCTTTTGATTTGGAATATGAGGCTCTCTACCAGAAATTGGTGGTTGCACTACACTTGACATAATGTTAAGTGTCTAAATTTTCACATGATATATTTCTTACCTTACTAGCTCTGAAGTATCTGTAGCAACATTATTATCGTCATTCCTCAGTAGTTTGTTCTGATTACCTAATTGTCCATAGTAAAATATACTTTTTTTGTCTAAAAAACAATGATAATATAAAAAGTAGCAGAAGAAAGGGGAAAAAAAAAAAAAAAAAAGCACAAGTTAGACATGAAAGCACCGAATTATAAAGTGTACGTGCTAGACACTTAACTACTGGCACTGTATATTCACACCACTGGCCTTTAGGCAATATAGACAATTTGAGAATTTGTTTGTTATTTGGTTTTTTAGGAGCATCAGCAACTAAGGCCATATTGCTCCGGGGATATGGCGGTGGTCATTCCCTGACCTTTCCACATCCTCCGTATTTGGTGGTCATAGGCTCGAACCCCGGTCTAATCAAGAAGCGTGTGCTACGCACTGCTGCTCCTGCCCACCTGGCTACGGAGGTGCCGAGAGAAGTTGCACTAATCACTGCTTTCTTTGTGTCCATAGCCAGTGAGCAAATTAAGGCATCTTCCCGACACGAACAATAAGTAAGAACGCCACCTGCATTACATGTGTAATCACCCTAAAAAATAAAGAGTGTCAGTAGGTTTCATTCATATCTCAGTCTTCGTTCGAGTAGTATGGTCTCTACACCTACAGTATTGAAAAAATAATTTTAACAACAGGTTTTTTTGCTTTTATGTACACAAAAACTAATTTTATTTAAAAATTGCCACGACCCCTTCAATTTATCCCACGACTCTCAGAGGGGTCGTGGGATAAATTGAAGGAGTTTGCACACCACTGGTCTAGATGATCTCATAAAAGAACTATTGGTTAGTCAGGCAATTGGGGTGGCCACACTATAATTTGCAATACCGCCTCTGTTGTTTAGTTGCTAGAAAGTCCCTACACAGCTTAGAGCTGTGCTTCGGGTCTTTGTTTTGTTATAATATAAAATTTATTCCACAAAGTCAAAGCCCAGAGGATACTGCATTATGTTTAACAATGTGTTTATAGCCTTCTTTTCTTAAAATTCCATCAATTCTAACAATATCACCCACTCTAGGAAAACAGAAGCAACCTCAGATTGTGCTGGAACCACCATTGTGCTTGATTGTAGGCACTAAACAATGTGGCACCATTTTTTCTTCAGTTGATTAACTCATATAAACTCTAAGCTTAAATTCAAATTTGGATTCATCAAATTTGGCACACAATATGTTTTTCTCCTCTTCTACTGTCCCAATGTTGAATTAGGATTTCCAGTTTTAATAAGCATTTTTGGACAGCTATACGACCAGGAAGTCCTGCTTGTGTAAGACAGAGTTTTACAGGGGATTTCTCTGTTCCTATTGAGTTCAGCACAGGTTTCATGTGCAATGTCATTGACTGCATTTATAAATCGGTGTTATGGTCTTATCTTGTGCTTCCATTGTTACACAGTCATCACGATCGTGGTTTGTTCCCCTTTAAATGAAACACCTAGTTTTTGCCAATACTTCTCATGGAATAACTTTCTTTATAGAGAAGTATAGCAGCACTTTTTTCAACACAGTCCTTATTTCTTGCCTTGTTTATCATGAAACACTTACACCAAACGCTTTCTGAGTGAGATGTATTTAATTTTATAAGTTACAGCTCTTATTCCTCAATTCATATTATTGCAAAACAATCTAGAATCATCTACAATCTTCTATAATACTGAAACAATACTCCCATTTCTAGAATATTCCAGAATCGTCTACAATGTTCAGGAATCTTCTACAATGCTCTACTGTATTCAAGAATCTTCTACACCATTCTGGAATATTCCCAGATATTTTAGAAGTTTCTTCACTATTATTTAAGTTTTTTGATTTTTAGAGATAACAGAAAATATTTTAATAAAACTGGTAATCAAGTTGGTCCTATTTTAATAAAAACTTTGAAAATTATTAAAAATGAAATTTGATTCCAAACTTTTAGGTGGAAATATATATTGCTCTTGTTTCATATGAAATAATAAATAAATAATTATTTAATTAAGCTCAGCAGTTCAAATGAATATATTTTCTGAAATAAATTTTTAAATTTATTCCAATCTTTTATAGTAATCCCACACACACACACACACACACACAGTCATTAGAGCAACATACCTCAACCACTTTAGAATGTACAGCTCCAATTATATGTTCCAAACATTGGCTGATGCTGACACCAATTCCCCCATTCACTGTATGAAATGTAACATTTACAACTTTACCCATAGCAGCCAGCTGGGCATGCCAAAATCTCATACGACGAATCTGGTTGACAGACTGTTGATTTGGTCCACTAGGTGTCACTAAAATTAACGGGATGCCTTGCAATTTTTTCTATAAGGAAATTACATTTTGTATCAAAATATAATACTACCAGTCATCAGTTTTTATAATAGCTTCCCAATCTTCATAAATAACTATTATACAATTACATTATTCAGTCTGTAGCTTCTTTATGGCAACAAGTTTGAATAAATTTAAAGGAAATGAACAAATTTTTAGAAGTTATGGCACACGAAGTGACTTTTTTTTTTCTATTTTTTATTTAATTTTTTTTTTATTGCTGATGCTATATAAGCTTGCTTCTTTCCATCATTTTGCCACTACTAATAAAGTTATGAAAAAACATAACCATACTTGCCAACTTTTGTGGTATTCTGTGTCTTTTACAGTTTTCTATCAAGTTTACTTTTCTTCTAGATTTCAGTCCAGCTGTTTTAAATGTGCATATACGTTGTATTTTGTTTATCAATGCAAACTAAAAAGCTGCTGCTAGTTAGTTCTACTCATGTTTAGCACAGAGAATTTTAATCACGTTCTCATATACACAATGTTTCTCTGTCTTAAACAATACCAGTCACAGAAAAGTATTGCATGATTTTCCCATAGACTTACCAGTTTTATTACTATTTTCTTTATGTATTAGGGTATCAAACACTAATTCGGGTTCAAGAATTCAGAGCCATGAAAAAGGTTCTATTTTTGAGACCCAATGCATTCATTAATTTACTAATTAGTAAAGGAATCTCTAGACGTATAAATAGAAATAAGTTGTTCTATTTTGTGTGTCTAGGAATGGAAGCCTTGTTTGCCTCTGAAATCATATTTATAAAGTTTGCAAGACAACAGGGTTTTTCATAAATTTTACAATTTGGAGTTGGTGGCGGGGGGGGGGGGGGGGAGATTCTTGCCAATTATAGAAAAAAGCATTTTATTTTATTCAAAGCATTCTTTGCTACTTAATACTCAAAAATTCATTCATTAACTCTTACATCATCAGATAGATATTTGTTTCCGTGATTGTATAAGCACAAAACTGCACTTAACTATGCCTACTTCACTAATTGCACCATCTTCTTCCATCACACACATTAGCATTAGTTAAGGCATATAATGCAAGAAAGCAAGTTTATACATCATCAGCCAAAGGGGATGGTAAAAAAAAAAACCTTCCCAATTCATCCACAGTTTCTCCAAATGTTTGTCTAGTATAGCCTTACATTTATTTAACCTAACAACTTCCACAACAACAGATGGAACTCTGTTCCAGCAATCAGCTAGCTGCTCATTAAAGGCAAATTTCTGCACATCTATTCTACAACTATCTTTTCCTCAATTTGCCCCATGAAGTTTATAATCTGAGATAAAGTGGAAGAATCCCATAAGTATTGAGCCTGCACAAACCATTCAAGGCCTTATACACCTCAATCAGATTACATTGCACCTAGTCTCCAGATGCTGATACTTGCAGAATTTTAAGCCTTTCTTGATAACAGCACCCCCTCTTTGTTATTCTCACCAATCTTGTCCTTCTTTGTACTTGTTCTAGCAACTTTACATCCTTCCTAAATGGAGGCCTCCAGACATGTACGCAGTACTCAAGGTGTGGCCTGACCATTGCCTTATACAAAGGGATAATCACCTCCATGTCTCTGCTAGTATCCATAGTATCCAATCAAATTGGTCAGACAAGCCATCCCCTTAACAAACCCATGCTGTGTCTGAAGTATTATTGCTGTCTTTTCTAGATGATCATGTAATGCTTCTTTAATCAGTGACTCCATTATTTTCCCTGGAGACAAACTAACACTGGTCTGGAATACTTGTGTCATCCTTTGTGAATTAGAGATATATTTGCACATCTCCAGTCCATGGCAAATTCCCCTGAGTCCAAGGATGCTCTCATAATTATGGCTAATGGTTTGCTTACTTCCTTTGCCATTTCCTTTAATATAACTAGATAGAACCCATCCATCCCAGGTGCCTTTCTTATGTTTAACTTCAACAATTTCTCCTCCACTTTGCTCTCAGTTATTACAAAATCATTCAACTTCCATTCCTCTCCTCCTTCAATAACTCCTCGTGTGAATGTAGATGCAAAATATTCATTTAGTTTGGCAGCTATCTGAGAATAATCATCTACAGTCAAACCATTGATATCAAGTGGACTAATCTGATTTATTCCCGTTCCTTTTAGAGTTTATATAAGTAAACAAGTCTTTTCTGTTTTTCTTGGCATCACTTGCCAAAGATTTCTCATAATCTGCATTCGTTTCCCTAACCTTCTTTGTGACTTGATCACAAATTAGCTTTTATCTACCATAGGCTTCTGTGTAGCCTCACAATTTATGTGCATCCCATGCATTCTTCTACTTTGCCATGAGTCTCATTATTTCATCTGACATCCATTTGGGCCTAAACTTAGAACAGTATTTCTTAGTTGGAACAAAAAGCCTAGTAGCTTACAAGATTATTCCTTGAATGCTTCAAATCTAGAATTTGCTCTTTGTAACATCTTCAGTTGGTCCCACTGTATAGAACTTAAAATATTTTATGAAAGCAAAAACACTTCCCTTTACCCCCGATGGTAGTTACGTCTTTAACGAAATCCCACATCAGTATGCTGTGATCACTGCCATGTAGTGGTTCCTCTATCTGTAAATTCTTAATGTATGAATAATTGAAGCTGATAATCAGATCAACAGTGTTACATCCTCTGGCTGACTCTCTAACAAGCTGCTGTAGAAAACTATCATCCAATAAACCCAAAAAAGCCTCGCTAGTGTGTGAGTGACCATTCCACAAGTTCCAGTCAATACCTGGAAAGTTAAAATCCCTGATTACAAGACATTATGATTTACTGGCCCACTCTATTTCTCTGAATAATTGTTCATTGTACACATCAGAGTAATTAGGCCTATAACAAACTCCTACTCTCATTTTTTTGCTTTCCCCGTGCTTATGTCACACCAAACTGACTCATTGCACTGTCCATCTATGTCAACTGGATGCACTTCCTTAGGTTTTGTGTTTCTTAGCTAACAGCATAACCCCTCCTCCCTTCCTATCCTTTCTGTACACATCATACTCTCCAAATTCCAATTCTGCATTCCTTATATCTGAGCGACACCATGTCTCTGATATACCAACAATATTCGCCTTTGATGTCTTGACCAGCACATCTAATTTATTTAATATTCTCCTAGCATTGGTGTACATGCAACTATACATGCACCTGTTCTTACTCTTAGTGACTCTAACACAGCCCATGTATTTACTTGTTTCATGACTCTCAGTAGTGCCTGAAATCCCCCAGTAACTTGCTTTCCACGCCACTGCTCATTCCAATAGAAGCAGTGCAAAATCTGACCACCAGCATACCTATACATAAATATACTGGCGTGCCAACATCTTGGTTATTTTCAGCCTTACAAGGTAACAGTAAGTTCCTTTCTTCTTGCCTATTCCTACATTCCGATATCATTACTTCAGTTTTTTCAATTCTTTTTTGCTTCTGTAAGGTCATCCATGATCTGTATGTCCTACATAATATAATTTCATTTATTGGCACCATTTATTAGACTTTCACAAAATTTCAAATTTCGTTCTTCACACGTGTCTACAGCCCACATGTACCACAGCATACAGAACATGTTGGAAACAGGAGCAAGAACATTGTTGTGCGTTTTTTTTTCTTGTTAGTTGTTGGTGCATCAGCTTCTATGGCCATAATGCACCTCGCAAAGTTTTTGCATTTTACTGTGATCCAAGCCAGAGGCGGGATTCGAACCCGTGACTTTCAGGTTGCCAGGCAGGCAGGCACTTTACCCACCTGGCTGACCCGGTTGGCAACATTGTTGTCTTTCTCATAATTTCGGTGGATGGCCTCTAATGAAGACATTGAAATGTAGTCTTATTTTGGTCACCTTTTCATTAATTATTTTAATTTCTTGCAGTCTCTCTCTCTCTCTCTCTCTCTCTCTCATCTTACCTGGTCACCTCATTATACCATATATCGCTACATTCCTTATCCATTTTGTTGAATTCACTTCTAGTGTATACCGTAGATTCAATAGGATTAAACAAAAATCTTCTTCACACTTTATACATACTATATATATATATACACACACACACACACACATATTATCGCTGTAGGGTACGTTTTGCTAATGCAGTGTCCCTGATCCATAATCAACGTTACCTTCCTTTTCGTACTGTTACTCTCCACCGTCTATGATTACTTAGCTTCTTAATACTATTATTCTTTTATTATTATATATATATATATATATATATATATTCTAAAGTTTAACAAATTATAATGAATAAAATAAGAAGAAAAATAAAATTAGTAATGTGAACATCAGTGGCAGTAAATATGCATATTCTACCAAATGTTGCATAAAATAAATTTAATTAAAATGTATGCTAGTAAACCAGTAGAGCGAAATAATAAACTAATCCAATGACACAATACAAAAGAAAAATGGTGGGGAGAGGGGGAAGTCACAAAGGGGGTACTGTAGAAGGAACGCTCCTAATATAATTTAGAATTTCAAAGCCAATTAATTAAAATTTAATGGCTCCCCCTTGATGGCACCAGGTCTGAATTATATGAAATATCACAAAGGATTCACAAAATCTATTGCAATGGCATCTTGATCTTTGGATCGAGATTTGCATTTGCATTGCATTGGTGTCTCAATCCAAAGATCGAGACATAAATGCAATGGATTTAAATAACAGTGGTCCTTATGCAGTGGAAAAATAATAAGACAGAAAGCCAAGCACTTGCATGGCATTGGCCTTTGGTTCTCCGTTGACATGGGGTATAATGGTCAGTCTATTTTATTTCTATTTTTAGTTCATTTGTTCCCGTAGTTTACGGCTCGATTCTTTGCGATATTTCACACAATTTGAACCTGGTGACATCAAGGGGGCATCATTAAATTTTAATTAATTGGCTTTCAAATTCTAAATTATATTAGGAGCATTCCTTCTACAGTAACATCTTCTTGACTATTTCCCCCACCTCCCCACCATTTCTTTTGTAT
The DNA here is from genome assembly GCF_048544385.1 of Mastigoproctus giganteus. Classification (NCBI taxonomy): domain Eukaryota; kingdom Metazoa; phylum Arthropoda; class Arachnida; order Uropygi; family Thelyphonidae; genus Mastigoproctus; species Mastigoproctus giganteus. Next base: position 117,006,120 of record NC_143579.1, read on the forward strand.
TGTTTCATTCATTTAGTTAATTATTTCGCTCTACAGTCAGTTCTACTATAACACGGTACATGTATTCCTAAAAATCTCCACATTATGGCATTTCGTGCATTAAAAACAACACAGTTTATGGGAAAAACAGGGATAGGGGCAGAGCACTCAAAAAAAAAAAAAAAAAAAAAATTCAATGTGGTAAGTAAAACACTAAAAAAAAAAGTTAGAAACTAAATAAAATTGCTAACACAGATTTAAATGCCTTAAATTTCTACTAAATAAATAAATATTACAGTAAATATAACACTGTAATATATGCATTATAATTAATATTTCTGTTCACTGACATTTTTTTTTTTTTTTTTTTTTTTGAATTGTAAAATTTAAAACAGTAAAAAAGATAAGCAATTATTAAGGACGAACAAGGCATGCACAAATTGCACAAGTGAGATATGCAGTAACAATTTCACACATCAAATATAAGAATGCAGAGAAGATTCTGAAATTTTTTTTTTTTTTTATATGATTGAAGATTTCATGGAAAGGGAAATACATTTCACCATAATAAAGTAAAAACCCAAAGAATTCCAGCTATCTGTATTATAGCAAATGCAATAAGATCGAGTTTACTACCCATTTATAATAGATTGCACTAACAGAAAAGTCCAATAAACTGGGTACTGCAAATTGTTTTTATTGGTTTATGGTTGTTATTGTTATTTGATTTTTTTTTTTTTAGGAGCATTAGCAACAAAGGCCATATTGCTCCGGGATATGCGGTGGTCATTTCGTGACCTTTCCGCATCCTTCATATTTGGTGGTGACGGACTCGAACCCCGGTCTAATCAAGAAGCGTGTGCTACGCACTGCTGCTCCTTCCCACCTGGCTACGGAGGCGCCTATTGGTTTATGGTAGTGACCTCCAGAAATGTATCCTCTGCTCAAGCTATCATGCCTCATGAAATTTCTTGTGAATACAGTGAATGACAAGTGTGTCTCCGACCAATACAACTACAGTAAATGGGAAATATAGCTCTCACACATTTGACATTTTTTAAGCTTAGTAAACTAGTATGTATTGCTGTGCAGGTTGCCATGATCAGCTTGATGCCACATTTTGCGTTCACCTGATGTTACTCACAGACGAAATCACGCATGAGCCAATGCGAAAATTGCATTATACCCGCATTGTTCCCTAATATATCGGTCATGTTGGAGCAAATTTGTGTTGCCAAAATGCACGTTATAGCAGAACTGACTGTACTTAGTTTGCCATGCTATTGGCATGCATTTTAATTAAGGTTGTGTGTGTACACACACACACACACACACACAGTACATATATATACAGTGGTGGACAAAAAAAACTGCATCACCTTAAAAAAAAGTAAGATTTGTAGTGAAATGTATAAGATATTGTTTGATTACAGTCATTTTGTTTGTCGCAAAGCAAAGGTATTGCGTCAGATAATACTTCTATAAATATGGCGTTGGAAGGGAATGCACACTCAGTAGCATCCTGTTTTGCAAAGGTGTAACCATGGCTCCATATGTTCAGATGACACCAAGGGAAAAAAGTGTAGCTGTTGCTCTGTCTCAAGAAGGGCTTTCTACGCGCGCGTGCTATTGCTGACAAAATAGGCTGCCACCAGTCAACAGTATCCCGATTGGTGAAATTAAATAGTGAAACCGGTGATGTGAAGAAAAGACTTGGATCAGGCCATAAGAGAGTGACTACGCCTACCCAAGATCAATATTTGAAATGGCTATGCCTTCATAATCACCATGCTAGTGCTCCTGATCTAAAACTGAACTTTGAGATGGCGTCTGGCATTGAAACAAGTGCACAAACTATCCAAAGACGGCTTTCGGATTGTGGTCTGCATGCCTATTGGCCCAAGAAGAAGACTTTGTTGACCCAACAAATGAGGAAGAAACAACTTGCTTGGGCTAAAATGCATGCTTCATGGGCAAAAGGGCAATGGGACACCGTCATCTTTTCTGATGAATCAAAATTCAACCTGCATGGCTCGGATGAGAAGCGTCAGAAGATGAAAATCAGAGGCATACCATCCTGACTACATAACACCGACTGTAAAGTTCCTCACCGGTCAAATGGTCTGGGGGATGCATAACAAACAAAGGGGTGGGGCGAATTAAGTTCATTAACAGAATGGTGAATGCACAAACCTAAACTGCTATCTTGGAAGAATGCCTGAAACCCGTTATTGGGGATCACCATACAGACATCCAAAACTGCATTTTTCAACAGGACTCAGCACCTCGTCATACAGCAAAATTGGTAAGTTTTACACTATTTAGATTTAATGATAAGTTTGTCTTCTTGTCTCACAAGGCTGAAAACATACTTACACCAATGTTTTCCCATGTTTTATTCCCTTAAGGTGCAGTCATACCTCAGAAATGCTGGCATTACAGTGTTGAACTAGCCCAGCAACATATTTGAACCCTATTGAAAATTGCTGGTGCATAATGTCGTCTAAAATTGCCCAGAAGAAGCCAACAAATAAGATTCAGTTGCAGGTGAGCATTCTAAGGGTGTGGTACCACGGAATTGGGCAACAGTATATTTAGAAGTTGATTAACTCTATGCCAGATCGTTGCAGGGCTGTAATTACAGCTTGAGGAGGAACAACAAAATATTAAGGGCTTATTTTGCTGATTTACAGTACATAATACTATTATGTTGACTTGCCATTTCAGTTTGTACACATAAATGCAATAAAATGTACTGTTTGTTTATGACTGCGTGATTTCTCATATTTCCATTAATTATGCATTTTACCCTTTGGGAAGATATTTATGGCAATTAGGTATGGCAATTAGGTGGAGTCTTTTTATTAAATTTTATTCACAGAGATATATATGCCATCTAACAAATGTATTTCAAACATTTCTGCAACCCACAATGCAGCACAAAACACATTATTTGCAAAATTCACAAGTGATGCAGTTTTTTTGTCTGCACTGTATATATGGCAGTGAAGAGGAGGACAGAGAAGACATCACTGTAATGGAGAATTCTCCCTTGGAATCTATTTAATAACTGATACTTAAATTTTAAGTACTCTCTTCAACAGAACAAGCTAAAGAAAGATAAGACTGGATTTCTGATTAGAAGCACTGTTCAAACAAATACTAATCATGACTTCAGCATTCTGTGGATCTGTACTGCAAAATAAGAAGACAAGTGTATATTTGAAACAAACAATCCAAACTTGGCTGAAATTTGTAAAAGAAGGAAGCTGCTTACAAAAATTATAAAAGGCATTTTTTGTAAATTTCACGGAAAATTCATAAAAGTCAAATATAATCATAATAATCTTTCTAATGTGGAAGATGAATGGGGACCTTTATCAAGCAAGTATCTATACTATGGAAAACCTACACTTCACTAAACTGTAATGGGTTTTATTTAAACATCTAAATTCCATTCAAATTAACAAAGCAATCCCACATTACAATTTCTGAGTCAAAACCTCATCTGATGTTTAATCTAAATTTAAATGTATATCAGTCATCCAAATTAATAAATTCCTATCCACACATTGTGAAGTGCAGTTTATCCATAGTTTTTTTAATTTGCAAAAACATTATGGAATAGGAGAATAACTGCTCAATTATTTTGTAAACACACCATTCTTGTTAATAATAATAATAACAAAAACAAAAAAAATATATATATACTGGTTTATGCTGATTAAGCAAAGGTGTAATAGGATCCCATGGTCTCTTCAAAAGTTGATTTAAGGTGTCAGAATTTGTCCCCAATGCAGAGCTACCTGATCTTGTCACATGTGCAGAAAGAGAGAATATTTTATCTATGAGAGCTGGAACCTGTCAAAAGTGCAAAATCAGTAAGTGGTGCTTTTATTTTTCAGATTTTTTAAAAAGCAAATAATATATCTACATGAAAAGATAAAATGGAAATAAAAAAACAAAAAAAGCCAGCAAAATTTATGAACTTCAGTGATTGCAAAACTTTCAACTCTTTTTAATAATAAATGTCTTCATAAATATAGGTATACTTTTACAAGTATACCTATATTTATAATTAAATATAGGTATACTTGTAAAATTATAATAAAATTATAATAAAAATAGGAACATTATTTCAAATCAGATTACATTACAAATAGAATTCCATACAAATAATAGTTCATTACTTCTCAAATGGATTAATGCATATTATAAAGCATATTGAAATATAACACTGGAATATAACTACAAGAAAATACATATGCCTGCAACATTTTATATTACAAAATTACAATGCAGTTTAGTAAAGAAATTATATACTTTTAAATGTAGAGAATCTCTAATTTAAATAGTAACTGTGAATAAGTTGTTGAAAATGAAACAATTTCTGTAAATCAACAAATCCTAACATAACCCGGTATTTCCTTTTGAATGCTAGCACATATATTGTTATACATAAAGTTAAGAGACTATGGTGTTTTTGTTAAAACTCTGGTTCAAAAACAGTAAATTTTGAGTCATATTTTAGAAATTGACCAATACAGGGAAATAAAAATAGAAAGAAACATACCTATATAATAATAGGTATAGTGGTTGTTTAAATGAAACAAAAAAGTGTAGACAGCTTTATCAAGCATTCTCTAAATCAGAATTTTTAATGATCAGTACCACCTAATCGGAACAGTGAAGATGGGCCATATACAACATAACGTTCCAACTATTTAGACTGCAGTGCTTTACATTTCAGGATGTTAGTTTTTATTTCTTACTTTAATTGGAATATTTTTCTGTGATTAGAAGCAAAAAAGTAAATCTTGTGGCACAGGCAAGACCTATGTTTATCAGTGTATATAAATTTTTGCCTTGGAAATAACATTCCTGTTATTCCAGTTGACATAGATTGGCATAGCTACAATGTTGCTCCCTGAGGGACATACAGTTCACAGAAGATTCAAATAATTATTAAATTAAATGAATCGTCTGTTTTGTCTCTCAAAAAAAAAAATAGTCCAGCAGCTGAACTCATTAAGTCTACTCCACTAATACTATGGGATGAGGTGCCAACAGCTTCCTGTGATGCTCTCATGATTGTTAACCACTTATTACAAGATAACGTGAATAACGATGTGCTTTTCAGCAGCAAAGTTGTTGTTTTGGGAGATTTCCATCAAGTGCTTCCAGTTGTTCCTCATGGATCAAGGCACTCAATGGTCAGAAATTGTTTAAAATATTCTCATTTGTGGAATTCTTTCAAAATTCACCATTTACAGAAAAAACATGAGGGCTAATCAAGATTAATTAGAATTCGCTACTTTCCTGCTTGCAATCAGAAATGGAACATATCCCACAGTGCCTGGAACTTTGGATGAAACTGAATTAGATCCTAATCTAATAGTTCATGACAGTTTGATTTGTTTTGTTTTTGGCCAAAAACTTACTTATGTAAATGCCGTTCCGTCGCATGCAATTCTGGTACAAAATTATAGACCTATATTGTTATACATAAAGTTATACTATATCTCTCACGAGCTGCTTGGAAAAAACTTTTGAAAGGATGGTACATTCAAGGCTCACTTGGATCCTGGAGTCACAGAATCTCCTGCCAGATCATCAGTATGGCTTTTGGAAAAACCAATCAACCCTAGATGTGCTCATCAAGGCCAAATCTCATATCCGCAATGCCTTTGTCAGGAAACAACATCTAGTCATGGTCAACTTAGATCTTGAAAAGGCATTTGACACTACCTGGCGTCATGGTATCATTATGGATCTTTATCATCTTCAACTTAGGAGTCATTTGCCCAAAATAATTCAAAATTTCCTGCAGTAGTGCTCTTTTCAGGTACTATATAGAAACTTACTTTCTGCTTCTCATATTCAGGAAGGAATCCCACAGGGATCAATACTTAGTTCAACACTTTTTGCTATCCAAGTTAGCAGCATGACAAAAGACATCCCAAATACTGTTGAAACCTATATGTATGCAGATGACCTTACCATTTCCTGTCAGTCTCAAAGTATCAATACCATCGAACGGCAGCTCCAACTTGCCATAACTAAAATAGAATCCTGGACTTTACGGAATGGTTACCAGCTATCAGAAAAGAAATGCACTGCCACTCACTTTTGCAAGTGTTGCGCCTTCCATTCTGATCCTGAATTGCAAATAAACCATACTCCAATACTGCTTGTTACCACTGTTAGATTTCTTGGACTGATATTAGATAGCAAGCTTAATTTCCAAGCTCACATCACTCATTTAAGAAATATTGGTCTAAAGCATTTGAACATACTTCGGTCGATCTCATCCACGTCTTGGGGAGCTAATCGGTATACTTTACTGCATCTTTACAGAACTTTAATCCATTCACGCCTAGACTATGGTTGTCCAGTTTATGACTGCCAGAAGCACTACTTTACAATGGCTGAATGTCATCCAGCACAGTGCTCTGAGGACTTGTTGGAGGAAAGCTGGAGCTTTCAGGACTTCTCTGATCCAAAGTCTTTACACTGAAGTGCATGATCCCCCATTACATCTTCGTAGGAAAACACTACTGCTCCATTATGCTGCTAAGATTCAGAGTCTTCCATCGCACCCCAGTTGGGAGTTTCTTTATAATACTAGGTGGGTTTCCTTTTATGAGAGTAAGCCAAATGAGAATCGACCGACCGGCCTCACTCAGGATTAGAGAGCTTGTCCAGAGTTGGGATATCAACTTAAATGATATTTTTCAGGACACAAGTGCACCTGTTCCTCCTTGGACGTATGTTTCTGCCTCTTACGATGTACATTTTTTGCAATGGGAAAGAAAGTCATACTTCCCTGCAATGTCAGGCAGTTGCACTCAGCTCACTCTAAACTCACATGCCTGTAAAATCTATGCTGACAGATCAAAAACTGCGGTACTGCAGCAGTTTTTTCTTCACTTTCAGTTACAGCCTCACTACCACTAGCCTGCAACATCTTCACCACTGAATTATATGCTATAAAGTTAGCACTTAGTAAGATTAGAGATCTTTACATCCCATCTGCTATAATTTACACTGACTCCCTCAGTGCTGTCTCTGCTACAAGAAAGAATTTCTCCTCCTCTCACCCTACGTTGAAACACATTCACTCTCAGCTATTCTCTTGCAGTGTGTCCAATCAGTCAATCAGTTTTTGCTGGATCCTGGGCAATTCTGGCATTCCGGGAAATGAAAGTGCTGACTTTGATGCTAAACAATCCCCAACCGGCTCTCTCGCAACATCCTCAGGTTCCATACACTGACTATAAGTCTGTGATTCACAAAGCGTTCTACAATAAATGGTTACAGATCTGGAAAAGTAACACCAACAATAAACTTTACCAGATAAAGCAAGAACCAAAGCTGTGGCTATCTGACTTCCGACAAAACAGACGAGAGGATGTGGTACTGGCAAGACTCAGAATTGGACACACTCATCATACTCATCTCTTCCTATTATTGGGAGAAAATCCACCACAGTGCTCAAATTGTCAAAGACAACTTATGGTCTGTCATTTTCTGGTTGACTGTCCCTTACATTCAACCATCCGATCAACCACTTTCCATGTTGAATATCTCACATGATCTATCTCATTGTATAGAAAATGAAGCAAATATAACTTTTGACATATTTAAGATGTACTGGCCTGTACAGGAGGATATAATTAAACATCTATAACAATATGTTGCCTCTACATAAGCTATGAACAGACACAATTTGGCCACAGCAGCCCTAGTGTCGTTAAACCCAATAGACAACAACATGATCAGGTATTTCATCAGGGGACTACACCTGACCATGTATCATGAACTGCATTTCTATACTTGTCCATAGTAGTAGAAGAAAAGTGAATGGCTAAAACAAGTCATGATAAAGAAATTAGCACTTTCTAATACAGTATGGACAAGGTAGTCCCCATTCACTTTTCTTCTACTACCATAGACAAGTATAGAAATGCAGTTCCTGATATATGGTCAGGTGTAGTCCTCTGATGAAATACCTGATCATGTATCAATAATTATTTCTGCTGACATCAGATCATGCATATTTGCATTACCTATATTTGCATTACCTAAAAATGAATATAATTTTTATTTTCATTTCCATTTTTTTTTTTTTTTGCATTTTATTATTATTTTGATGTACTAATTTTGCTTTACAGTTCCCCCACTTTATATTGGCATGGTAATTCCGCCCATAATTTCTTTTAATTTATCATAACCTCTAGGATTTTAACATTCTTTCACCTTTCATAAATCTACTTCCTTTTTCTACTTTCCTCACCCTGCTAGTTGCTGGCACTTTGTATAACTATCACATCCATTTATGCATATTTAATTCAATATACAAAGGGTACTAGGAAAGTTTTGCAATACAGCTTTGTTTATTTAATTTTTTCAAAGTAATTTCCTCTACATTCAATACACCTCTCCATCCTCCGAAACCAATCTTTAAACCAGTTCTGCCAAGTTTCACTAGGGAGTAAAGCACACTCGTTGTCCCAAGCCCGTAGAAGGTCCTCATCACTGGAAAACCGCCTCCCTTTTAGCTTCATTTTCACATGCGGGAACAGTGCAAAGTCGCAGGGAGCAAGGTCTGAACTGTAGGGAGGGTGCTCGAGAAGTTTCAGTCCTGTCGTGGTCAAATATTCGGTGCAGGCTTTGGCGCGGTGAGCTGGAGCATTTTCGTGATGGAGGTACCAGGTGTCCATTCTTGACTTTGGCCACAGGTTCTTCATAGATCCAATGACTTTAGGCAGGCATTGTTCAGTATACCACTTAGCTGTGACTGTCTTCTGCGTGTCCAAAACGACACGTTCCACAATTCCACTCGATTTGAAAAATACAGCTATCATTTTCTTCTTTACAGATCGGGATTTTCTGACAATTACGGGTGTGTCGTCATCATCAAAGACCGAAACTTTGTTTTGAGCCTTGGTCGGCAGATAGTAATAGTACAGCCAAGTCTCGTCACCTGTCACGATGTTGTTCACATACCGAGATTGTCCCTTATCAAACTTTTTTAACATCTCCTGGCACCAAGTCACACGTCGTGTCATCTGCTCTTCAGTCAGTTGATGCGGCACCCAGAGAGAACAAAGTTTCTTCACGTGCAAATGATCTTGCAGAATCAAACGAATTGCTGGTGCATTTAGGCCCAAAGTATCCTCTATCTGTTGGTAGGTCACTCGCCTGTTTTCGTCAAGCATTTTCCTCACAGCAGTAACGTTTTCCTCCGTAACTGACGTTCGTGGCCTTCCCGGCCTCTCAGAATCCTCCAGAGTGAAATTTCCCCTTTGGAATTCTCTATACCACCTGAATATCGTTGTACGATGTGGACAATCATCATCTAGTGCAAGAGTCATTTCTTCTAAGCACTGGTCTATGGTTAAACCACGCACGAAATTATACCGCAAAACTGTCCTTATCTCATTTTGTGACCATGATGCCATCGCAAGCACTTTACACTCTCACTACTAATGAATAACTGAGCCCATCGACTTGGCGCGGTGGCTACTATGCACGTATGAACATGTCTCAACATGCAGCAACAAGCAGCTTCCTGTGATTCATTGTTGCGTCATATTGCAAAACTTTCCTAGTACCCTTTGTATTAATACTACTTTTTAATACAACTTATATTATATATATAAGTTGTATTAAAATTTAAATATTTAAATTTAAAATTTTAAAATTTTTTATTTACATTTATTTAAAAAGTAATATTTAAATCTAATTATGTCTGATGACAATTAGATTTAAATATTAAATTTTTAAACAGTGTAAATGAGAGTATTAGGTGCTACGTTAATGCTATTGTACAGTGACAATTAGACATTATATGTGCATGGGTTATATATGTACTTAACCTATTTATATATTATTACTTTCTATAATAATTTTGGTACTACTTGGGAGCATCAGGTTTGTAGTGACCCCAACCAACCCTCTAGTTATATATAAATCTAGCCCTGGTATGGATGGCCTAATATACCATAGATACATATAAATATAAAAACAACAAAATTAAAGATTAGAGACATTTAGAGAAAATTGTAGAAAATTAGAGAATACTGGAGAAAATTAGCAAAAATTAACATATAGCCATACTAGAAGAATGTATTATACATACCCGTTTCAGTAATCTCCATACCAGTTTTGCTAGGTTAAATTTAGGTAATTACTTGGTGAATAATTTGGAATAAAGATAGTAATTTTTTGAATATATTTACTTAATTTTTAAATAAACAGGGTAGTTTACGTTTATATCACCAAACTGTGATAGGAGATGCAAAGCCCTACGGGTATGTATCAGATTAAAATATCATTGTACCTCATCTCCATATCCTGTGGCGGTCAGACTGAAAATATTCAATTTTCCCACCTTCCTTTAGGTTCTGTGTGTGCAGTACTATTTATTATGCAGACGTACCAGGTTTTATCCATGATGTGAAAGTTTACCTTGCCGAAGGCAAAATCTAATGCTCTGCATTCACAAGAATGGACTGGATGTTAAATTATAATTTAAAGCTTGGAACAATTGTATATTTTTGCTTTTTTTATTGTAGGAATAAGATACAATATGATTTTAATTTTTATATTTATATTTAATGCATTAAATTAAACTAAAAATGAGAAATAATAGAAATAAATGGAAATAAATTGAAATGATAGTTATTAAAATTAATAATGTTATCCGTAGAGGATGGACCGGCAACACTTTTCTAAGGCATGATGGCCCTGTATGTGCCCTTGGGGATAACTATTTACAAATATATACAGCCTCCTTCATTGTGAATCTTAACCCTGTGGTTTCTCGTTATATTCTGTATTTGTAAATAAATCTCATTTTTGCATTGATGCTGTAATAATTAATTCTATATGTTAGCCTTTGTGGAATGCAATATACCAGCATAGTGATGATGACCAGTGTATTTACGTTCATGGTATATAATAATATTAATATAATATAATATAATAATATAATAATATTAATAACTCTGCTAGTGGGGATTTGATTTTGGACATCCAGGTACTGTGCAGATGGTGACGAGCCTCACCTATGCGCAATTAACCTGTGGTTCAAATGGGGTCAATTTTCAGCTCTAATTAGAGCGTTTATTCTAATTTTTTAAAGAAAAGATTTTTTTCTATGATTCTATTAGGATTAATGTTAGTTGGTTTGCTTGTGTGGCTACATTTATATGGTATCTGATGTAATTGTCGGGTATTTTGTTATTGATGAAGGTATTTTCAGTTTTTTTAGAGCTTCCATCATGTTTTCTAGGTTACTGCATATGTTACTGTTAGTTTGGTTTCTGATCATGTTTTCATATATATTCTTGTTTTCATATATATATATATGCATATATATGCATATATATGCATGCGTTTTCATATATATGCATATGTTACTGTTAGTTTGGTTTCTGATCATGTTTTCATATATATTCTT